>NC_142354.1:12058497-12367497 GCF_059441175.1 Urocampus carinirostris
CCCCTGAGCTTTTTCTTTTTATTAAATCTCCTAGGTTACACAGGCATATCTGCTCCAATAAATGCAGAAACCAAAGAACAGCAACATGATTTTATAATAGTGACAATGACGTAATAGTTAAAATACCACACTGGCATCCTATGAAATCTTTCCAGTTTTTCAACACCAAAAAACAGTAAACTGTATTGTAGACTGTACCAATAAACTATTCAGGTCAACTAAAACTATTTAGTGTTAGTATGAACAAAATATCTCGATAAACAATTTTATAGTAAACAAACATTCATGATAACTGAAACTAGTGATGCATGATAACTTTTTCCTACCGATACTTTATAAAACACTGCTTCTGGAGACCAATACCTATAAGCGTTTTGTTTGTCTTGCTGTATTCAGGGAAACGAATGGATTTTGTGTATTTTGATGAGTGCAGTGTCTGAAATAACGTCTGCCCGGACGCCCGGGGTGTGAATCTTTTACGTCAGGCAAACAATTTACACAACGTCTTTGCCCGGGTGGCCGGCAACCTTTTCAAAAAAGAAAAAAAAAAAGAAAAACCCCCGATATATATATATATATATATATATATATATATATATATATATATATATCATTTTTTTTTTCAAATCGAACGTTTGCTTTTTTCCGATTTCGAAATCTTTGTTCGGTTTGGAAATGTCGGTTCTTTTGGCAATTTGCATACTCGGCAGCCAATTGGAAGCCTGCATTGAATAGCTCCGTGCTTCCGGACTCTCCCGAGCCTCATAAGGTCTTACATTTGCATATCATTTTCCAAAGTAGACGCACAGAGAACACAATAAAAACGGATAAGTGCTTAGTAATCAAGCCAAAACCTCAGCCCCAATAGAAATATTCAAAAGAAGCTAACAAAATTTATGACGCTTCAAAACCTAAACGTACATTAAAAGCATTGTGGAAAAAGGAGCTCACGTGGCTTGTAGCAGACGACGCAACGCAAACATTGCTCGAATGAAGACGAGTTAAAACAGGGACATACTGATGGCAGATGGAAAACAGCGATGTCATATACATGCAATGAATGTTATAAGTAGATTTATAATTAACTTAATTTTAAAGTGTTGTGCTGTTATATATTCTGACTATCAATCCTTTATACTTTACAACAACAGTTTTGTTTTGCGATTCGTGGTCTTATTGTGTTTCAAGTTGTGACAAACGGGGCAGGCAACTTTATGGCTGGGCAGGCAACTTTTCTGAGTTGTCAGCCCTGGTGACCTTTTACTTTTTCTTATGAGTTTCAGACACTGCACTAAATTAGTGTCTTGATTTTTGTTTCTAATTAGAATAACAATATATTGCCTCGGTTAACCCTTAAAAGTAGTATTGGAGAGACTAGACCTGTACTTTACTAATTATTATTCAATACCTCCTTAATAAGTAGTAACTATGACAAAAATGTATTCTGAGCGTTCAATATTGCAAAAAGTGCATTGGATGTGGGTGTATCCATGATGTGAAAATACAGTGGAACCTCGGTTCTCGACCATAATCCTTTCCATTTCTTTGTACGAAAACCGATTTGTACGATCACCGAAGCCGTTTTTTCCCATTAAAAGTAAT
This sequence comes from Urocampus carinirostris, assembly GCF_059441175.1. Taxonomy (NCBI): domain Eukaryota; kingdom Metazoa; phylum Chordata; class Actinopteri; order Syngnathiformes; family Syngnathidae; genus Urocampus; species Urocampus carinirostris. Next base: position 12,060,100 of record NC_142354.1, read on the forward strand.
GTAAAATTGTTTTAATCCGTTCCAAATCCTTGAAGGCTTACCATGAACGTAAACATGAAGCTAACCCAGGCTAATCGTACGTTCGCGTTAGCGTAATCTTCCATACGAAAGATTACGCTAACATGAACGTGTAAAAATAAAAAAATCAGGTCGTTTACACGTCATTTAGCACCCGGGTCTCCACAACAAGTGGTGAGCGGTTAAAGGATAAAGAAAATAATTATGAATAGGATTTCTTACCGGTCGGCAGATGCCATGCTGTATTCCTGAAAGAAGGGAAACTCGCACACCTTCTTCATATTTTTCTATTATTTCTTACTTAAATGCAATAGTTGTACGCACTACTCCTCTTTTTTCACCTGTAGCAACTTTGCTGCTCGCACCAACCTTCTTCCGAGGCATAATTAGGGGTTAAAACACTCCCTTCACCGCTTTTGAAAAACGAAAACAGAAAAGGAGTGCGCGTTGCCGTGACAACGGTTCTTCACAAGGGGTGGGGGCAATCTACACTCGTATGTCGCTCAGCGTCGCCCCCTAGCGTACCGGCGTTCGAACTCCGATTTTTTGAACGAAAAGCGAAGCAAGAATTTCTCGAAATTTTTGGTTGAGAACCGATTTGTTCGAACTGAGAGGCGTTCGAAAACCGAGGTTCCGCTGTACATTCATTCCAAATAATATGGAAGTGCTCGAATAGCCTTGGCTAAGAAAAATATATCGCTCATTCTAAACAAGAGGCACGGTCCTACTTGTACACAATAGTAGCTATGATAAATCAAAAAGATATGCAAATATTACATCAGGCAAATTTATGGCAACAATGATTTGCTAAAGGACACTCTTTGTGTATGTCTAGTACAGAAAAGTCCCATATTGTATGGGCTTTAGGAGACCCGTTTACAGACTTGGCCCCTGGCAATTGTCTTAATTTACAAACTGTCAATTTAAATGATAAACAAGAAAAGACTCACAGTGAAAATGTTTTGGTGGATTCAGTTGAAGCAGAAACTGTTTTTTCATCGGAGTGCATTATGGACAATTCTGTTACTTATTCCTCTCCTTTCTGTCATAATTTGCATGCTATCATAAATCCGGAAATCTATGAATGTTTGTGTGGTTTTAGTTAAAGCAGACACTGTTTTTTTCCATCCATGTGGATTGTGGACAATCCCGTTACTTATTCTTCCCCTTTTAAGTCATCATGTGCATGCTATCGTAAATCCGGAAACCTATGAATGTTTGTGTGGTTTTAGTTAAAGCAGACGCTGTTTTTTTTCATCTGTGTGGATTTTGGACGGTTCAGTTAATTATTTCTCCCTCTTCTTTCGTTGTATGCCTGTTATCCTTATTAAAATATGGAAATGTATAAATATTTGGGGTGGTATGTGATTTTGGATAGTTTTGTTACTTATTCCTCCCCTTTTTATCAATTCGAGCTTGAGGTGGGAAGTAGCAAGGTACATTTAGTCAGTGACATTTAATTGGGTAAGTTGTGGGACATTTTGTACTTCTAGGAGTATTTTTTAAATCATTATACTTTTTACTTGAGTAGATTTGTGAAGAAGACAATGTACTCTTACCCATTTGCTCATTTTCAGTTTCCGTAGTTTGTAGTCTTTCCAGGTCTCATTTTTGGTTGCGCGACACATTACAGCGACATCTAGTGGACGAATATAAAACACTGTCCCTTTAAGAATAGGATTTTTTTATCAGGAAAACTTGATTTGGCCCAACCTAACCCGGACCACAGCTTCAGCGGCCCCCTACTCGAATGAGTTTGCTTTAACACGTTTGGGTGATCTCAATTAAAGCAGAGACTGTTTGTTTTTATCTGTGAGATTTTGCCAAACATACGGTCGCATTTGTTGAGGATTCTAAGAAGAAATGTGAGGAATTCACATACTTTTTCATAGCAATTTTTAGGGATCATTCCCGTGGGCTGTCATCCAGCATCTTCTCACCGTCTCTCTGCGGTGACGCGTGTGAAGATGGCACATTTTCTCACCGGCTCGCCCACAAATAGACTCGTCCGTCACATTCTGACGTGTTGCCTGATTGTTGTTGATACCGGGAATGCTCGGTGAGCTTTGTGCGAGAAGCAACCGGCCCGTTTTTAATCGATGAGTCACACCGGGAGGTCACATCACGCTATTTGTGTCCCTCAGACGCACGATTCTTTCATTTCCACTCTTGTCTTTCCATCCTGTCTCAAGAGGACTGATTTTCTTTCTGAAATTCCGTGGATACATAGATGTAGTTGGTTCGTTGGTTGGTTGGTTGGTTGGTTGGTTGGTTGGATCCCTTAACCACTAGGGTGGTAGGGGCACCATATCCTGTGGTGTGTCTTGGGCAAGAGCAGCCTGGTGGCGCCCATCCTTCTCCAGGCCAACAAGTTGTTTGGTTGGTTGATCAGTTGGTTGATAAGATCCCTTAACCACTGGAGTCGTAGGGGTACCATTTCCTGTGGTGTGTCTTCTGCAAGTACAGCCTGGTGGCACCCATCCCTCTCCAGGCCAACAAGTTGGTTGGTTGATAAGATCCCTTAACCACTAGGGTTGTAGGGGCACCATTTCCTGTTGTGTGTCTTCTGCAAGTACTGAGTGGTGGCACCCTTCCTTCTCCCGGCCAAGTTGGTTGGTTAGAGCTCTTAACCACTAGGGTCGGAGGTGTATTATAAACTATTCGCAAGTATAATATCAGTTTCCATTGCTACGCAGATGACACTCAACTATATCTTCCGATGGAGGAATCTGCCGCACTAAACTGTGGAAATTTGGAAGCCTGCCTCACTGAGATGAAAAGCTGGATGTCACTTAACTTGTTGCGCCTCAACTATGAAAAGACCGAAATGTTAGTTATCGGTCCGTCTAAATGCCGTGACTTGTTCTCAAAAACTGCTCTGAACATTGACAAACGTAATATCACCCAGAGTGACTCAGTTAAAAATGTAGGTGTCGTATTTGACCCATTCTGTCCTTTCAAACACACGTCGAAAATTGGGACTGATGTTAAAAATAAGGATGTGATTAAAGCAAAACAATCTTCTAAAGGCATTTCAATCCTCGTAAGAAGGTTTCAAATGAGTTTTCATTCCAATCTGACGTCTCCTCCTCCTTCGCATCCACCCACTAACTCCACTGTGCCAGTTCAACTCATGTCCAATTCAAACGGAATTTTATACATATCACACCAAAAGGTAAATAATTTATTCATAACGTTCTGTCTTAAAATATTTTCTAATATGTTTTCCTACGGGCAACACGGCGGCGCGGGGGTTAGCGCGTGTGCGGAACTGTTCTGAGGTCATGGGTTCAAATCCAGCTACCAACCTTCCTGTGCGGAGTTTGCATGTTCTCCCCGGGCACTCCGGTTTCCTCCCACATTTCAAAAACATGCATGTCAGGTTAATTGGCCGGTCAAAATTGTCCCTGGGTGTAAATGAGCGATTGATTGTCTGTCCATGTGTGCCCTGCGACTGTCTGGCAACCAGTTCAGGGTGTCCCCTGCCCACTGCCCGGAGATGGCTGGGATGAGCTCCAGCACGCCCGCGACCCTACTGAGGATAAGCGGTGCAGATAATGGATGGATGGATGTTTTCCTACTGGTAGATACCGGCTGCTCATTTTAATTTGAGTTTTTCTTTTAAGAATAAAGCCATAATAAAGTAACATTGCAAATAAATGCACAAATAACAGATATATTACATTATATTATATTGCATAAAATATTCATAAAGAATATGATATTATTATGGACTTCTCACTATAACAAAATTGAAACGTAAAAACATAAAACTTGGGCTGAATATATGTACACATATATTTTTTCAAAACGGTTTTCCCTGGATGTTGTGCCTTGACATTCATTCAATCAAGGAAGTGCCTAGCTTGAAACAAAGTCTAGATAGACTTCCCTTAAGTAAGCATGAAATTCTGCAAACAGATAACGCTGTCTGTCATCCACACTGATTTTCATCACCACGCATTGCGGGACTGAGTGTGTAGCAGCAAAGTAAACAGTCAAATTTCAAGCCCCATAACTGCGTTATCCCTTTGGCCGTAGTTGAACAGTGGCAGATTGTTCTCAGGACTCAATGCAATCAACCGGAATGTCACGGCTCTCGGTTTTAGGTCCTCTCAGTTTTCTATTTTCGTTTTAATCCTCTGACAAGTGTATGCAACCTTCACAGCCATCCTGTCATCCCTTGCTCTTCACCCAAAGTCAAAGGTTAGGCGTTGCAAAAACACACAATGGGCTGTTAGCGAGGAAAACGATAGTATGAGAGGCCGTTTGAGAAGTAAATCATACTTGCTCTCGTATATAACATCATACTCGCAAGCATGCACAACTATACTCTCATACAGACACAGTCACACCTGTGCACAAACACTACTATACTCTCATACATACTACTATTCTTTCATACACACTACTATATTCTCTCACGTATACTACTTTACTCTCATTCACACACTAAATGGTAAATGGTCTGCATTTATTTAGCACTTTTCGAGTCAATGAAGTCCTCCCAAAGCGCTTTACAATGTGCTTCACACTTACCCATTCACACACACACTCACACACCAATAGGGAGTCAGCCATGCAAGGCGCCTACCTGCTTATTGGGGGCATTAGGGATTCAGTGTCTTGCCCAAGGACACTATACTCCCCCTACACACACACACATACTATTTTACTGTAACACCACCTATTACATTCTTTCACACAAACTATTACATTCTCTTTTCACACTTAGTGTACTGATCACCTCTCAATGTTTTTTTTACTCTGGGTACTTTTGGTTCCCAAGGCGATGCACATGGGTCTGCGTGTATATGATGTATAGTTCTGTGTCAAACTGGAGTTGTTCCCAGTATAGTGGTATGTGTGAGAGAGCATAGTGGTGTGTATGAGAGTAGTATGTGTGAGAGAATACTGAGTGTATAGTAATATGTGTTGGAGAGTATAGTCATGTAAGTATCAGAGTATAGTACTATGTGTGAGAGCGTACTGTAGTGTGTGTATGAAGTATAGTAATATGTGTTAGAGAGTATATTAGAGGTCCGAGACAGTATTGTGTGTATGAGAGTACAGTAACATGTATTGGAGAGTACAGTTGTGTGTGCATGAGAGTATAGTAGCAGCATGAGTGAGAGAGTATAGTCATAAGTGTGAAATAGTTTAGAAATAGGATTCCTGAGATTACAGTAGTAAGTGTGTGAGAGTATATAAGTTTATGCATGAGAGTAATGTAATACGTGTTAAAGAGTATAGCAGCATGCTTGAGAGAGTAGTTTGTGTATGAGAGTATTGTATTATGTGATAGAGAGTATAGTTTTGTGTGTAAGAGAGTATAGTCGCATGAGTGAGAGTATAGCAGTAAGTGTGAAAGAGTTTAGAAATTTATTTCCTGAGAGTACAGTAGTAAGTGTGAGAGAGTATAGAAGTTTGTGTACGAGACTACAGTAGAAAGTGTGAGAGAGTATAGAAGTTTGTGAATGAGAGTACAGTAGTAGGTGTGAGAGAGTATACAAGTTTGTGTAGGAGACTACAGTAGTTTGTGAGAGCATATAAGTTTGTGCATGGAGTATGGTAGTAAGTGTGCTACAATATAGTAGTTTTTGAATGAGAGTGCAATAGTAAGTCTACGAGAGTATAAATGAACATGAGAGTACGGTAGAAAGTGTGAGAGAGTATAGACGTTTTTGTATGAGAGTAGTTAGTGTGAGAGACTATAGAAGTTTGTGTATGAGAATATAGTAGATTTTGGATGAGAGCATTGCAGGATGTATGATGTGGTAGTTTTGTGCATGGATGTGACTGTGTCTGTATGAGAGTATAGTTGTGCATAAGTGAGAGTATGATGTAATATGTAAGAGCAAGTATGATTTACTTCCCAAACAGCCTCTCATCTGATACAGTGCTCAGACATATTCCACATCGCATACAGTACATTGTACTCCGTCTCCGATACATCAAGTACACAAACAAAGACATCACTTCCCTGAGAATCCACAACTCTGGATAGACAAAACAGCTTTTTTCCTCACCTCGGCTTCAGGTAGAGTCCCTTAAACGCTCTTTGTCCACTGCACTATGCAAGAAGGAAAGCAGACAGTCCCACAGAAAAGGGAAAAAAAGGAAAAGTTTGTATAAAGAATCAGCTCCTCCCTGTTCCCGGCCCTGTCCAATGGCGAAGTCGGGCCGGCCCGTACAAAGACATCTCGGGGCCAGGCCATTTCTCCATACAAGGCGAAAGAATGCGGCCGGCTACTGCCACACAGACGCCGGGCCGAGTTGTTTGTAGCAAAGGGGGGAGTGGGCGCAAATGACAGGAACTACGATAAGAAGGCCTTATTTAGGGAAAAAGGGCCGGGATGTTGGGGAGGTTGGGGTGCAGGGTTCTGAGGAAATGCAGGGGGACACATGTCCGAGTTGTGAGTATGGAGCTAGCCTTAAAAAGGCACTTGAGATCCTGCTATGGTGACATGATTTATGCTAGCATCACAGTACGCTTCCCTTCATGGTGGAGATGCCAAACTCCAGCATCTCCAAGAAGTTGAGGAACTTTCATTTGACAGAGCAATACCAAACTGGGATACCAATACTCAGAAATCTTTCGATTAGGGATGCACAATAATTACGAAATATTCCACACTTTAAGGCCCCCCTGGATCACAAGGCACACACCCCCCAAAAATTGTATTTTTCAATATATATTTCAGAGGTACTGGACTCATCTTCAAATAGAAGAGCAGCTTCAGTGACAGACAGCTGTCACAGTCTTGTTCCACGGACAGACTGAGGAGATCATTTCTTCCTCATGCCATGAGGCTCTTTAACTCCACCCGGGGGAGTAAAAGCCCACATTAACCCCAACCACACATTGCATATTACCCTATTTTTATCACAGTGTGTAGTTTCCGGAGCACTATTTAAATACACTATATCAACACGTTATATTGGGTATTTTTGTACTCTATATCTTTTATTATTTTATTTTTCAACACAATGATACTGCTGGAAGTGTGAATTTCCCTACGGGGGTGAATGAAGTATCTATCTATCTATCAACAGTATTTCCCCCCTTTCTGATTTCTGTGCTTTTGCAGATTTTTCAGTCACAGGGGTTTCAGATCATCAAATTAATTCTAATATCACACAGAGACAACCCAAGGAAACAAGAAATGTTGTTTTGAAATGTTGATTCAACTTATTAAGGCACAATCAATAAAAACACCTATCTGGCCCTCTGTGAAAAATTAACTGCCCCCTTAACCTAATAGCGAGTATCCAGTATCGATCCTGTCTATCTCGTCCTGTCTGATATCTGACTCCAGTCTCCAATATCTGGTATCGATCCTGTCCGTCCCGACAGAACCAATTTAACTGAAAACTCATTGCTATCCACCTAGCTACCTACCTAGCTACCTACCTAGCTACCTACCTAGCTACCTACCTACCTACCTACCTACCTACCTACCTATGTATCTATCTATGTATCTATCTATCTTAGGGTGGTCCTTATTTTTCGACTTTTAAAATTTCATGCTCTGACCCCTTGAATATGTTCCAATATATACAAAACGTAATTAGGCAAAGTTTCATCAAAATCAAAGGATATTTAGAGGTCGCTCGAGGCCTCTGAAATTTTGGTATGAAAAATAAGGATTTTTCGCACATTATATCAGACCTAGTGTACAAAGTTACTTGTAACTTTTCTTGTGTTACAATTATAAGCAATGGACTGAAATTGGATGTTCTAAAACGCCGTACACATAGGATTAAGATTTCCGTTTTTTCTCGAAAATTGCCAAAATTTTACCATTTTGGGAAATTTCAAAGTCGTTGAGCTACCTCTAAATATTATCCAAATTGTTCAAAATTGCACACAGTGTGTTTTTATCGATATAAGAACATATGCGGTGGGTCAGAGCCCAATATTTAAAAAAAAAAAATTTCGACCCCCATTAAGGACCACCCTAATCTATCTATCTATCTATCTATCTATCTATCTATCTATCTATCATACACAATTAAATACTACTATAAAATTCCAGCCCCCAAAATGAACTATTACATCTATTACTGCTACTCATGCCACTCATAATAGTAGTGATAACAAAAAATGTTAATGTTTGTCAATTAATCAGTCATATTATTTAAAATAACATAGTGTAAATATACAATAATCTAGTGTAACAGAATAGAACAGTATAGAATAGAATACAATAGAATAATTTTTATTGTCGTTGATTACAACATAGTGTACATTGTTTACAACAAGCTTAAACTCGGCAATCCAGGAAAAACGTGTGAGAAATTCATTTTAAAATGGCAATTGGAAATATAACTACAATATTTAAAAGAAATTCAAATGATTTTCAGTACGTATGAAACATTACAAATTCGGTAATTATTTTACGATTAAAAATTCGTGTTGACTTTTGTACTAATAAAAATGTGGTAACACCCCCTGCTGGATAAATTACAGTAATACTTCATTAAAAATGTTGAAAACGTTATAATACAAATGTAATACAAATACTGTAATACACTTGAAAAATAAAAATGAACAGAATGCCCCCTAAAAACATGTATCCGTATCGACACCAAACACTTATTGATTTAATACTAAAACAGTAGTTTACAACTATTTTGCCATTATATAAAAAACAATGAAAATGTATTTCGATCAAAGCAATAAAGAATTGCCTTTGTTAGCGTCATATAGTTATGTACAAGTATTATGACATCACTAAACTTGTCAAGATGAGTAAACATGAAATTTATGTTTATTATACATACTTAGAATTTAAACACAGAATTTAGATAAACCAATTCGATACAAATGTGTTCATACACTGGAAATTACTTTTGTATTTTTCCGCTTTTCGTAATATAAAAAAACAAACTTAAATCCAGACTCATTGTTGACACATCAAAGCCGTGGGCGCGTCCATAAGAATTCTAGGTTTCTCATTGGCTGATTGTGTCACGTGTATTAGGAGGAGACGCGGAAGTACTCGCTATGGCCGACGCCTCCACAAGCTGAACGTCGTCCCGAAAGGTAAGTTTTATTACACTTAAATAAAAGTAACTCTCAGTTTGTTATTGCATACTCTACATTCAAATATGAAGTTTAAAGTTGAATAATATGTTAGAGTTTTAAGTCATTTTGGTGTCGTATGAGCGCCAACGTTCCATTTGCTTTGAAGATGTCGTTAGGAATGATATGGCTCCGATTTTGCGAGGTTACCGTTACAGGTGTGTATTTCATAAATTGTATAATTTATATCGTTTATTAATAGTGTTTGTCTTAAGCAAGTTTTATTCTAATAATACTGTATTTGATTAATGAAATTAAGCAAAACCTCATCGACAGTTACAACTTCCTGGTGAGTGACCTTCAAAATAAAAGATTAAGGGATAGGCCTGTTGGTCTCAATAATTCGTTTCAGAACAATCACACACGTTCACCACACACAAACGAGAAATATTTCAAGCCCTTTTTGTTTCAAAATTTGGTGTTTTGGTCGGACAGACGCAAAGTGAGCATTAAACAATAGTGGAATTGTTTAGGTGATCAACAAAAGCCATTTTGGACGTTTGCTTAAGTCATGTTTATTTGTATAGCCCTTAATCACAAAGAGTCTCAAAGGGCTCTACAGACCACAGATTATTGCAAAGTAAATTTGCTTACGCAAATTAAAATAAGAAGTCCTCAGGATGGTTTTCATCCATTGAAGTGTGTGATCCCTTCATCATCTTTTAGATATGATCCAAACTGGCTAATCATTTTTATTGTATATCGATGATTTGTATGTAGAAACCAAATCCTGCGGTTAAATAAAATCACTGTTCCCCTTAAAAAAATCAGAAGTTTCCAAAACAATACATGCTAAACAGCAGATTTAATTTTCTCCCCAACTCCGTCTTCTAAGAATATTGCCAACTTGCAGTACCCTCAGAAAAGGGACAGTGTGTAATAATTCACCACGAGATGTTAGTGTAGCTTAGAATGGAGCTAAAACGTGTGCATTTGAAAACGATGCACGATGGAAGTAGACCCCACTTATAATTTCACTTTTCAACAACATTTCTCCCACAATATGATATTGACAACAAATTATCTTATGTGCCCGCAAATGCAACATTTACACACATTTGTTTGGCGACTGTCTGCCGTTAGTCAACATTATAAAAAGTGTTGGTCCGCTATTTGTTTGTGTGTCAGCATAACGAAGATTCCGAAATATTTTTGGCTAAACTCCCTCCAAAAATGTGTTCCCCTTTCTTTGTTCAGTTCAGAGTATCATGTAACAAATTTGAATTTGTTTTTATATTGGTCCAAAGCCCTGCCGGAATGCTCGAGCATGCATGAAGATGATATCCATGGAAACTAAGCTTGTTTACATAAAGAAATTTATAGAAGGCACATGAATCACTAACCCCCTAAGGAATATGGCCTTAACCAATCGACGATCGGGACTGTTAGCAAAAATAAGAAGTCAATTAAAGTAAGGAAATCTTCTAGCGCATGGAAATCCTCTGAAATTGAAGTTTGCAAATCTTTTTTATTTTTAATTCCCTTTTCTCCTCGCCTCCCCCTTTGCATCCACCCGCTGCTCCACTCAACCAACTCAAGTCAAATGACATCAAAGGTTTATTTCTAATGTCATTTCATCATAGAGAAGTATGCGAAAGGTAGGATGGTGTGCAACCTTTTGAGACTCTTTGAGATTAAGGGTTATACAAATAACATGACACATGCTGTGTTTAAAACCTTAAAGCTGCAATTCTGACTTTAAGACATGAGATGGCAGCAGATTAACACATGATTTGCACCCTTAAATAAATTTTAGGCCTGTTTAAAGCAGATAGGCACAGATAAGAGCTGTGAAAAATAAAACATAAGGTCTCTTTGAACTCAGTTGTGAATTGTTAACACATACTTAATATAGAAAATATTTAACTTTTAAAGACACCTCAAACAATGCACCCAACCTTTAAATATAATTAGTACTTACTACTATATACTATTTTGTACAATAAGTTTCAATCCCAATACACCAATGTCACTTTACAACCGCTACTTCAAATTCTGATTAATGTCACATCCTGGGGGTCTATAATGAACATGATAATACTCTGTTTTTTAGGCAGCAATAGATGATAAACCAGTGGATCACATTCTCATTGTTTTCCACGATCCTATATGAAGTTAAAAACAATTGTCTTACTTGTTCAAGTGGTCCTCTAAAAGCAGTAGCATCCATTTTTAGCGTTAAATATTCACAGGGCTTCTTCGGATCTATAGTCTTGTCCAGAAAGTGGCGATTGACCGACAAGTTGCACGTGCCAGTCGGGCTTGAATAGCTTTTCTAAGCCTCTCGGAAATTGCTGGTTTGTCGGTCATGTGCAGGACCAGTGAGGAAGTGCAAACTGTCCACTGAGTGTCTGTGTGCTCTTTGAAATTGTGCAACACAGAGGAAGCGAGAGCGCCGAACTGAATTTGCTCGGACTCTCTCATTTTCACCTCAACTCGCAGAACAAACTCATTCATTGCATCGATCGGCGATGTGACTGTTGCCATGTATTGGTTGACTGGATCATTTTTTTTGCTGTATCATCACGCTAAATTAAAGGTAGTTTCGGGGCCTGATGAGAATAATGAAAATTATAGAAGTGGGTGAAATAAGAAACAAGGTTATGCTCTGTGATATTTGAGCAATACATAAATAGGAATGCGAAATGGAAGAGTGGAAAAAATACAAGCTGCTTGAGAAGAAACTTTTGCATCCCTCACTCTGGGTAAGACCTGAATTTTCATTTATGACAAATAAGAAATCAGCCAATTCAGGACTGACCCAGAAAATGAGAATACTGTATTGTGATATAATTTTCAGTAATACAATTCTAAAAGTCATACATTCTGGCTTCATTACAAATTAACTGAAATATTGCAAGCATTTTTATTATTGTGTTTCGACTGATTATGGCTTACAGCCTTTTAGTATAATTTTTCCATGATATTCTATTATTTTGAGATGGAAGTGGTCACCTTTACCTTATATTAATATTTACATTTTTGCTGTAATCAGCAATATTTAGACTTATCTATATTTATATTTTGATTGATGTAAAATGAATATTTTTTTTTTAGAAATTATGATAAAGATAAATGTGACTTGAAGACATTTCTCACTTACCTTTTTATGTTGGCATTAATTACAAAAGTTTTTGTGTGTGTTTTTTGCTACTTTTTTTAAATTTTAGTTGTTTTTGTGTATGTGTTTGTCTTGCTGTCGGTCACCCCTCTCGAGGGGATATATGACCAGGGTAGATAGATAGATAGATCGATAGATTAATTAAAAAGATATTAAATTATTCACATTTTATATGTATTGTTTGTATTCTTTGCCAAAGTGTGGTTTGTTTTTTGTTTTTTTGTTTTTGCCTTACAACTTAATTGACATGTTATGCCCTTCACAGAAGCATGGAATTACTCTACACATGGACGGATACAACTGTTTCATCCACCAGATATGGATTTTATGGCATTTTTGCCATGGGGGCGGAAAATATACTGTAAATATTGGGGAGAAATCAACCCACTTCAATAAAATATTTTAGGAGTGCTGTGTAGCATAAAACCTGGCTGCTCCGTAATGAGTACATGTATAGTACATGTATTTTTTTACAATATAAAATTCACATAATATGGGTGGTTAGGAAGCAGATAAACTTTGATAACCAAGGGAATAGTGTATTGTTTTTTTCCTCTTATTGGTTAACTTAGGATAATGAGCTTTTCCTGTCAATGTGTCATTTCTGTCAACTCAGCTCTTGCATCTTGTTTTTGTTATCTAGTCCCAAACCATGAATATCGTGGGTCAGCTGGCGGAGACGGTGTACGTGACAGTGAAGGAGCTGTATTGCGGTTTAAACCCGGCAACTCTTACTGGGGGTATCGACGTGATTGTGGTGCGACAGCCCGATGGCTCCTTCCAGTGTTCCCCATTCCACGTCCGCTTCGGCAAACTGGGTGTGCTTCGCTCTAAGGAAAAAGTTGTAAGTTCAGTATTTTACAGCAGCGTTTTTTTATTAATTTGCAGTGCCACAAAAGTGTGCAATGAGATCTTGTTTGGTGTGCTGCAGAACACTACTGCATACAATTTTGGGGACACCAAATTAAACAGTAGGTTTGGTGTCTGGTTCCAGGTGCACTGCAAAAGGTACGGTTAAAAAAAGGGTCAGAAACCAAAAATGTTGAAAGAGCCATAAAAAAAATATGGTGTAAGATTATTTAGTATTTTGTAAGGGAAAATATGACAGTTTGTAAGACTTCAAAAATCAACAAAATGTTAGGAGCTGCAAGAAAAGAACCCTAATATAAGCCATTTTTAAAGGGACCGTGTGTACTATTTAGTGCCTCCCAATGGTACAAAAAAAAACATTATTTATTAAAAAAACAAAACATTGATTTTAATAGTAGGCAAAAACACAAGAACAATACCAATGTCAAGTTCATATAAAAGATGAATAAATAAATGGTCGAGAAATTTTATTTTATATAGTGCAGTCCCTACCTAGAAGTCTGCGCCATGTTTGTTTGGCATATTGCTACTACACTGTGCTCTGCGGCACTGGTTTTCGTACCCATTAGACAGTACAGTGCTATCTAGTGGTCAAATATTACACTGTGGGGATTTAATTCAATATATAAAAGGGATTCAAACATAAAAAAAATAGACATTTAATATTATAAACGGTCTTACAGCCTTGAATGTTATTTTAAAAATGTTTTTGTTTTGGGCGAGGGCTGTGGACCAACAGGCTGTACTTGCCTAAGACACACCACAGAAAATGGTGCCCCTACAACCAAGTGGTTAAGGGATCCAACCAACCTACCAACTTGTTGTCCTGGAGAGGAATGGGTGCCACCAGGCTGTACTTGCAGAAGACTCACCACAGGAATCAGTGCTCCTACGACTCTAGTGCTTAAGGGACCTTACAAACCAACCAACCACAGGAAATGGGGCCCCTACAACACTAGTGGGATCTTACCGAAAGAACTTGTTGGCCTGGAGAGGGATAAATTAAGTTTTAAAAATATATATTTCTTCTCTTTATTTTAGGTTTCCAAGCACTTATAAAAAAAAATCTCCAGGGAGCTGCTAGGGTGGCGCTAAAGAGCCACAGGCTGCTGACCTCTAGTTACAGAAATGTAGTCAAACATCAAGTAAAAAACATCTTTCAAAGTAAAATATTTAGTAAAACAAGAAGTGGGAAATAGTTAAATCATCAACATTAAAAAGGTGTATTATTAATTTTTTAAGGACGTTAAGAATGACTTGTTTTCTTTCTGTTCATTTTCATTTATCTCAATGTTTTAAAAAAATATACATTTTATTTGCATGTTTGTATTTTACTAGAAACAAAACAATACTAATTGCAAAAAAAGAGGAACATGCTACCTATTTTAATAGTATTTTGTTTATGTGTTACTAGGAAAAAGAAATTAATATTTTTTATTTTGACAATTTGATTTAATTAATTATTCCAATCAAAAGTATTTTTAGTACACCAAGTATACTATTTCCCCCAAAACCTCACCAATTACAGTCCAAATGAAAAATGAGGCCTATTTTAACTATTCCTTTTGGGTTTTACTCGGAAAAACAAGTAAATCTATGGTAATTAAGAAAATTACCTGATAAAAAGATCTAAATTACTGTATATGCTCAGCCGGTAGTTTAGGTAACTCATTTTGTTGGCGGATAACACTTAAGTTATAAATGCTCATACAAGGTAATATTTTTCTTATTCTAAAAGTTTCCAAATATGTCGTTTAAAACATTTGTACTTGTTAATATATTGAAAGTATTTTTTTCATTTTACAAGAAAAGTCCAAATAAATGAAACTAGAAAAACAGGAATAAATACATTGTAGCCTGGTTTGAAATTTTAAACGTTTAAAATATTAAGCTATATTGTTTTCCTTGGGTAATGTACCTCTATATTTTTTCAAAGAAGAAAGTGAGGCATCGCTTAAAAGTTTTTTTTTTTTTTTTTTTACAGAATTATTCACTTTTCTACCTTTCCTTTTTATATTCAGGTGGATATTGAGATCAACGGAGAATCCGTGGACTTGCACATGAAGCTAGGAGACAACGGGGAAGCTTTTTTCGTCGAACCACATGAAAACTTCGAGGTAAGACAATCAAACAAGGTTGAATTCGGTATAATTTACGGGCTCGTCGTTTTCCCAGTCCGAAGTCCCAGCACACCTCTGCACTTCACCAATTCCCATGGACAGTCCCGAAGACGGCGAAGATAAAAATGACGCGTCCTCGGTTTCTGGTTCCGGTACGCGCAGGACGAGGCGACGCCGTAAACGCCCGCGTTCCGATAATCTTCAAAGAGACGGAGAGAACTCCTCTTCAGATGAGAGAGAATCTGACACAGAGTGGGATATAGGTCACTGCGGACAAGAGAGTCCTAAAAAGGATAAACACAACACACCTTTGAAAAACAGGTGAGTTAATTCAACCTGTTTTCCTACAATGGGTTTTCTGATTGGCAATTCATTCTTATCATTATTGAGACTTCTTATCACTGCATCAAGAGTGGGTTCAAATGGAAAATCAAATTTCAACCCAGTAATGGACTTGAGGTGTCCGACCCTTATCCTTTGACGGCTTCATACAGGAAAAAAAGGAAGGGTATAAGAGCGACTTTGATTTAAAACACACTTCTATTCTATAGCTTATGAATGACCTATATTTCATGTTGACAATATCTGTGTGTTATTTGCTATTGCTACATACGTTGCAGCCTGGTCATCCTGAAAGGGGAATGACCTCATGTGCGATCCCTTCTCAAGGTTTCTTTATTTTCCTCATGTTGAGCTTTTTGAGTTTTTCCTTGCCCTAATGGAGGTTTTCGATCAGGGGGTGGTGTCATCATAGTCTAATAGTCTGTTGTCTGTGCAGCCCTTTGAGACTCCTTGTGATAAAGGGCGTCACGAATTAACATGACTATTTGACTGTAATTTACCAAGGACACCAAAAGCCTTTATTATGTTTTTCATTTCTTTTTCTTCCATCTTTCCCTTTCCTTGTTTTCCCTTCTCCAATTTTCTTCCCCTTCCCCTTCACCAATTGTGTTGCTTGACTTCTTCTGGTTTAGTTTTTGAAATAGTTGTGTCACATGGAAAACAAATTTGAATCCTGTTCTGGACTAGATATGTTAAACCTGTTCTGAGGGTTTCATAAGGAAGAATATGAAGCGACATTTATTTTTTTGACTGTAATTTACCAAGTAGACCAAAATTCCTTATTATTTTTTTCAATTTTTTTTCTTTGTCTTTTTCCCCTTCCTCTTCCCTTTCCCCCTTCTCCTTCTTTCCTATTTTTTTCTTCTCCTTTACTGTTCCTGTGTTTTTCTTTCCCCCTCCCCTTCTAATTTCCTGTCTTTTTATTTCCTTTTCCCTCTTCTTCTTTTTTCTGTCTTTCCCCCCTTTTACCTGCCATTCCTAAATTCCCCTCTTTCATTCTTTGTCTCTTTTTCTCCTGTCTTGTCATAATCTAACGGACATCTATATGCCCTCTATAAGGTTAGTTTAGAATTTCACAAACATGATTCAATTATTTTTAAATCGGAAATAGTTGCGTACTCTCATCACATCTTGTTTAAAAGCAAGCCTTCCTTTGTGCTTCGAAATGCCCATTTTAGCCCTGCGTTTCATAATAGCAATCTTGTTAACATGACAATAACATAGTAACAACACAGTAATAAGTTATTTCAGATATGCCAATAACACTGTCAGCCCTTAATAACAAAGGAGTAGCTCTCAGCTTCAAAATGATAAGTGATCCCTGCGGTTAACAGATCTTTGTGTGTGTCCTAAAGTAAGTCGGTGTACTTCTCGCTGTCGGAGGAGCCAATCGAGGAAGAGCTGGGAGTCAAAGAGTCCCATCGACACTCTGATGGAGACCAGTCGCCTGTAGAAAAGTGAGAAAAAAACAATTTCTTATTGTTTGATGCTAACCTGCAGCAAAACTTCTTTGCTTGTCCTATCAGTGTTTTTGACAGCCGTCCGTCATCTCCCAAGAGCGACTCTGAACTAGTGGTTAAAAACCACGAGTCCTGCGGAATACAGATGCAGTGGAACTGGGGAGGGTTTCCTACGGTATGGCACACTTGAGGTCCCACGCTTCGAGAATACAGTCTTTAACATAGTTTCCTTTATTCAGCCACGCCAATCGGACAGATCATCAGCAGAATTTCAGCAGTCTGACTCCTCTCATTTTCGGACCATTCAGAGGCAAGACTCCTTTGACATGGGCCTGGAGCCTGCGAACAACAGAATGAGAAAGGTTACTGTGGTCAGACCTCAACCCAGGACTCAATCCCTGGACTTGAGTAACTACGCCTCACAAACCACGCCCCTGATTTTTGAGGAACATCTTCCTTTTACCAGTTCAACCCAAAGTGATCTGGCAACAGAGGCAGATCATAGCGAAGTCTTTGCCCCAGAAGATACAATTAATATTGGCAATAATGATGCAGCTCATAACCAAAATGAAAACAATCAGTCTGAATACACTGTGATAGAAACAAGCCTAGTTTGCGCAGAGTCCTCCGAACAAAGAGTCAGGAAAGACGACATACACGTAGATATGGCGCAACAGGAGGCCGACAGTCTTGCCATGGCCGACGATGTGAAACCTGAAGGCAATGGCGTGGACAGGGCAGCTGAAGAGGAGCTTGAAAACGCAGATGACGTATCAAACAAACAGGAGCACCAAGATAAAAAGAAAGGTGAGCGTCACAATGAAATACCACATTTTCACAACCATAGGGCGCACTGTGATAACGCCCTTAACATTTCTGTACAATTCACCTAAAATCCCAATCCAAGATGCACCCAAAGTAAATGTAATGCTGTTTTTGAACTGTTACTGTAAAATACAGACTGTTTTGGTCTCCTTTGGAAGATAACACACAGAGGTTTTGTCACAAACTAAAATAATCACTGCTAGTGCTACTAAAATTGATTAATCTGAGTTGGAACACACCAAAAGAGGTTTTTATTCTGGCCGGAATTTATTTATGTAATTAAATAATGCCTGCAAAATACTGTAGCATGGGCATTTTAGCTGGAAAGCAGGTGTGACGATAGCTTGAAGAACTAAACACTGTGTTTTACACATTTTTCTAAGGGTGGTAGATGGAAAGCAGTGTCCCTTCTTGCTGGATCCTTCTCTCTACGCATGCTTGCACTATCACGTTTTGATGCAGGGAATAATCCGACTGGGATCAAAACTCATATTTTTAGAACCAAGACGAATAAATAGTTGACGTACCTAGTGCCAAATAATCCCAAATGCATGCTGTTTGCAAGAAATAAGATCAGGGGCTAGAACAAGTGACGTCATTACGCAAATAGACGTTCTTACAAGATGTAGGTGTATGCAGCTGCAAGAAGCATGGACTTACACTATATATGGATGGATACAACTGACATTTCTGCCATTGGGGGAGGAAATAGAATTTAAAAAGTCCTGTAGAAATCGACACATGAGGCTTTTTAGAATGTGTAAGCCCTTGTTTGTGCGTGTCATTCGACAAGTCCCACACTGCTTTGCAGCCTTGAAACTTACTTGCTATCGTCTACACTTAACACGGGTTGTTATGGAACGGATTAACTGCGGAAATCAAGTGTAGACTTTACCCGTACTTTCTGGACCATAAGTATCTCCAGAGTATAAGTCGCCCCTGCCAAAAAATGCATAATTAAGAAGGAAAAACACACTCGGAGTATAAGTCACATTTTTTCAGGAAATTTATTTGATAAAATTCAACACCAAAAACATACATGTCATCTTAAAAGAAGCGTTTATTGATAGAAATAAAATAGCAAACCCGGTATAAAGACGTTACACGCGCCCATATCTTAGACATGCTCATCAGTAACGAGGTAATATATTAACCCTTTATTGTACAAGTATCATACAGCCTGTTTGAATTTTTTCGTTATTTTGGATATGAAGGAGTAGGAAATCATGTTATAACACATCACAATTTTTCTATATCTGGCAATATCTACCTTGAATATGTGTTAAAACAATGTAATGTAAAAACAGAACAAAAAATTGACTCTGATTTTTCAGGATTTTAATGAAGTTTAGACATGAACACATTGTAAGACAATGTAAATTGGAATAATGAACTGTTTCAATACATACAAAATAAGTTTTAAGTCTTGCTTTGTCATAGAGTGTGTGTGTGTGAATATAATGAACTGTTTCAATACATACAAAATAAGTTTTAAGTCTTGCTTTGTCATAGTGTGTGTGTGTGTGTGTGTGTGTGTGTGTGTGTGTGAATGGGTAAGTGTGAAACACATTGTAAAGCGCTTCGGGAAGTCTTCATTGACTTGAAAAGCGCTATATAAATGCAGACCATTTACCATTTGTCAAGATATTGTCAACTATTTTTCACCATGACTATGCGTTTTAAGGGGCCTGGGTCGTAGTTGGTGAAACAAATCCTGGAGACAAAGATTCACATAATACATGACCCACCGGTAACCTAATTCATTGCCCCTTTAACAATCAAAACTGATACATTTATGTTCAAATAATTAAAATATTTTTAAATTGGTTACAGATAACAAAAAATGCTTTAAAAATTGCAATACTTATTATGCCCTGTATGTGTCATTCCTTGCCTGTGATTAGACCGTTGCCACACGTGGATGCCTGTGAGATACTATTGTGGGAAGTTGCGGTCACGTTTTGTGTGTTTTGGAGAACTACATTTATTCATTTTTTTTTTTTAAATCCGTTACGGTCATTTAAATGGTGCTTGTAAAACAGGGCCGCCGGTGCCCCCACGGTAATGAGATTGTTAAGAGCTATTCAGAAAACACTAGCATGAAGAACATGCTAACCAAAGTATCAGCTTCACCCTAAATCACGAAATCTGATGAAATCCTTGGTGTCACTTTCACTGGTAAACAACTACTCTGCAGGATAAGCCGCTTATTTCTTATGGTTCAACAGGGCAAAATTAAAATGATCAACACAGGTCTAGAGCGCCCTCTTGTGGTTTTAGTGTGAAAATAACGTGAAGTTTTATACAGTACAGGAAATAAACAAATTGATACTCAAATGATATTTTAATGTATTAATAATTTCACATATACAGTAAGCCTTACCGGAGTATAAGTCGCACCCCCAGCCAAACTTTGAAAACTACCCAAAATAAGATATCAAGTTTGATTGTTTCTTGTAGGTTCACGTAATCATCATCTGGGACAATCGGGCATTTACTTGGACGACTTGACTTCGCTTGACCCAGAGGTGGCAGCACTCTACTTCCCCAAGAGGTAAAGTACTACATACCAATGGCATAAAAAATATTTTACCCTTCTCGATTAATATTTTTGCCTATTTATCCAACCTTTTCATATTATCTGGTAATTTTAAGTGCACAGCAATACTAATTACCGTATTTTCCGCACTATAAGGCGCACCTAAAAGTCTTAATTTTTTTCAAAAGCTGACCATGCGCCTTATAATACAGTGCATCTTATTTATGGATCAACATTAAATCACAAGGTCTCGCAACTTACGCAACAGCCGCCGACTTGATTTTCCCCCGAACGTGGAGTCGTCCGCGGTGAATGGTGGGATTTATATACCGGCGTTTCATTGGCTAACCAATGTTTCAATCATCATTTGAATCGATCACTATTGGCTGAAGTTATTCGGAGCCTCGGATTGGCTAGAGCGCCAAAACAAACCCTGCAATTGGCCGAAAAAGATGTATCAATCATCCGTTGAATCGATCGCTATTGGCTGAAGTTATTCAGAGCCTCGGATTGGCTAGAGGGCCAAAACAAACCCTGCAATTGGCCGAAAAAGATGTGTCAATCATCCGTTAAATCGATCGCTATTGGCTGAAGTTATTCGGAGCCTCGGATACGCTAGAGGGCCAAAACAAACCCTGCAATTGGCAGAGTTTAGCAATGGCGTTGCAAGCTTAGCAAGCTTGCTAAAGTACACCATAAAGAAACATGTTTTATTAGTCTGTATTTGCAAATAATTTACTCTCCTGGATTTACTTTGCTCACGGTTGTAAGAAGACCATGATTGCGTATCATTATTGAACGTCAAGACTTTAACCTTCCGAATGATATTTGAAATGATGCATTTGAGTGACATCGTACGAACACCACATCCGCACGTGTCTACGACACGTATTTGCTTCTTTGCAAGCTTTGGGAATGTTAAGGGGGTAATCAGTTTGACTGAATCATCTGACTGTTTTGTCGACGTTCCCATTGTAGCGCCTTATAATCCGGTGCGCCTTACCTATGGAAGATATAGGACCAAAAACTATTTTTTGGGGGTGCGCCCTATAACCCGGTGCGCCCTATAGTGCGGAAAATACGGTATTAAATTTGATTTTGATGGGATTGATTAATTTACACACGGCTACAGATGTAAAAAAAAAAATAATAATTAAATAAAAACAACATTTTTCTTCTCCCTGCTGTCCTTCAGTCACAATATTTTTTTTGTATTGTCTTTGTATTATTATTATTATTAGTAGTAGTATTATCTACTGGTCATTTTTGCTTTAAGAAGTACAACAAGGTTGGTTTACTGTTTAAACTACCAGTGAATGGATTAAAAAATATATTCTCTTAATTTAGGGAAGCTGACTATTAGAATATAATTGTTTTATTGTCATTGATATCAACGTTGTGCAACAAGATTAGCCATGGCACTCCATGGTGAAACATGTAATAAAGACTTTAAAGAGAGAACTGATTCAAAACAATCAGAAGAATTGGCAATGCTTAGAAAAACTGGCCTAAGTAACTGGCATTGTAACAATAGTTAAGCAGCAGCAAAAATAATAAAAAATAAATCACAAGGTATATATTCACAGTTTGGTGCAAGAGATTTTTTCAGTTTTACCAGCAACAAAGGTTTTGTGTGTTTGTTTAGT
Source organism: Urocampus carinirostris (assembly GCF_059441175.1). Taxonomy (NCBI): domain Eukaryota; kingdom Metazoa; phylum Chordata; class Actinopteri; order Syngnathiformes; family Syngnathidae; genus Urocampus; species Urocampus carinirostris. The sequence continues at coordinate 12,082,129 of NC_142354.1, forward strand.
GTGGTGATGACCCTGGGGAAGAAGCTGTCTCCGAGCCTGTTTAACTTAATGACTGGTTTAAAAAATCTACTTTTTTATGATGCTTTTCGGTTTCTTGAGAGGAGGATTACATTATAACTCTGTGCTCAAAAAGCTTTTAGACGCAAAAAATTTTTTTTTACCCAAATATATGGACGAAATTTTATTTCTTTTCGCAATGTTTTACTTGCCTTTTTAGTACTTTCTTCTGCTAGCTGCTATAGTTTGCCAATTACATTAGTTCTGACAACAAAGGGACACTGGGGACAAGTCAGGAACCAAAACAACTTTTTTTTTCATGCGAAGTACTTTATTTACCATGTATCCATCTAGTCTAGACTATTATATAAATCCCGATTCGCACATTAGCGTGTGTGTACTCGTATGTGACTCATAGGCTCTGAAACAGCTGAACCGATTTGACGTGGAAATTGACACAGTAATACTTTAGGCCTCTGGGAGTGTCTTTAGCTAGGTTTCTTGTCAAGCCACCCAAATACCGTAAATTCCGGACTGTAGAGTGCACCTGATTATAAGCCGCAACCACCACATTTTAAGAGGAAAACCGATTTTGTACTTACACAAGCCGCACCTGTATATAAGGCGCATACACCCACATCAAAACATGTAAAACAATCACAAATTTAGCCCAAACCCACATTACAAAAATAAACAGGTGCAATTACATATTCTACATGGTTACACATATTTACAAAGAAAGACGGTACACCGAGAGAGTTTTCAAAGCTTTAATTATAATATTATAACTTTCATCCCAAACCGTGCCTGTGAAGGGTAGCAAAACGCTACTAGCAACACGCTCGCAACACAGTAAACTGGTCTGTTAAAAAAACATACTGTACATGTAGAAATCACGGTAAATCGTCCTTATCTTCCTCCTTATAACTGACGTCATCAAAGTCGTCTTCCCCAGTATGGGAAAGAGACTATGTCATATAGACGTCGTCCCACGCTCCCTTATTCAAAAACACGCTAGCAACACGCTCGCAAAGTGAAGTTTACGTGCAGTAGCTGTTTCCTTCTTTATCGACTGCTCGTTTGCTTTTAGCTTGAAAGCTACGTAATGTGCCTTTCTTTTTGCAATTTGCATGATGAGGGTATGTCTACGCTAATTCATTTTGTGCACAAGCTAAGAAGTTGCAGTCCTTCTCGACGCCTATATTCCACCGGTTTAAATCTTACCTTTTGTACTTGAGCGCTGCTGGAGGCCGTTAGAAAAATTACATAAATTGGCCGCATCACTGAATATGCCGCAGGGTTGAAGGTTTGGGGAAAACAGTAACGGCTTATAGTCCGGAATTTACGGTAGATACTAGCAAAATTGATATCTGCTTTATGTGTACAAGCGGCTCTGGAGCATTATCTGGTCATACTGTTCTTGGGAACTCCCTGGGGTTTTACAACAAACCACAGCCCCAACAATCTCGCTCAAGTAGAATGCCCGGCATTGAATCAGCAATGCCGGGCCATTGTGCCTGTTCAATAGGTTTTCTTTATAGGTTTTCTTTATATTTTTACCAATTTCGGGTCGGTTGCCCACCCCTGCTTCAACTCACCGTTTTCATGTATAACTCAATAATAAGCATCCTTTGTATCTTAAATCATGTGCATGGTGTCTCCGCAGCGGAACAGGAAGTTGTTCCCCTTCCGTGCTAGAACAAAACTGCGGCTCGGCCAGTCAGTCGCCACAATCGATAGGTGCGCTGGACAGCGGTACCGAATATTTGTCGGATTCCGCCTCCTATGCCGCCGAAGTTAGCATGTCCCTCTGTGGCCTCGTGGGCGATACCAGCCAAATCACAAAAGGTAAGCGGCATAGTCGTGTCGACCTCACGTCGGAAGGACAGTGTCCAATTTGCTGTTGTGTGCGTCCAGAACGGTTCCTGGAACACTCTGTGTCATACCAGGACTTTGTCAACAATCCGGGAATCATCGATGATCCGAGTCTCGTGATATGTATTAATTCCAAGTAAGAACATAATGACATATCTTGCTTTAAGTACTTTTATTCAAGTTTTTGTTCTTCACAGCTATTACAACTGGGCAGTGGCGGCTCCAATGATCTTGTCGATGACAGCTTTCCAGAAGAATTTACCAAAGGTTTGGGTGACTTTTAATTTTTTTAAACAATATATATATCAACTCAAGTTGATATATATATATATACTGGACTGTCTCAGAAAATTAGAATATTGTGATCAAGTTCTTTATTTTCTGTAATGCAATTAAAAAAACAAAAATGTCATACATTCTGGATTCATTACACATCAACTGAACTATTTCAAGCCTTTTATTATTTGAATATTGCTGAATTTGGCTTACAGCTTAAGAAAACTCAAAAATCCTATCTCAAAATATTAGAATATCATGAAAAAGTATACAAGTAGGCTATTCAACTAATCACCTGAATCATCTAATTAACTCGAAACACCTTGCGAGGGTTTCCTGAGCCTTAAAAACACTCAGCTTGGTTCAGTAAACTAAATCACAAGTATGGGGAAGACTGCTGATCTGTCTGCTGTCCCGAGGACCATCATTGATACCCTCCATCAGGAGGGTAAGACACAAAAATAAATTTCTCAAAGAGCAGGCTGTTCACAGAGTGCAGTTTCAAAGCACATCCACAAAAAGTCTGTTGGAAGGGAAAAATGTGGCCGGAAACGCTGCACAACCAAGAGAGATGACCGCAGCCTTAACAAAATTGTGAAGAAGAGCCGCTTCCAGAATTTGGGGGAGCTTCAAAGACAGTGGGCTGAAGCTGGAGTCCAGGTATCAAAAGCCACAGTTCACAGACGTGTCCGGGAAATGGGCTACAATAGCCGTATTCCCATGGTCAAGCCACTTCTGAACTCAAGACAACGGAAGAAGCGTCTGACTTGGGCTATGGAGAAGAAGCACTGGACAGTTGCAGAGTGGTCCAAAGTCCTCTTTTCAGACGAAAGCAAGTTTTGCATTTAATTGGAAGTCAAGGCGCCAGAGTCTGGAGAAAGGCTGGAGAGGAGCAAAATCCAAGTTGCTTGAAATCCAGTGTGAAGTTCCCACAGTCAGCAATGGTTTGGGGAGCCATGTCAGCTGCTGGTGTTGGTCCACTGTGTTTCATCAAGTCCAGAGTAAATGCAACTGTGTACCAAGAGATTTTAGAGCACGACATGCTTCCATCTGCTGAAAAGCTCTATGGAGATGAGGATTTCATTTTCCAGCATGATCTGGCACCTGCCCACAGTGCCAAAACCATCAGTAACTGGTGCACTGACCATGGCATCTCTGTCCTTGATTGGCCTGCTAATTCCCCTGACCTGAACCCCATTGAGAATTTGTGGGGTATAGTTAAGAAGAAGATGAAAGACACCAGACCTACAAATGCAAATGAGCTGAAGGCCGCTATCGAAGCATCCTGGGCATCAATAACACCTCAGCAATGCCACAGGCTGATTGCCTCCATGCCACGCCGGATTGATGCAGTAATCCGTGCAAAAGGATTCCCAACCAAGTACTGAGTGCATCAATGGACATTTTCAAATGTTTGATTTAGTTTTGCTGTTATAAAATTATTTTTTTACTTGGTCTGAGGAAGTATTCTAATATTTTGAGATAGGATTTTTGAGTTTTTTTCAGCTGTAAGCCAAAATCAGCAATATTCAAATAATAAAAGGCTTGAAATAGTTCAGTTGATGTGTAATGAATCCAGAATGTATGACATTTTTGTTTTTTTAATTGCATTACAGAAAATAAAGAACTTTATCACAATATTCTAATTTTCTGAGACAGTCCAGTATATATATATATATATATATAGAGTGATTTTTCTTCACTGCAACAAGGGTTGCACCAGTAGTCTCATTACATAATTCCACTGTTATTTCTCAAATGATCGTTATTTAGATATTTAAAAAATCAATGATAATAAAGGGAAAATAAAATACTAAATACCTTGTACGCATTATTTTATAGATAAAATTGATAATAATCAAATGAGAAGTAAATCAATAAGAAAATAATGATAAAATATTAATAAAACATATTCTATGAGTGCTTTTTTAAGAATAAAATTAATGTAAAAAAAGTAATGATAAAGAATAACTATTTAAAAAGACAATAAAACCATGTAACTATAGATAATGTAGTGCCTATGAAATTAATATTTAAAGTAAGTTAAATAATAATGAATAGAATATTAAATAAAAAGACAAACATTTTTTTACAGATGATTTAATACATGATAAAATCAAAAAGTAAAAGGATAATGAAAAATAGTGGTTATAAAATGTGTTACAGTTTATCTGCTAGATGATAAAATTGATGAGAGTGATGAAAAATTAATTAAAAAATGAATGAAAGAGATTAATTAATAAATAATAAAACAATAAAAAAACAAAAGTGAAATAATCATGAAGAAAATTGATATAACAATACGTATTTTGTTACAGATAATTTAATAAACAATTATTATATTTAAAAAAAAAAACAATTCTTTATTTTGATCATAGATTATTTATTAATTAATCAAATTAATTTTATTTTTGCCCTCCCATCCCCGACTAATAGTATTGTTCTTTATTATTATTATTATTATTATTATGATTTAATAGAGTACAGTTCAGAGGCTCGTTAAGGACAAAATGCCCAAAAAGTCTGGACGCTGGTGGTTCTCCTGGAGAAGACGAGAGGTGGACAACAGCCAGGTTTAAATTTTTGTGTTTCAAATGTTTTTTTGATGCAAGTAGCACCACATTCACTGAACAATTTGTCTCTTTTGGGTAGCAACAGCAGTCCCTGAAGAAAGACAGTCAGGAACTCCAGCCGGGCGATTCTTTGTAGGGTTTGATTTAGAAAAAAAAATGTTTCTGGTGCTGTACCATGCATATGAATGAATTATTGTTGCATTTGTGTTTGATATTTCTCTCTCTCTCCAGAGTCACAATTAATCATGCCGATAGTGATTTACTGGCCGAGCTCGATCAGGAAGCCTCTCTGAGCATGTCAACAGCTCAGTGTCTCAATCAGATGTACCGTAAATCCCTCCGTCTCACCTCTGAGCAGATAGTAAGTAGACACACATCCCTTTTTTCACAATATTCACGACATTTGTTAACATAATTGGACACAACTACTATCCCCAGGAGAGCTTGAATCTGCGCGAGGGAGCCAACAAGGTGATATTCAGCGTGACCACTCAGTACCAGGGCACCTGTCGCTGTGAGGCCGCCATCTATTTGTGGAACTGGGACGATAGCATCATCATATCGGACATAGACGGCACCATCACGAAGTAAACACGTGTTTACAACATCAATGTGTTCTTAGGGGATAGCAAGATGAATTTGCCATGGCGGAAGATAGAAAAACCTACAGGAGTTAGCCAATGCCTTAGGAACACCTGTAAAAAAAACTTTAAAATTGCATGTACTTATTAAATATAGGGGTCACCAGCCTTTTTAAAGTGAGTTAATTTTTTGTTACTGATTAACGCGAAGGGCTACCAGTTTGAAATAAATTTTTCAAATAACATTAAGTTATTATAATGCAACATTCATTAGCTGCACCGCTTATCCCCATTAGGGGGTGCTGGAGCCCATCCCAGCTATCTTCAGGCAGTGGGCAGGGGACACCCTGAACTGGTTGCCAGCCAGTTGTAGGGCACATAAAGACAGACTACTTACTCGCTTATCCATACCTAGGGACAATTTGGACCGTCCAATTAACCTGACATGCATGTTTTGGGAATGTGGGAGGAAACCAGAGTGTCCGTAGGAAACCCACGCAAGCACGGGGAGAACATGAAAACTCCACACAGGAAGGTTCGATCTCACGACCTCAGAACTGTGCTGCACACTTGCTAACCACTGCACTTCCGTGCTGCATAATGTAACATAATGGTTGTAATTATTAGAAATGGGGTAAAATAGGCTCTGTCATCCACGAAAATGTCTGTCTTGTATAGGGGAGCTGAGTGATTCACAAAAATCAATTATGGGCCTATTTTAAAAACAATTATGGTAGAAATGATCATGTATTTAAAGATACTGATCATGTGAATGATTTCTTATGCAGGTTATACATCAAATTTCCCAGAACATTGCAATGACTCATCTCTTGTGAGCTGTTTTCAGAACCAGTCCACGGGCTACTAGGATGGTCTTTGGGGGCTATGTTGGCGACCTTTGAATTAAACAGTTAGTGACAAAATGGTAGTTAGTACTACTTATTAGTAATTTACATTTATATGATTAAATGCTATTTTAAATTAATATAGATGTAAACCAAAATGGCCATTTTATTTACCTTTGGCATGACAAGACTTGAGCCAGTACAGTGGAGTAGTGGGCGGAGGAGATCGAAATTTTACAACTTCAACTTTCAACAATATCCATGTCCTTAGAATAGTTTTTTGCTTTAATCACCTCTGTTTCCCTAATAAATATCCCGATTGTTGATTGGTTAAGGCCTTAACAATGGGTGTGCCGTCTTTGTCTCCCTTGACCGTTGCAAGATATGTTTCCATGGTTATCATGTTTAGCCTTTCCTTTTAACACCTTGGGACCCATAGCTTAACAAATAAAAGTTTGTCTCATGAGATTCATAACTTAACAAAGAGAGAGAAAGGGATTATTGGTGGGAGTTCAGGCAAAGGCATGTCAGTCAAGTCAATTCATGTTTATTTGTGACGCCCATAATCACAAGGAGTCTCAACGGGCTGCACAGACCACAGATTATTGCAAACTGCAGACTATTATTACTCAATCCCCTGATCTAAAACCAGGAGTGTGAAAAATGCATATAGTCGTGATGTAAACCAATAGCAGACTAGCATCTTAGACGTAACTTATACTCTCGTATGCATGAACAGGGCAAAATTTGATTTTTAAAACTGTTTTTGGGCACGTCAAATATTTTGTTGTGGGGGGAATGCCGCAACGATGGTCTGCAAAAATATTGTAACATGAAAAGTTCTTAACCATGGGATGCCGCAAACCGAGGGTTTACTGTAGTTAGTATTAGTGTGGCAACTCAAATGCGAAAACATTTTTTTCTTTTGTCAGGTCCGATGCCCTGGGCCACATCCTCCCTCAGTTTGGCAAGGACTGGACACACAAAGACATTGCCAAACTCTACCACAAAATTCACCAGTAGGTCAACTATGATAAGCAAAATCCAATTTTCTTTTAACCCCTGTTCTGTTGTTGCAGAAACGGCTACAAGTTCCTGTATTGCTCTGCGAGGGCCATAGGCATGGCAGCCATCACCAAGAACTACCTGCAGTGGGTCAACGACAAAGGGACGGTCCTTCCAAAAGGACCGGTTCTGCTGGCGCCAAGCAGCCTCTTTTCTGCGTTACACAGGTTGAAACATCATTTTTTCTGAATGTTATAAGAGAAGGAGGGCATTTCAAAGAGCGATAGTTCATCTGTCGCTCATTACACAGGGAAGTGATCGAGAAGACCCCAGAGGTGTTCAAAATTGCCTGCTTAAGTGACATTAGGGACTTGTTCAACCCCAGGAGACAGCCTTTCTACGCTGCTTTTGGGAACCGAACCAACGTACGTACGCTTTCATATTTTATTCTCTTATCGTCCGAGGGTTAATGGCCACAGTTAATGCATTTAGAGAACAAAATGTCTATTTTACAACAATCTCAGGCTACACAATCAGTCAAATTTACATCCCACATGTGCTTGCTTTTTTTCCTAATCTACCACCTAAAAATAATTTTGGGTTACTCTATCATTCATTCTACCAAGAGTTACCTCCCCTGTGTATTTTATATATCGACTTTAGTGGTTTAAAAATTCTTATTTCATTTAAAATAAATTTTAATTATTCAGATAAGATGCAAAAGCATACACATGACTTGGGGTTTAGAACTTTGTAATTTTCTTTTTGCAACTCTTGGCGTCTTTTGAAGAAGCTGGCATGGTTGGTCACCATCTTACTACTACGGAAGCCCAAATGGCTTTTTTCCATTGTTTCCCTCTCTAGCAACTCAATTTAGCCACTTGGCTGCAGGCCATGGCTATCATGCTTGAGAAAATATAAGGACTCTATTAAAATTGAATGTATAGGTTGGGAAATTCCACATATTTCCTTGGCAAGGTCATTAATTACTATTCATTAAATTATCAATACAATTATATGTAAGTATACTTCATTATTTTGATTATTCAATGATCCACATCCAAACTTAGTTGTACATATGTGGATGATTCTGACTATTTTAAGTGCACAACTGGAGAATAGTTATGCTATCAAGACCATAACTCAATGACTTTTGGTTGTACCAGCAGGACGCCTTTGCTTACACCAAAGTGGGAGTGCCCAACACCAGAATATTCACCGTCAATCCCAAAGGAGAGCTGATCCAAGAGCTGACCAAAGGAAACAAGTCCTCGTAAGTATGGATTATTTCCTAGGGATGCATGGCAACTGTTTTTACATATCAGTAACCAATATTTAATCCTCCGTCTGATAACTGATTCCGTTTTTACTGCACACACATGAAATCCAATTCTTTTTATGTGTGTCTTTGTTTTTTTGACACTATAGCTTCTCTAAGCATGTCTCCAAAAAGTGAGTTGGAGAGTATAAGCCTGGCTTTCTCGATATAACAATCGATCACAACTTACTTTGTCAGTAACAACTATAATCACTAAGACAGTGTTTTTCAACCAGTGTGCTGGGGCACACTAGTGTGCAGTGAGACCTCGTCTAGTGTGCCGCTGGAATTTGCCCAATTTTATCTTTCCAAAAAAATCAGGCCATTATTCAGTATTTTATCTTACTGTAATAGTCCATATCAGTAGCTGGCAGTAGATTTGTATATACTTTTTATAGCATAGCATAGCCTATCTTTCGATTATGAAAATTTATCTTAAAAGACAGTAGACAAAGGTCTAAAATTATTAAATGCAGAGTTATATTCATGGCCTCAAGGTGTCTAAAGACGCTGATAACCTTGTAAGAGCAAAAAATGTGCAGTTTTTTAGCTAGCTATCTGGCTACTTTTTTAGCTTTGTAGCTAGCTATCTGCGTACATTTTCAGCTATTTAGCAAGCTATCAACCTAGCTTTTTACAGTTTTCGTATGCTATCGAGCTAACATTTTATCTATTTTTACTGTTTTGGCAAGCGATCTAGCTCCAAATAGTTTTTTTACCCGAGTATGAACTTTACATTAGAATATTATTATTTATGTCTATCATATTTGGATTCTATGTAAACCAAGTTACAAATTTAGTTTTTCCATATTTTGCTTAACATATTTCTGTTCCTCCAAAAATTATTTCTATAGCTGATGTTAAGATTGCACTGTAAAAAATAAAAACATAAATAAAGCACATCATACTTTTTTATTTTAAGTATTATTTTCCTCTTTATATACTAATTATCTGCTTACTAGGTAGTAAAGTGAAATGTTTGACATGACTTCATTTTCAAACATTTTCGACGGACGGTGTGCTGGGGAACTTATGAATAAAAGTCTACCTTGGTTCAAAAAAGGGTTGAAAAACACTGCACTGATTATAATTACAGAAAGTGCATATAATTATGGGTGTGTTTGTCACTTGTAAACCTTATACAAGAGCTCCAATACTGAATGGCTCACATGCCTTGACTAATATTATAATATAGTATAATATCACTCATTCTTATCAAGCGGCTTTATCTTAACTATACACATTAGGAGCTCTAATAATTTTTTTTTTAAAAAAATGCACACAATTACGGCTGTAGAGGTGGTTCATAGCGGCCTGTGAAGCATATTTATGGCAGCTATGCTTTTCTAAAGGAGCACTCAACATTTACACTCTGAAAAGTAACACATTATGTCGCGATTAAGACACTCTTTTGCGGACTTGGTCTGGCAACTGTAAATCCTAATGAACGCGCTGACGATATTAAATAAATCTGTGTTTGTAAGAACAAAATATATTCCAACAACAGAACAAAACCTAATGTTCTTGCTAAAGTTAATAAGCCCGTACAATCATAACATCCTTAACCATGCAACTGATTACGGCTAGCTCTCCAGTGTTATGAAGAGGTAGAGAGGCGACACAAGCAAGTTGTGTTACTGCCAGTGTCTGAAATAACGCCTGCCCGGACGCCTGCATCTTTTACGTCGGGCGTACAACTTACACAACGTCTCTGCCCAGGTGGCCGACAACTTTTTCAAGAAAAAAAAAAAAATTCGTTTTTATTTTTTAAATCTTTGTTCGGTTTGTAAATTTCGGAATTTTGTTTCGTTTGGCAATTTGCATCCTCGGCAGCCAATCAGAAGCCTGCCGAAGCACTCTCCCGAGCGTTATAAGGTTGTGCATTTGCATATTATTTTCCAAAGTAGACGCACAGAGAACACAAGAAAAATGGATGAATGGTTAGAAATCAAGCCAAAATCTCAGCCCCAGAACAAAGATTGAAAAGAAGCTAACAAAATTTATGACGCCACAAAACGTAAATGTACATTCAAAGCATCGTGGAAAGAGGAGTTCACGTGGCTTGTAGCAGACGACTCAACGCAAACATTGCATGAAAGAAGATGAGTCAATATAGGTACATACTGATGTCATCTACATGCAATGAATGTTATAAATAGATTTATAAAAACTTAAATTTAAGGTGTTGTTCTGTTATATATTCTGATTATCAATCCTTAATACTTTGCAACAATGTTTTTTTTTTTTTTTTTGCGATGAGTCGTCTTATTGTGTTTCAAGTTGTGAAAAATGGGGCAGGCGACTTTTCAGAGTTGTCTGCCCTGGTGTCCGGTAACTCTTTGTCATGAGATTTAGACACTGGTTACTACTTTTGTTTAAAAACGAATAATCATGGTCAAGCTAGCTGATGCCTTTAGCTCACATTTTGAGGACGTAGAGCAGTGCTACTATTTATACAGAAAATTAAAATGGCTATCTATGGTCGAGCTCTCCAGTGCGTCACGCACATTATGACAAGGTTAATATGAGATACGACCAAGTTGTGCCACTAAAATCAAAATATGAATAGGAACATAAATGCTTAGAATCTATCTAAGGAGTTATGTCGTCTGTTACAATATTATAATGTGGCGTCAAGTGACTCGTTATGTTTTTTTCCTCTATCAGGCCGATAAGCACTATATCTTATTTTACTGTTATCAGTTTAATAATATTGTGCATCCCTAGATTTTTCCCCAGCGTCCGACACTGATAAGTGTTCCCGTCCGGCACAGGTACACCTACCTGGGCGAGTTGGTGGATCATTTCTTCCCCGAGCTCGACAGGCGAGGCTCTTGTGCCTTCTCTTGTCCAGAGTTCAGCAGCGTCACCTACTGGAGAGATACGCTGCCGGAAGTGGACCTGGACACATTTCTGTAGACTTTAACCTCTGCTTAAAGTTTATAAACGTGGTCTGCCTTTTGCATTTTGTCCCAGCATGCTTTCTAACAGTCTTGGATTGACTTCAATATAATGAGGGAGCGTTATTACACTACAAAGACTGACCTTCAAATGCAACACAGCCTGCAATCAAGACGACGTCAATCGATAGTTTGCACTATTAGTAAGTCATACACTGCCTTTTTTCATGGCCTTGACATTCCTTTCAATTTTTGTGGTAACAGGGTCACAAATATCAACTCAAAGCATTGGCCGAAGCATGTGTTGTTACTGTAGAACTGCATGCATGGGTGTCTTTTGCATATAGTTATTTCATGTTTTTGATTTTTTGAGATTTCTTTTTTTCTGACTCTTGAGATTTTTTTTCTTATTGAGTGTGAGAATTGACTTTTCTCCCGTGTAGATAATGCACGGCTGATTATCTACGCCGGAAATTATTTATGATTTTAAAACTGACTGTAATAGCGATAAAAGGCACATTTCACGTCTTCCTTTGATTTTTAGAAATGTGATTAAGGGAGATGCTAAGCTTCACGCTGGTGGAACAAGAAGGAAGCTTAACTACAATGCTTTTTATGATTGTTAAATGAGATTTATTTATTTTTTATGACTTTTCATGCTAGAGAAATGGAATTTAAAGGGGCCGGTTCACTGTGTTTTTTACAAACATATGCACGTATGGATGCGATTGAAATAAATCTTCTTTTAATGACAATCTCTGACTGTTGTCTTGTGTTTTTTTAATCTGGATGCTGTGTTTTAATTTAAAAAAAGATTCATGATGCCCTGATTTTTTTTTAAGACTATCAGACATTACAAACAATGAATCGCTGCTCAGCGAGCTAACACGGGTGCTAACCAGGGAAATAGCAAAGAAAAAAAATGGGAACCTTTGTGAAGAAAAAAAATAAATGACCCAGCAAGTGAAACACCGGAATCCGATGACAATGTGAGTTATTCATAAAACAAGGGTTTATTTTATTAACTACCCCTTGGTTTTTGTTTTGTTTTGACTTATTTTTCTTTACATCTAGTCTTTGAAACCTGTCCAATTTTGTAAAGTACGCTGATTGATTTGTATTTGCACGTTTGTAATAAACCATAATTAGGTGGTTTTAAATAGGTTTATTAAAAATACTCAACCATGTATAGATATTTTTTTGTTTTGGAGTTTTTAGAATAAAAGTTACTATTTTATTAGAATAGGATATTTTCCTTTTTGAACCTCTAGGTTTACGGTTTCATACTTATAGTGTTATTATTTGAAATACGTTACCTCTCTATATTTAAAATTGTGTACGATATTTTCTTTCTAGCAGCACGGCGGCGGAGTGGTTAGTGTGTGTGCTGGCACAGTTCTAAGGTCTTAGGAACCTCCTGTGTGGGTTCAAATCCAGCTACCGGACTTCTTGTGTGGAGTTTGTATGTTCTCCCCGTGCTTGCGTAGTTTCCTCCAGGCACTCCAGTTTCCTCCCACATTCCAAAGACATGCATTTCAGGTGGATTGGCCGGTCCAAATTGTCCCTAGGTGTGAATGAGCGAGCGAGTTTTCTGTCCCTGTGTGCCCTGCGATTGGCTGGCAACCAGTTCAGAGTGTCCCCTGCCCACTGCCCGATGATTGCTGGGATGGGCTCCAGCACCCCCGCGACCCTATTGAGGATAAGCGATCCAGCTAATGAGATGAGATTTTCTTTCTATTATGTAAAATCGAAACTACAACCGGGACCAAACGTCATATCGTGTTCTCGCGAGGTTTGACATACTCAATATCATATTTTATCGTAAATCATGCTCAAATTTGCCTTTTTTAATTTTAATTGAGCATTTTTATTGTTTTCACTATATTTTCAGTCTTAGCCTGTATTCTGTTTTTGTGACTTAAATTTAACAGACAAACGCGATCATGACGACATATAACAATCTCGCGATGCTTGCCGAGCTCTGCGAGCCTGCAAAATGTCAGATGACAATCGGGAAGTGGAAAGACGAACAAGTCCAACGATACGAAATCATTTAACGACGCGTGGCGGGTTTTTTCAGGCAGAGATTTAACCATTTGGTGATTTCTGATGATATTTTTACCATATAAACGAGAGCACTTTTACAACGGAGTCTCCTGAAAAGGTAAAAACAAAAAAATGGTAGGCTAACAAACAAGCTAGTTAGCAACGCTGGCTAACACATTATAGAGCTGCCTCGATAACCATTCACTCATGTGTCAAAACTGTACAAACAAGTGACGTCTTTGCTACTTTAGATCTTCTTTATAAGTGTATTATATCAATATCATGGGTGGTTTACATCAGCACAGTTCTAAAGTAAAAGTCATGTGGTTTCATGCTTGTTAGGCTTTAGTAATAGATGATGGTTGACATCAATGGGTTATTATAACTAGGAGAATCACTTTTAGTGTGTGAATGGGTAAGTGCGAAGCATATTGTAAAGTGCTTTGGGAGGTCTTCATTGACTTGAAAAGCGCTATAGAAATGCAGACCATTTACTTTGATGCTTACAAAAAGGGTATCTTCATACTGATCCTGCAGAAAATTTTCAAGTAAATATCGTGAGAGCAAGTGCATTCTAATACGATTCGTGTTCCATACGTGTGCTGTGTAATTGGTGAAAATGATCGCTATGTGTGGAATGCAGTGACGTATTTATATGGTAAATGGTCTGCATTTATATAGCGCTTTTCAAGTCAATGAAGACCTCCCAAAGCGCTTTACAATGTGCTTCACACTTACCCATTCACACACATTTACACACCAATAGGGAGTCAGCCATGCAAGGCACCGACCTGCTTATTGGGGGCATTAGGGATTCAGTGTCTTGCCCAAGGACACTTCGACGTACAACACGGAGGAGCCGGGAAACGAACCTGTGACGTTTTAATACATTAATATATCTTACTCCTTTTTCAATGGGATAGAACGAAAAGAAATGTTTTGAGCTAGCCTGAATATTGTCCAATGATTGAATAGAGTTGAAATCACTGGGAATAGTATAGTATTGCAATGTCTCAATGTCAAGGATGTCAATTTAAAACATATTTATTGTTTTCGTACTAATTATTGTGCGCAGTCTACAAAAAATGTTTTTTTTTTAAGTAGTGAGTTTTTCCTTGCCCTCATGTAGGTCTTAGATCAGGGGATCGTGTAATATTCAAAGCGGCGCTGCCACGAGCGGCTGCCTTTTCCAGCAGCTGCCCTATTGTTTTATTGTCTGCTCCTATCTTCGGTCTTTTTTCTTCCCATTTTGACAACTACACTATGGATTACTTCTATCCAATGGACATGGGTTTTGTATTCAAGGAATTTCAACTCCTTGCCCTGAAAAATTCTCGTGCCGACGTGATGAAGGGGCCTATCGTGGAAGAAAAGCCGGAGCTAGCGAAGCGGCTAGCGGCGTTATAAGTCTTCGGTACCATCCGTAATCATGGTAAATGCGAACTCACGACCACATAAGATCATCGAGTGCTGGTGGAAAACATCGAAGCGCACAGGGAGCGCAGTTGCTGTGTTTTGCGGAAACGTGGCTCACGTTTAGCATTCCGGACGCTAACGTGTAGCCACCCGGAGCAATCCGGCTTCAACGCCGCTAAACAGAGACACGAAAGCCGGGGGAATCGGAGAGGAGGCGGACTTGCTAACACGAGGTGGTGTATCCCTGGATTTTCACAAAGAAAAGTTTTCCATCTGCCGCAGGGATGTCGAATTTTTGGACTGGCGTGACGTCATCCACTTCGCTACAAGCACCCCTAGGGCATCATGTTCATCTGTTAATAAACAACGGGGTAGAGTGCTGGAAGTGTGAATTTCCCTACGGGGATGAATAAAGTATCTATCTATCTATCTATTAGTCTGTAATAGTCTGTGGTCTGTGCAGTCTTTTAAGACTTCTTGTGATTAAGGGCGTCTTAAACAGATATGACTTACGCCAAAGTAGTTCATTTGGTCTTAAATCACTTTATTCAAAGTATGCACAACGATTTAACTGAGATCTATCAAATACCATCAACCCGTTTTCAAATAATAGCCCATGTTTTCAATGTAATGAAAGTACTTAACTATAAAATAAAAATAATGTTAGATAATATAAGTTCGTGCTTGTACACTGGCCTAAATTGTATTTGCATCAAAACTTGCAACGATTGCATGATAGTCATGCCCTGAGAGGATTTCCTTCTGCTAATCGCGTCCTTATTCTTAATAATAGTCCCTATTGTTGATTGGTTACGGACATGCAACTCAGCAAGTGTAGCGATTCGGATTAATTATTTTCATTACTTGATATTTGCAATCATAGTGTCCATGTTTTTGCATCTCTCTATAGCATCGCTGCAAGCTTTGGGATCCAAAGCGAATAAAGATGCATAAAATTATAGTGTACTGCCGACTCGCACGGTTTTTACGAAGGACATCAGATTTCCACCTAAAAGTAGAGATAAGCCATTGTGGGAGGTAGGTCAGCTAGGTGCCCATCTGCATTGGCCGTGTTTCAAACCTATAGCAGAGCAGCTTTTTATATGAAGTCTATCAAAGCAGATGAGCATCCTCAGTATGTGAGAACAATACAAAATTTGAGTTTTATTATATTATAAGTTGCTGATGTCATATAGTGGGGAAAATACCTTAAAGAAGGCAGAACAAACATCTTATAAGGTGAGTACACTGAGGTACTAGTCACTAGTGTATCAGTGATTTAGAGGAATCAGTCCTAGTCTAGCACTTACTTCTGTGACTTTATAAAAACCTTCTGACCCAAACCAGCCTGCAACAATGACTTCCAGAAACCCAAAATATATTGCGTACTCAATGGACTGCAATATAGCTATACAAAGCACCAAATATTAATATATTCTGATGTACTTTTTGATGTATATTTTTTTTGCTGTCGCTAAAACACCACTACTTTTCCTATATGGCTCACTCAAGGCAGAAAATTCCATGTTGACATTCTGCCAAGTAATTCGTATAAATTAATTCGCCTAATATCTGTGTTTTTCCTTATTTTGGAGCTCGGTGTATACGATCCAAGACCATTCATCATGTCATTATTGCTCCTTTTTTTTTCCTTAAATATTTACGTTCAAGCATGCATTTGTCTATCTTTCTACCCTGGTCATATCCCTCAAGAGGGGTGACCGACAGCAAGACAAACACATTCACATCCATCCATTATCTGCACCGCTTATCCTCAGTAGGGTCAGTTTACCCCTGCCGCATCATACAGGTGCCCTGCCCATCCCTTAGAACGAGTCCAGACATCCCACTATTCTTTTACAACACCTCTCCACTCATTCCTATCACCAACAAGAGCTCTAGCTTCCACTATATTTAGACCTCTTTCCTGCAGTGCACTCATAACACCATCCATCCATGTCAATTGCGGCCTTCCTCTTGGTCTCCTCCCATTTACTTCTGCTCTGTAGACCCTCTTCAACATTCGCTCCTTATCCATCCTCTCTATGTGTCCAAACCAACCGAGCACCCTCTTGTTCCACGACTACTCCAGTTCTGTCTCTTACAATTTCATTTCTCAATCTATCCAGTCTTGTCACTCCGAACATACTCCTCAAACCCTTCATCTCAAAAACATTGAATTTCCTTCTCAAATCTGCATTTAGGCTCTAAGTCTCTGCACCATACAACACAGTCGGCACAATCACTCTCATACAGTCCCCTTTTAACATCCATAATCATACTCTTGTTGCTAATCACTCTTCTCAGAGCACCAAAACCTTCTTCCTTGATTCACTCTGCAATACCTAACACTCCATTCCACCAACTGCAGCTACATCACTATCAACTATCAAGTACCTAATGCCTTCAACTTCTTCCAGCACCTGTCCATGCAACCTTATTTCCAACGCCACATGAATACTTCATCTCACCTTACTCTTCCCAACATGAACACATAACTTACGCCAATCACGCACTCTTCCTGCATGGATTTGTGCTCTTTAGTAATACTTCTCATAAGACTTCTCATTCTTGTATATTTTTAACTCCTAGCTGACTCAAGTAGTCAGGTAACCCAAAGATGTAGCAATGTGATATCTGACTCCACCCTAATCAAGTCAGCATTATGAAAAACAACACAAAATAATTCTGGGGTAAGTTAGGTAAGCATGTGGGCTTCTTCTAATGACCTAATATCAACTAAAACTCCACCCACAAACGAGTTAGGACACTGTTCTCTTTTACCACGGAGGAAAAAAAACACTCTGATAAACGTGCTGTTATTCAAGTCTTAACCAAAACGTACTTCCACTTTCCCCCAGGCCGAGAACCATGCTAGCCACTCCTGTGGTTAGTTTTGCCCAATACAACGGCAATGTCACATCAGCACCTGGGAATACATCGACGTTCCCCACCTGGCTACCCGATTCCGGAGGTAACATCAGCAAGCCTCACAAATGCCTGCAAATTCTCTACGAAGATGCTGGAGAATCCAGGTAATCTGAAATTAACAGACAAGTTGCTGATAGCAGCAGTAATAATTGAATTTTTTGGTCCTTTTTAGGGTCCGTTTTTGGGACATCATTCTTCTCATACCGAACGTGGCCTTCTTTGTTTTCCTGATGTGGAAGCTACCGTCCGCGAGGGCAAAGATCCGGGTCACCTCGAGTCCCATCTTTATTACCTTTTACATTCTGGTAGGATTAAAAACTGAGTTGCTGGTGGAATCTTCAAAATGAAATTAGTTTAATGATGATGGTTGACATCAATGCGTTATTATAATAATAATAATAATAATTTCCTTTGTATTGTCATTCTTTGTAACAATGTACACAGAACGAAATGTCGATACACCTGACCCGTTGTAGCGAGCCGATGCAGCCGCAGCCAACAGAGGGCGCCGCCATTTTACCAATGTTATAAGTCTTAGGTATGACTCGGCCGAGGCGCGAACCAGCGACCTCCCAGTCTCAAAGCGGGCGCCCTACCATCTAGGCTACTGGGAAAATCACTATTAGTAATTAATAGATTGTACCCATCAAAAACATTATGGTTATACGAGGGGTCCTTGGTATATGGAGAACTTCTAGCCAACTTCGAATTTCATTTTAGCATCCTAGCTGGTGTTATTGGAGACAATAATCCAACTTTGATTATAATGGTATAACTTGTATCTTGAAAATGCCCCTTTGTGAAACGTTTGCCCAAAAAGGCATAAAATACAGTATTCTATCGCATAAACTTGCCGAGAGTAGCCATTCTTGTGTCTTTGTATTTATTGAGAACCACAGGCTTCGTTTCCACGGTGATCATCTTTTTGCTTCTCCCTTTAGCATCCATAAAGCATTGGGACCCATAGTACAAATAATACTGTGTTGTATCACACTTGTATTGTAAGCTTAGGAGTTTGTGTGCCTTCTTGGTATTCATTGACATTCGCAAGCTCCGTTTCAATGTTTATCATCTTTTTGCTTTACCTTTTAGCATCACTGTAAGATTTAGGATCCATAGGAAATCAATCCTTTACAAAAATAAAATGGTGTTATATTGCTGAATTCTGAATTAATGAATTACATTTGGCGTAATGTTTCATTTTTCAACTTATTGTGTACGAAAAGTAAACGACATTTCAATTACGGTGATTTCAAACTTCAATCCATTCATTTTTTAAAACGCTTATCCTCACTCGGATTTCAAACCTTTCTATTATAAACCAATGCAAAACAACTATTTTTGTCCGTGCTTTTCTGTTTTTTTGGTTGTCTTTTCTAATATGCTGTTTTTATGACCGTTTCAGGTATTTGTCGTAGCAGCAGTTGGAATCACTCGGGCCGTTGTATCAATGACCGTCAGTGCATCCAGCTCTGCCACCATCATCGACAAAGTAAGGGAAAAAAACAAAACATTGCAGTTCCACAAAGTTGCAAACCATAAACACGGAAACTTTAATTAACTGTTAATCAATTTCAAGTGGGTAGCTGAGTCGATATTATCCAATTGTGCAAGTGTGTGCACTTCCTTAACTGTAAATAAGAATGTACACGCTCCTAAAATAAAACGTTATCCATTTTTTTATTTTTTGTTGGGGATTTCTGTGCAAAGAAGTTCCAATACAAATAGGCACATCTAGAAATATAACCTGTTATTACAGAATTAAAACATTAGATAATGTCCTCAACATAACCTGAGTGAATGAAACTCTACTTATATATTGTGGATTTAAGAAGGACCAGATGGAATTCAGCCTCACTTGATTATTTTCCAATTCTTTTTACAACAATTCAAAGAGCTTGCCACATTTTGGAGGTTTCCTTTTTTCAATGCACATTTGGCCAGGAGGCCTAATGTGAGTCTGAGCATGACTTTGCAAGGCGTTGCATAAACAAGAAAAGACACACTGGCATTTTTTACATTCTGTACAATTTATCTGTTAGCGGTTATGTAAACGGTTATGTAAACTAATTGAAACTGACTGAACAAACAACAAGGCTTTATTTCAGCTTGTTTAGTTGCATTGTGTTTTGTGTTGGAAAATGGCAATTTATCTGCAGGGTATTCTTTTAATCTCTGTTGCTTGTGTCTTTTATTGTTTCTCCTCAAAAGGTATTATGGGAAATCACCCGCTTCTTCTTACTGGCCATTGAACTCAGTGTTGTCATTCTTGGACTGGCTTTTGGTTGGTTTGCTTTTCACTGTTGTTTCTTTTTGTATTTGATGTATTCTACATTTTGAAAAATTGTTGAAATAATGCTTTACAACCAAAAAATGTAAGTTATTTTGTGTACTTTTTATCCTTATAGGCCATCTAGAAAGTAATTCCAGTATAAAGAGGGTGCTGGCTATCACTACGGTTCTTTCACTGGCATACTCCATTACACAGGTAATTATAGAGGACAAAATTGATGGTAGAATCCCTTAATACATATCTTCTATTGGGTACAATATAGCGACCACGGATGGTGTGAAAATACAGACCCTGCCCCTACTTACGAACGAGACGATCGTTTGTAAGTTAAATTTGTTCGTAAGTTCCTTCAGTGCTATATTTTGTATGTTTAAGGTTTATATAAGTATGTTTTAGGCTTGTATAAGTAACCGGTATTGTTTTTTACTAAAAAATAAACATTTCATAAAATAATATGCTCTATAAAGATAAATAAAGTTGAGTTTAACACACTTTTGGGAGATGCGCTTCAAGAGGTCCTCCTCCGTGGTAAAAAGTGGCCGAAAATTAGCGTTCTGACCATTTTCTCAACCGCATCAAGCTTTCTTATTCCACTTTCATTCCAAAAGGAACGGGTCGCCTCTTCTTTAAGCTTTACACCAACCATATCGAATGGATGTACATGATCTGTGACAATAAAAACGTCAAAAAGTTTTTTGCGCGGTATAGAATGTTTACACACGAACTAGGAAGAGGAAGGGTATTTCTTCTCCAGGGTGGATGCTGGGTGAGCACTCACAGCGCCACAGTCGGTAGTGGCGGAGAGAAGCACTACAGTAATGTCCTATACTCGGGAAAAGTTCCACACAATACAAATTCTGACTTACAGCAATGTCCAGATATTTTTCCACATCCCGAATTTTTTATTTGAATCTATCGTTTTTCGTAAGTCAAATGGTCGTAAGTAGGGGAGCGTCTGTACCTTATTCGTTTAAATAAAACACAATTGATTCCAAAAAAGCAAAACAAATGTACTGTCTCATAAACATCATTTTAGGTTTAGAAATTTGTAATTGTAGAATTTGAGACATCCTTTGAAGAAGCTGACATGTTTGGTCACCATTTTGATATAATGGAAGCCCGAGTGACCCTTTAATGAAGGTAGGTTGTGCCAGTGGTGCTTTGAGCATTCTTACTAATTCTAGCTATCGGCTCTTTTCAGCCGCTTCAGATGTATCCAGATCAATTGGACTTTTGCTGTCGCTGGCCGGGATTGATACTGTCGCCAATTGAAATTTATCCTTGATCGCGCAAGAAAATATAGAATTTGTTTTCCGTACTAGGCAAAGCAGGGATCCTCTGGGCTTCTTTACCTTGTCTTCTTCCAATGTACATGCTTCAGCTCCATTCTTAACTACAATGACCTCTACTGATGTGTTAACATACACTGACACTTTAAATCACGGGTCTTGAACCCAATTGAGTTGGGGACCGCTGAAGCCAAAGAGACTGAAAGTGAGCAAAAGGCACCCTTTTTCTTTCAATTTCTTACCAGCCTTTCACAATCCAAGACTGAAAGAAGTTAAAAAGATTTTTTTTTAAATGAATAAAAAGTCAGGAGAAAAAAAAAATCGATCGATTTTCTCTTTAAAAAATTTTTTGTGTGTTTTACGGTTTGTTTTATATTTTGCTCCTTTTTATCGCTTCTTTTTCCGTGTCATTTTTTTCATTTTCATTGATTTTTTTTATTCTATTTCCTTTTTTTTTATTTTCAAAAGTAATAATGCGCTTCTTGGTCACTTTGAGTCTCTGTATTTTGTCTTCTTTCGTTGTTCTTTTAGCACTTGTTTTTGGTGGCACGACAGAACACCATGTCATCTATTGGGCAAATAATACACACTGTCCCTTTTAACTTTCATATTAAGGCAGGGCCCTTAGAGACCCCTGCTTTAACTTAAGTTACATATCCTTGTGTGAAAAGTGCAATACAAATAGGATGTACCATTTCTTGACCATAGAATATCCATATTTTAGGGCACGTTAGAGATCTATTATCCGGACAGTCACCTGTCAGCAGAGGACTTTAACATTTATGGACACGGAGGAAGACATTTCTGGTTGGCCAGCTCTTGTTTCTTCTTCTTGGTAAGTAATAAGTGGGGGGAAAAAAGCATTTCCTACACGACAACTTCATTCTCATCTAACTTTTATCTGTCCTAGGTGTACTCACTGATTGTCATCTTGCCTAAAACTCCAGTAAGGGAGAGGATATCCCTGCCATGTAAGATTGAATAGAGGAAGGGGTGGATGTGCACCAGCCCACAGAAGCACTTAGCGTATTTTTACGACCATTCTTCAATATATGCGGTGAGCCCTATCGTGCAGTGCCCCCTTTGTGTGATATAAAGCGGCAGAAGTAGCTAAAGACGCTATGAGGCTGTGTGGGTGCGTGCCCCAAGACTGGGGAGTCACAGGTTCAAGCCTTGGCAGAGTCATACCTAACACCACACCTGCTTGGTGCTCGTGTGGTTGTGTTCATAAGGCTAGCTTCACACTGCAGAGTTTAATGCCCAATTCCGATTTTAGGGAGAAATCGCTCACATTTTCAACTGGATACGACTTGTATGCGATCTCCTGTGACTTCTATGCATTTTCTGTTTGAACCCCACAAGTGTCCCGCATGTGCAGAAGAGGACCCGCGACGTCACACGCAATGCTTTCATTGTTCGCTGAAGTACTCATGGATGCTATCTATCAATTTGAAAGTTATTGTGCTACTGGAGGCGGAACAGAGTTGTACCCCCAAATATGAATTAAATCCAAAATCTCACTTTCCCTCCATTGAATGCTTTTCGTGTTTTCGTCCATAATATTGTGCTGAAGAAAATGGAAACTGAGCAGCTGCGAGTGAGTTAAAGATTAATGAATGGATGGTTCGCAAGTGGAGGAAGCTGAAAACAAACTCAGACAAGTTTTTATCCAAGTGTTTTGTTTTGCAATAAATACCAAACTCAGTTTTGCTCCTGTTATATTTTTAAATACTTTTAATTACTTGTCTGTGTTGTTGTAAGGCAGCCACAACAAAGGGCACCCGCGCCCTATTAAGCGATACACCCTTTGTTAAATACAGAAATAGAACCAGCTAAAAAGACTGCGCCTTTTACCATGGTGTGCCTCATGGTCGTGAAAATACGGTAATAAAGTGCTTGAGGGTCTGGTACAAGTTGTCCTTAGAAATGACAAAAGGTCTGTTTTGTTAAAGTGTGTTCATTAACCTTTTGTTTTGTTTATCTTTGGTATAGCCAAGAGGAGTTTTTATGTATATGCTGCCATCCTGTCCCTTCTGAACTTCTTCCAGGGGCTGGGGAGTGCCCTTTTATGTGCTGGCGTTATTGAAGGACTCTGGTCAGTATAATACTCCCTGGGTGGATTTTAAATCAAGTCTGAGGAACAGTAACGATACATTGTGAATTATTGGATGTCATCTGTGGATCACTAATTATATTTTATTTTAAAATACAGAGTAGATATCGAGTCAAGTCCTGTTTATTTGTGAAGCACTTAATTCCAAAGAGTCTCAATAGGTGTTGCAATAGCAAATAAGAAACAGATATTGTCAACATAAAATATGGGTTATTCATATGCTATAGAATAGATGTCAATAATATGGAAAGAACATTTTCTATCAGTGTCCCTCAACCTTTTTTTCATTGATATCCCCCTTGTGAAATATTTTGTAGTACTTTACTAAAGATCTTGTCATCAAAAACGTTTTTTCATATTAGAGGAGTATTTTTTTTTTTTTTTGCTTCTGTAGTATTTTATTTTGTTTTTAATGCATTCTTAATTGTTTTTTTTTGTGTAAAATGAACTGTTTGTTTACATTTATTTTCCATTATTTCTATCATTTTATATTGCGAAAAAGATAAAATAGGAATACTTAAAGTTTTCATTTACCAATGCTATCATTTAAAAATGAACAAAGTCCACGCAAACTTGCCTAGTTTAAGTATTATATTTTTAATTTTCCTATATTCCTAAAACTAGCAGCATAATAAAACATGTTATTTTAAAATAGAATATACTTTTATTATCATTGTTACAAAATGGGTTGAACATATTGTGACAACGAAATTGGACGTGGCACTCGAGTTACACAATTAACTGTAAGGATAAAAAAACTTTAAAAAGATAATTTACACAAGAATATTAACAATATTTACTTTGCTCTTTAGGAAAATAAAAACAAATGCTCTTAAAAGTAGTGTTTGTTGCAATAGAAAAATTCATTTTAAAATGATATACGAATTTTAGTTTTGTTTAAAAAGCATTTTCCTCTTTTTTATCTTGTTTATACTTTTATATTTTATTTTTTAAAAAGGACAGATATATAGAACGGAGAGAAATAAGTCTTTTTTTCCCCTGTCTATTTCCCCTCACACTTTTGTATCAATATTTTTATATTTACCCCATTTTCTGAAATGGAAAAGACAAAATAGTATAAAGACAAGAGAAAAAAAGATGAAATATTTTTTGTTTGTTTTTTAAAGACAGATTTTTGAAAATATTTTTGGGAGTTAAAATAAATACACATTTTATTTGATTATTTTCCATATTATTTCAGTGAGCTAAGTTAACATTGTAGAATAGAATATACCTTTATTGTCATTGTTATAACATTGGATATATTGTTATACATTTTAAAGGCAGAAATGATTGAAAACGAAAAATAATTATATTGTGTCAATGGAAAAAATGTGGGCTTATTTTAAATATTTTTTACTTATCTTCCTTTGGGACAATCCCGCCACCCTCCTTTTTAGCAGATGAATCCCTGACAATTTTGTTTTCTTTCTCTTTCAGCTGTGTGGACGTGACCACATTCCTCTACTTTTCCGCATTTTCCCCGCTCATCTATGTCACATTCTTAAAGGGATTCTTCGGGTACGTAACAATCGTAAGAAGCCTCCTGAAAGGAAAGTCGAGCCATATTTTTTTTTTTAAAGCCCTTATCCACAAGAAGTCTCAAAGGGCTGCACAGACTACCATTAAAAAATCCCCTGATCTGAAACTGACACGAGGGCAAGTATAAACTCAAAATTCACACTTCACTTCCTGCCTCCCCGCAGTTCGGAACCCAAGATCCTCTTCTCATACAAGTCCCAAATGGATGAAGCCGACGAAAGTGACGTTAATCTCCCGCCCACCCTGGCCTCCGCAATCGGCCGTCGAGAAATTGCAGAGCAAGGTTTGTACTATTCCTCCACCCAGTTTGACGGCGCTAGCAGCGGCGCGGGAGTTAGCGGAGCTTATCTGGACGACGTGGTTTCGGGCCCATTTGGAGTCGGCAGCATCAACAGCGTAGAAGCAGATAATTGGAGGCCTGTAAACATGTGATTTCTTTTGGTGTCATGCATTCAGTCGTGAATGTGTGTAAAAGGTGTGACAATTCAACAGAAAATGTACATTTAATGTGTTTCTATGAGACCAAGGCACATATGCAGAAAAAGGAACATTTTATATGCTCATCCTTTTCTCAGTGTGCCCTGCTGTTGTAGCGCCTCTCTCAAGCTGATTTCTTTCTTTTCTTTGTCCTCAGTGAGGAATATTTATATATATATATTTTTTTTTTTCTTTTTCCATTACCACAGTCTTAACTTTATTTCAGAGATACAGCGCCATTTGTACATTCCCACTGAAACGCTGTACAGTAGACTCCTGGGATACTATATTATTCTATACCGAAGTAAGGATCGTAACGTGAAATTGCTGAATAGCGAGGGACAATATCCTATAGTAATTTGTTCCGAATCTCTTCAGTACACGAGATAAAGAAATAAAATAACAAAATAAAATATAGTAAGTACTACTTAAGTGTATTATACACGCATATGTTTAAACAACAGTACAAATATATATAACTTTGTTGCAAAAATGAAATTTTATTTTCCTTTTGTGTGATATGAGTTAAACTGGTAGTGTGGAGTAAAAGGTGGATCTAGAAGGGGAAACAGCGGCATATTATAATACAAACTGATGTTAAAACTTGCACGTGCGAAGATTCCCTTGCTTTAATCTCCTACCTATTTTCATAATACTCCCAAATGTCGATTTGATTACAGCCAATCAACTTAGTTAGGGTTACTATCTGTGTGCCTTCTTGATAATTGCAAGCTTCGTTTCCATGATTGTTTTTGCTTCTTCCATTAGCATTACTACAAGTCTTGTACGCATAGCAATTAAATACAGAACAACCAATCCACGATTGTTTTGTCTGTAACTATTATTTATATATTTTTGAAGCGCTTCAGATTCCAAACTGAAAATTAGGAAAGGCATTGTGGGGTTCAGGCAAAAGCACATCTGGATCTTTTCAATGCCGTGACGCAAACCGATGGCAAACCAGCTTTTGATGACATCGACCAATAGCAGAACCTGAGAGAATAATAACCCATCATACAAACATTCCTTGTTTGTCGTATCGTGTATAAAATCTCCAAAAAGGGGCGGGGAGGATAATCTTATTCCACACATAAAGTGAGTACGCTGTATCCCGGGGTCTGCTGTAATATAATGTCTTAAATTGCCATTCCTTGTATAAATGAGGTATTTATCTTTTGAGCTCGTTGCTGTCGTGCTAACAAGTGAAAGTGTTGTGTGTTGCCGTGCAAAAAGACTGAAAGTACTTTATGTGGTTCCATTTGTAGTATTTTAAGTTTTGTGTCTTAGGATGCTGAACAAAACAAGTAGCACTGGTTCTTGACCTTTTTGTCAAATATTTTAGGGCTGGCATCACCAAGCTTTTTTAAACTGTGAGCTACGTTATTTTTTTGTTATTTGTTAGCTGAATGGCAAACCAATCTGATATGCCGTTCTAGAATATCACGTTATTACTATTTTATGACTATGCTGTGTTATTACCAGGTTGTCATTAGAATTTCAAAATTGGCTCGGTCAACCACTTAAACATCTGCTTTTTATAAGGGCACTGTCACTGTTTAAAAAGACATTATAATGTATTTAAAGACACGATCATGTCAATTATTTCTCATACCATTAGAAATTTAATTTTCGCGAAAATCACAATGACCCATCACTGGTGGGGTATTTGCAAAAGCGGTCCACGGGCCGCTCGGGTGTTCTTAGAAATCTACGCCTTGTTTTGCGACCACAAGTCAGATGTTGTAGTGGTTGAATCCATTTTAACCCTACAATAGTTATAAGCTGGTAATAACATAGTAAGAATCTGATATTATTTTACAAATGCATATCAAAGTGTTATCCCTTCGCGCCAATCGATGAGTGAAATGTAGCTTTCAGCTTCGAAAAGTATGGTGACTCTTGTTGTAACTCATTTAAGACACCTGTCTTAGTTCGTTTTCATTTAAGCTGGAAATGCCTCATTTACTCATTCTCATTACTACTTTTTTTTTTTCAAATAGACTGAAATATCCAATGCCTCATTTCCCCCCCACAAAACTGTTATGCGTGAAAATGTGAGCAGTCAATGTGAAAGGAGCTCAGTATTGTAATTATTATTTTCTGCTGTATGCTGAATGTATCCGTGGTGAATGACACAGAAAAATAGTACTTGCCCTTCTGCTGGTGCAACATTTTGTTCATTTAAAGCACTTTGTGTATTATTACTGCTCCATCGTTCTGCACATTGTCCTTAAAACCATTAAAATTGATTTCAAAATGTAAATTGTCAACTTCCTGCTTGGTTAAGTTAGACTGGAGTTATAAAATTAGTGCATTTTTCAAAAATCATTATTTTTTTTATGTAACTATTTAAACACGATTTTTTATAAGTATATAAAATAAACTTCATTCGTTGTCGTCAGAAGACTATTGGACTACATTAGCCATCATTTGCTCCTCCACATGAAACGGCACTGGTTTCCATGATTACAGCATTTTTTGTTTTATTTAAAAACGCAAACAAAAAACAAATGCTGTTCCTGTTATTAAAAAAACGACTTTTGGGGCATTTACACCTATGCCATATTTATGTAATAAATAAATTGCATTTGGACTTAGCTTCCGTGCTAAAAATAAATAGGCATCAGACTGTACAGGACTACATTACCCATCATTCTTTTCACCTACGTAACACCGAAGGGTCAGAATGATTCCATTAAACTATACAATATTTTAAATATATTCGAAATATAAAATCAAAAGTGACTTCTACAGCATTTTCAAGACAAGTTGTAATTACGAAAAATAACATCCACCCAACAACCAGTAAAACAGAAATACGCGAACAACATTTACGATGATGATAATTAAATATCGACCATATCTTTGTATTAAAAAATACATTGTTGGATTTGACTACCTGGCTAAAATAAATACGAAGGCAAACGACCATATAAGACTACATTACCCATTTTCATTTTCTCCTGACGTAACACGTAAATGTCAAAATGCGTCCCTTCAACCAATCAGCTTTAGGAATAGTGCCTGGCACAGTGACCTTGATTGGACCGTTTGATCCAGCGGCAGTGAGCCGCTGTCTTCCGAATAAATGTCTACCTGTCTAGAAAGAAAACTAAATTAAATAAAACTAAAACACACGAAATAAACTGGCAAGTGCTTCAGAAATGGGAGGAAATGGCAGCGCGAGGAGAAAAGTGTCGTTCGGCTTGGACGAAGAAGAGAAGGTCACCGTTATTGAAGGCGTCAAGGTAACCCGTCGACGTTATTTTCTTATCTCTAGCCTTTTTTTAAATTTTTTGTTCCCAATTTATCGAAGCGTTAATTAATTGGTGTTAACTCACGGAGCACCCGGTTCGGTATCTTCACATGAATCTGAACAGGACCCCAGCTGCTTGCTACTTGACACGGTTAAAAAATGACGCGGTAATAAAGAAAGTAAACATTGGCTTTTCACGCCACCGTCATTACGTCTTTAATTAAAGGGACATTATGTATTATTTTGTGCCTTTTCGTTGTTTTAACATTTCATTCCTATAAATAAGACAATTTAATCTAATAATAAATAAAAACTCACGTGCAATCTAAAAAACATTACTCTAGCTTTAAAAAAAATCTAATTCTAAAATAGCCAAATTGACCATTTTGCAGAAATATCTTGTCACGGTGGTGCTTTTAGCACTTAACGGCCATTCACACAGCATAGTAATCTTGTGATACAGGCATCTTGTGTTTTCCCCACTGTTTCCTTTTCTAGCCACTCATGCTAACTATTTGGCTGCAGGCTATGTCTCACCTCTAGTTGCTATTGTTATTATAATAATATAATAATAATTTCCTTGTATTGTCATTCTGTGTAACAATGTACACAGAACGAAATGTCGATTGCACCTGACCCGTTGTAGCGAGCCGATGCAGCCGCAGCCAACAGAGGGCGCCGCCGACCACTTTTTAAGTCTTAGGAATGACTCGGCCGGGGCGCGAACCACCGACCTCCCAGTCTCAAAGCGGGCGCCTTACCATCTAGGCTACTGAGCTGGTTGTTAGCTGCTCCCCCTTCATTCCGAATGACCATTGGTAACTTGTCCTGGTGGTGCGTTTAGCCGAGTCCCGTCTTTCAGGCAGCTGTTTTAATTTTTTGGGTTTTGTATTGTTTTCTTCTCTAGCCACTCCGCTGCTGGCTATGGCTCCCCACTATCCGCTATAGTCATTGTTAGCTGCCTTCGATTCAGCTTTCAGTGTCACTTTCTTTACACAAATTGTCATACAAGTGAATGCTGCTGGGTTCCGTGATTGGGGCATCATCCACCATTTTCACACTGGTTCCTTCTCTAGTCACTCATGTTAGCCACTCGTCTGCAGGCTATGGCTTCCCACTAGCCGCTATTGTTTAATATTAGCTCTCCCTGCTCTGTCTTTCAATGCTACTTTTCTTCCTCAGCAAGTGAATTACCCTTTTTCACAGTTTCTTTGTCTGGTCACTCATTTGAGCTACATGGCTTTTATGTTTTTAATGTAGAGCTGCAATTATTTTATCATTTTATTTCTTTGGCCATGATTTTCCTGGATTTATCCTTGAATCGGGTAACATGCACTTACCAGTATTTAAATATCTGTACTCTTAAAAACTTAAATCCAAATCAATATGGTAGAGATTGTCGAAAACACAGATTAAAATTGCATAGTGATTTTTTTTCTCCCCCTCTGGAATTATCAAAAAATGCTATTTATTAGTTTTTAAGTAAATCGCCGCTGTGAAAATTGACCTCAAGTGGTCCCACTTGACTTCAACATCATTTTTTTTTAGAATCATTAATATATATCCTTTAAATACTGATGAATAAAGTGGCTATTAGTTTGTGTACAGGTCCGAGACTGGCAATATATATATTTTTTTAATGCTGCACTGTGACTAAAAACTTTTCAGTTGTCAGACAATGTCCTCCGGCGAATGAGGGATGCTCAGAATTCAAGCAGCGCTGAGAAACAGCCAAATAAGCAAGGAAATCCGAATGTATCAAGTAGGTTGTCGTCAGTTCGTTTTGTTTGTTTTAACCTTGTTGAAAACAAGTAACACAATTTTTTCCCCTTTCCTATATTTTGGCTTCCAGGTTTGAAATCACCGGGCCCTTCTGTCGCAGAATTACAGGAAGTGATTCGTAGAAAGTAAGAGAGGACTTACAATAACTGTTTTTTTTCTTCTGATAGCAATAAAATCCTGCTTCTGGAGACCAATACCGATAACATTTGTTTTTTTAACAGCTTCATTCAGAAAAAATATTAAAGCACACTAAATCCAAGTAATTTCATGTGTGTCTCTATTTTTGTTTACAATTGCAATACCACTAAATGTTTTGGTAAACATGTCTTCAAAACTAGAACTTGACTTTATCAATTGGTTGAGTAATGTAAGCCATGTAAGGAAAATTGTAGTTTGATTACAGTTTGAATGTGCCTTTGTATGATTTTTATCCTCAAAAGTACCTTAACGGAGACAAATATCATATTCAGGTATCATCACAATTGTATCATCTTGGGGCCCGCTAACTATTAATTAAGATGTCCTTCACTTTAGTGCTGGGAAGTCTGGTCACAAGCTTGCCTCCCCTTGATATACTCCTTTGATTTTTACAGTAACTCATTGTTCTTTTATGCTACAAAAGTTTCACTTTTATTACTGTTCATATATTGTCCTCGCACGCCATCTAGTGACCAGCATTATATCGCTCCATTTAATCATGTGATTTTGTTTAAGCCGATCACATTAGTTTCATGTATTCGTGTGATCTTGGTTGAGCCAATCAGATAAGTTGTTTCACGCCTGTGTTTTGAAAAAATGGGCAAGTAGTTATTGGATGGGTGTCTTTTCTCTCCAAGCCGATCTAGGGGATTGCTCAGGTGGGATGCGCCTCAGATGAAAGGGCTACCCAACATCAATACCGGACTTGGAGTGTGTTCCTTTTTTTACCTTAATGCAATCTCTAGTTTTAACCTTGACACGCCTTATCCCTGACATGTGTATATTCCAGAATATACGTATGATTATGAGTGTGTTCATGATGTGAAACATTATACATGTGATCCAATACATATCACCGCACACGCTTTGTCTAAAAATCAATAGATCACTCATCTTATCAAGTAGTTTTGTCTTAACAGTACACGTTAGTAGCTATAACAAATCAAAATATATACAGTATACACGTGCTTCATCAGGTCAATGTAATATTTGGCCAAATATGGCTGTAGAGGTCTTATTTGAAGCAAATTTATAGCACCAGTTATTTTCTAAAGGAGCAGAAAACATTTAAATATACACTGTACTTTTGCATGTCTGGTACAGAAAAGCAACACATCGTGTGGCGATCAAGAGACTTGTTTGCGGACTTAATCAACGAGTTGTCATTACCCATTAAATCGAAGTTCATGCACAAACAGACACAAGAATGCGACAAAAAAGAAGCGAAAAAACATTCTAACCAAAAAGCAAAACTCAATGTACTTGCTTAAGTTTGGAAATCTGTACAATCACAAAATCCTTATTCATGCAACTGATTAGGGCTTTTTGATAAGCTTTCAATGTTTGGCACGCATTATGAAGAGGTAAAGAGGAGACACGACCAAGTTGATTTACTCCTTCCATAGGAAACAAAATATAGTGTATTGAAGGAGCATAAATGCTTATAATCTTAGCAACTAAGACATTTTCTATCAACACATTTGACGGCTTAGACTGTGTATAATCTAACTGTAGGTTATGGTCCAATATTCAGCTTTGAGAAGCAGCAGGCGCTGGTGCACGAGCAGTCGGCCGGACTCACCCAGAGGGATAAAGAGGTTGCAGCGGCGCTCGCCTTGGATGATCTGAGCCCTCCGCTCATCAAAGAGAAAGAGAATGCCAGGGAAGAACGAGAGAAGGCCAAGATACTGGTGAGTTCAGCCGACCCAATTGGATAAAGTTTCTAAGAAAGTATAGACACTCAAAAGTTGTATGCATTCAGGTTTAGCCAAAACCTTTTCGTCTGCGGATTAAAATAAATATTTTATGACCCTATCAATATCTGCCCAAAACAATCGTCTCAAAACAGACATCCTGAGTTACTAACATTGTCAAAGTATATTGCATGCGCCGTTTTGCTTGTGTAGCATTTGAACTAGCAAGTAAGCATTAACCTGCTAAAACTGAACATAGTAGTATTTGTTCTCTTCTTTTTGTATGACAATGATTTCTAAAATGATCCATTTATAAAAGTCAAATTTGCTCAGGCCTTTATTAATTTTATTTCTGTTTCTTGCTCATCCCTATCCTTGACAATGTCATATTTAATGTCGTTAATATTTTGTTATTTTCATCAGTATATTTGTTTTTAATTTAAAGGGACGTTATGTCTATTTAGCGCATTCTGCTGATAGTAAAAAACTTCATTTATCTGGAAAAAAAACATTAATTTGAATAATGGGCAAAAATGAACAGACTATGATATTAGCTGGAATTTAAGAAAAAAACTCATACGTCCACAGCAATTGCGTATTTATTTTCCTCTGTGTTATATGTCAAAGTGTCCTTGGGCAAGACACTGAACCCTTAATGCCCCCGATAGCAGGCAGTTGCCTTGCATGGCTGACGCTGCTATCAGTAAGTGTGTAAGTTGGAAAAGTGTGAAGCACATTGTAAAGCGCTTTGGGAGGTATTCATTGACTTGAAAAGCGCTATGTAAATGCAGACCCTTTAAATTTCATGAGCCTCCACAAGAGGGTGTTGACATGGCGTATTGCTACCAGGGCTACCCGCATAAACTTTGGTTCGGTCACCTTGAGTCGTCATAGTTTGTATACTTCATTGTGCTTTGCAACACTTGATTTCTGTTGCACTACACTGTACAGCGACATCTAGTGGTCAAATATTACTCGGTATCCCTTTAAAACTAAGGAAACCTTGGTTATTAACATTGTAAAAGTATTTTGCATTTTTGCTTTATTGTTTGATTAACTTATTATTTGATAATTATCTTGCATCCTTACATTCTAATTTTCTCCAATTTGACTATGTCAGGACCAGAACAGAAACAGGACTCACTCGCGTAACGTTTCCCACAAGTTTTATCAGAAGAAAGGAAGGGGGTTGCGCCCACGATCCAGGGATTGCTGGACGCGGGAAGCAGGTCGCTCTGAACGCGGAAGTGGGACTTCCGTGGCGAGCGATGGCGGTGTCGGGAACGGAAAAAACGGGTCAGTAGCCGGGATAGGAGAGTAGACATGGTGGAGATCAAAAACGGATCGTTATTCGGGACGGGAGAGCAGACGTGGTTGAGATCAAAACAGATCGTAGCGGGAGACAAACGGGAGCAAAAAAAAAATGGGACAGGCAAAAAAAGGGCTTGCCGTGTAAATGCAGGTTTGCAGACGGACCGACAAAAGGGGACTGACATGGCAGAGTTTAGATACTGACAGGGAGCCAATCTGTCAAGCTGCGGCTGGCGCCACACAGGCGGGGCCAATTGGGCGCCATAGCAACCGTGACAGACTAATATACCGACCTAACATTACAGTGTATAAGTGATTATGTTTGCTTAATATTTTAAGAGATTTTTCTCACTGCAAATAAAATTATTGCGTATTATATATCACTTGCATGTTGGAAAGGGTTATCATATTCAAAGATGTAACCAAAAAAACGTTTTTTTTTGGGTTTTTTTCGGCTACATTTTGAAAAGATGGTTCACATTTTTATATTTTTTGGCGGATAAAAATGTTGCTACATATTAAATGTAATTTATTGCTGTTTCTTTGTTTTTGGTTTGTATACATATAACATGATCTTTGAATAAGGTTCTAGAAATGGGTATATTACACATTTGCAGGTGTATAGCATACATTCATATGTATTTTTTGTTTATTGTTAAGTTATCTGACGAACACTTGGATTTTTGTTCTTGTTTTTTTTTGTATTAAAGAATATTCAGTTACTGTGTGCACTAATTTTAAATCCGTCCAAAACAACAATATTTGTTTTTAGGAACACATTAAAAACATTTGTTTTTAAAATATGATTCATCAAGTATTAAAGTACTTGTTGGATGCAGCCCCTATATATATACAGTGCAACCGGAAAGTATTCACAGCGCTTCACTTTTTCCACATTTTGTTATGTTACAGCCTCATTCCAAATTGTATTAATTTAATCTCTTATCTCAAAATTCTACACAAAATACTCCATTATGACAATGTGAAAAAGTTTTTTTTTTTTTACTTTTTTTTAATTTATGAAAAATAGAAAACTAAGAAATCACATTTACATAAGTATTCACAGCCTTTGCCATCAAGCTCAAAATTGAGCTCAGGTGCATCTTTTTTTCCACTGATCATCCTTGAGATCTTTCTACAGCTTAATTTGAGTCCACCTGCAGTAAATTCAGTTGATTGGACATGATTTGGAAAGGCACAAACCTGTCTATACAAGTTCCCACAGTTGAGTGTGCATGTCAGAGCACAAACACCATGCATGATGTCAAAAGAACTGTCTATAGACCTGCAAGACAGGATTGTCTTGAGGCACAAATCTGGGGAAGGATACAGAAAATGTTCTGCTGCTTTGAAGGTCCCAATGAGCACAGTGGCCTCCATTATTCGTAAATAGAAGACATTTGGAACCACGAGGACTCTTCCTAGAGCTGGCCGGCTTTCTAAACTGAGCGATCGGGGAAGAAGGGCCTTAGTCAGGGAGGTGACCAAGAACTCGATGGTCACTCTGTCAGAGATCCAGCGTTCCTCTGTGGAGAGAGGAGAGCCTTCCAGAAGGACAACCATTTCTGCAGCAATCCACCAATCAGGCCTGTATGGTAGAGTGGCCAGACGAAAGCCACTCCTTAGTAAAAGGAACATGAAAGCCCGTATGGAATGTGCCAAAAAGCACCTGAGTGACTCTCAGACCATGAGAAACAAAATTCTCTGGTCTGATGAGACAAAGATTGAACTCTTTGGTGTGAATGCCAGGCACCATGTTTGGAGGAAACCAGGCACCGCTCATCACCAGGCCAATACCATCCCTACAGTGAAGCATGGTGGTGGCAGCATCATGCTGTGGGGATGTTTTTCAGCAGCAGGAACTGGCAGACTAGTCAGAATAGAAGGAAAAATGAATGCAGCAATATATAGAGATATCCTGGATGAAAACCTGCTCCAGAGCGCTCTTGACCTCAGGCTGGGGCGAAGGTTCATTTTTCAGCAGGACAACGACCCAAAGCACACAGCCAAGATCTCAAAAGATTGGCTTCAGAACCACTCCGTGAATGTCCTGGAGTGGCCCAGCCAGAGTCCAGACTTGAATCCGATCAAACATCTCAGGAGAGATCTGAAAATGGCTGTGCACAAACGTCTCCCATCCAACCTGATTGAGCTTGAGACTTATTGCAAAGAAGAATGGGCAAAACTGCCTAAAGATAGGTGTGCTAAACTTGTGGGATCATATTCAAAAAGACTTGAGACTGTATTTGCTGCCAAAGGTGGATCAAAAAAGTATTAAGCAAAGGCTGTGAATACTTATGTAAATGTGATTTCTTAGTTTTCCATTTTTAATAAATTCAAAAAAAGTTAAAAAAAAAAAAAAAAAAAAAAATTCCCATTGTCATAATGGAGTATTTTGTGTAGAATTTTGAGATGAGAGATTAAATTAATACAATTTGGAATGAGGCTGTAACATAACAAAATGTGGAAAAAGTGAAGCTCTGTGAATACTTTCCGGATGCACTGTATATATATATATATATATATATATATATATATATATACAGTAAAGAAAATAAGTATTTGAACACCCTGCTATTTTGCTATTTCTCCCACTTAGAAAACTTGGAGGGGTCAAGTCAAGTCAGGTCAAATTTATTTATATAGCCCTTAATCACAAAAATGTCTCAAAGGACTGCACAGGATTACAGTTACAAAATTACACAATTACCAGATCTTAAACTAGCATGCGGGCAAGGAAAACTCAAAAACCTCAGTGTGAGGAGAAAAGAGAAACCTTGAGAAAGGACCTCACATGTGGTAATCCCCCTTCCAGGATTGACCAGGGTGAATTACAATTAGCATTACTGTACACATAATAGTAAACATAAGGTAAGATGTTGAAAATGTCCGGAAAGTGCATGACATCTACGACGCCCCCAGCCTGCAAACCAGTCCAGAAAGTCTATGACGGCCACAACGCTGCCTCCCGTCTCTGCCAGCTGGTAAATGCAGGGGTTGACATGCTGCAGGTCAGACGCCGGTCCGCTGACCCATCCCAAATCATCCTTCTCCTTCGTATCAGCCAGGCAGGCTTCGGAAAAAGACAGGACAAAACTGACATTTTCATTGTAGGTGCATGCCCAATGTGAGAGAGATAAATATCCCATTGGCTTAATCAGATAATATTGCCCATCTTTTTCTTATTTGACTACATTTTTAGAAAACAGAGGGTGAGAGAAACAACATGGAGAGAGAGAACAGAGAGCGTAAACAAGAGTGAACAAAAGAGAAGAGAGAATGGGAGAGATACATTAAAAAGTGAGTGACAAAAATAAAGAAAAACAAAGAAAAAGAGAGAGACATAGAGAAAGAGAGACAGTGATATATATAAAGCTGTAGGGCTGGGAATCTCACACACACACATATATATATATATATATATATATATGAGAGAGAGAGTGCGTGTGTAATATAGCTCCCGTCGCTTTGTCAACATCAAGAGAACATATTTCAAACTGCAGCTCACTTTTCTCTTGTATTTCTCTGGGTGTTTCGTGGACTGGACTAAAACCCTTGGCGGACCTGATGCGGCCCGCAAGCTGCATGTTTGACACATGCATTCAAGTGATACATTAGTAATAAATTCTGAGGTTTTTGAGTTTTTCCTTGCCCTCATGTAGGTTTTTGATCAGGGGATGGTGTCATAATAGTCTGTGGTTTGCAATAATTTGACGTCTGTGAGGCCTTTGAGACTCCTTGTGATTGAGGGCGTCACAAATAAACATCACTTGACTTAAAGGGTCTTTTTGTCTTTTTTTTATAGTTGCTGTCGCACTCTATAGGACCATTGTTAACATAGTAGTCACTATTTAAATAACATTATGAGCTGGTTATTAGGTTAGCATACTCAATCAGCAATATTCTTCTGTATTTTTTTTTCTAATGATTGTTTCTGCTAAACCCCGATGTTTAGCGATTCGGCTTAGAAATGAGTTTGAACAATTTTTATTGACACTTTTAACAGCAAATAAACAATGTGAGGTTTGAACAATTTTAATCGACACTTTTAACAGCAATTAAACACATTCACAATTTCATTCTATCATTTTCTAACAGTATGAGGTTTGAACATTTTTTGTCGACATTTTTAACAGCAATTAAACACAGCAATCATATGCTGCACCATGCCAGTAAGGCAGCAGTTTTGCAACTGCATTTTGTTGCAGAAGAAGGGAAAACTTCTCAGTGCTGTAGATGACGCGTGCGATTAGAGTTGACATGGCCATTTGGTCATGCTGATGTCCCGTCTCTCTCACACATCCTCTTTCCTTTTAACACTTCAGCCAGTCTGTTGCGTGGGCAGTTAACAGGAAATTGTGTATCGTGTCACACCGTGCTCAATAGTTATATGCCGCTGATACCAATGCTTGTGATTTCGGAATAAAGAAGTATGCAAATGAATCATTTTTGTCAAACTCGTCTTGTATTGTTTTGAACTCATCATGTTGCTTGAAATTGTGAGGCGCTTTTCTCACGGGTGGTACTACTCAAGCAAAGGATACTCCCACTAGAGGGCATTGTTGAACCGCGTTACTTTCTATACAGGGGCAGATTAGTTTTTTTTTCGTTCTCTGCACAGCAACATGTGCTCCACCTCAATCAATGTTTCTCTCCCATTCATAGCCCCCTTTTCCAACCTGCCCTCGCCCTTTCCTTGGAGCTAGAGGCTGAGATCAAAGCATTTGACGCTGTCCACTCGAAAAATGACAACAAATCAAACACTCTGTGAGATGATGCAACATTTTTTAAAATAAATGTCGTTGGCCCCTCATGACAGAACCAAAAATATGAGGAGCTGTTTTCTGTTTGCATTACTCATTAATCTATTTTAGGGGTGTTGTACTCATTTTAGCTCAGGGGCCACATTGTACAAAAAACACTCACGTAAATTAACTTAACTGCATGAAAGGGTGCCTAAGCTGTAGGGCTGGGAATCTTTCAGAAGCTCATGATTTTTTAGAATTCATGGGGTTAAGATGCAAATTTAAAACGAATTATGGATGCTTTTATTTTCTTAATATGACTTGCTTTTTCTTCACTGATATTTCATCTCCTGTAATGTTAATCAGCTACACAATTACAAAGCAAAACAATCCTTAAATTCATATCCACTACTACTTTCAAGGGACAATATGTAATATTTGTCCACTAGATGTCGTTGCATTGTGTAGGGGATCCAAAAATGAGTGCTACAAAGCACAAGGTAGAATACAAACCACGGAAACTCAAAGAGACAAAACTACACCATTTTTTCAAGTTTCTTTCCAGTCTTTCACAAGTTTTTTTTTCTCTGTACCTTTAGCGGCAAGATAGTGGACAATGATATCAGCCCTCTAGGGTTGAGTGAGCCTCATGTTATGTAAAATAATTGGAATTATTCAACCTACAAGTATTATCTAAAGACTGCACTTTTATGTGATAGTTTGTGTATTTTAGCTTTTAATTGAAATCAATATTAGTTTTTTTCATGAATTACGTTTTTTCCCCACTAGAAGGGCGCTAAATAATACACAATGTCCCTTTATTTAACTCAGGGCAACTGAAAAGTCCTTTCTCTTTTTCATGTAATTATAATGAAAATGTTAACTTGATGGGCAGCACGGCGGTGCAGTGGTTAGCGCGTGTGCGGCCAGTTCTGAGGTCATGAGATATAGCCTCCTTTGTGGAGTTTGCATGTTCTCACTGTGCTTGCGTGGGTTTCCTCCGGGCACTCCGGTTTCCTCCCACATTCCAAAAACATGCATGTCAGGTTAATTGGCCGGTCCAAATTGTCCCTAGGTGTGAATGAGCGAGGTGCCCACTGCCTGAAGATAGCTGGGATGGGCTCCAGCGCCCCCTCGACCCTACTGAGGATAAGCGGTGCAGATGATGGATCGATGGATGGATGGATGTTAACTTGAAATTGGGAATGTCCCTGTTAGATTTAGTACTGTGGCAAAATACACAGGTGCTATTTCTTTAATTTTGAATCCAGGTGCTAACCTTTAGTTTACAATCCATCGTCATAAAAAGTGTAGTTAGTAAGAAATGCTTGGTTAAGACGTCCATGCGCCAATAGTAGTGCAACCAAATTCTCAGATTGTTCCATAGTTTGCTCTGCCAGTTTTACAAAATACACATTTTCTATGACCTTTCAAAAATCCCCCCTAAGCCACAAAATAAGAAATCCTCATTTTTGTATTGACAATGTTGATTGTTCCTGAGTGATATACGGTGCCTTATTGTCATTGTTGTGTTATGTTTAGCAGCTCTGTTGAAGTAAAATAACGCCAGGCTTGATGTTGCCTACCCTTTTATTGAGAAAGATGGCAGGTTTTGATGTGTTTGCTCTAGTAATTTCTGGTTGATAAACGGTAGCATGCTGCAGTGGGAAGTTTGCTTCAATATCCATATTTATAATTTCATGTCTTTGTTTGACACATAAGGCGTTTTTTTTGCGCTGCTCTCGTGGGCCGGATTCAATCATCTGGGGCCACGCAGGTCTTACGTTTGACCTCCCTGGTCTATACAATGCAACGAAGCATCACCTTCTTCTGTCACATGACTTCTTCACATTGTTGCATGTTTGTTGCATGCTTTACACACTCAGCAGAATTCTGCACCATTTTCATTTTTTTTTTCCGGACAAAGATTTAGGCAGTGTCTGAAACTCATGACAAAAAGTTAGCCGACAGTTGGGTAGACAATTCTGAAAAGTTGCCTGCCCAGCCATAAAGTTGCCTACCCCATTTTTCACAACTTGAAACACAATAAGTATTAAGGATTGCTAATCAGAATATGTAACAGAACAACACTTTAAAATTAAGTTTGTTATTAATCTACTTATAACATTCATTACATGTATATGACATTGCTGTTTTCCATCTGCCATCAGTATGTACCTGTATTTACTCATCTTCATTTATGTATTGTTTGCTTTGCGTCGTCTGCTACAAGCCACATGAACTCCTCTTTCCACGATACTTTTAATGTACGTTTACGTTTTGTAGCGTCATAAATTGTGTTAGCTGCTTTTGAATATTTCTTCTGGGGATGAGGTTTTGGCTTGATTTCTCACCACTTATCCATTTTTCTTGTGCTCTCTGTGCGTCTACTTTGAAAAATGACATGCATATGCACGACCTTGTAACGCTCGGGAAAGTCCGGAAGCAGGAAGTTATTCGATGCAGGCTTCTGATTGGCTGCCAAGTATGCAAATTGCCAAACGAACAGAAATTTCCAAACCGAACGAAGATTTCGAAATCGAAATAAAGCGAATGTTTGATTTTGGGGGAAAAAAGTTGTCGGCCACCCGGGTGGAGACGTTTTTTAAGTTGTACTTCCAACGTAAAAGATGCACGCCCCAGGCGTCCGTGCAGATGTTATTTCAGACACTGATTTAGGTGAT
Organism: Urocampus carinirostris; assembly: GCF_059441175.1. Lineage (NCBI taxonomy): Eukaryota > Metazoa > Chordata > Actinopteri > Syngnathiformes > Syngnathidae > Urocampus > Urocampus carinirostris. The sequence continues at coordinate 12,123,276 of NC_142354.1, forward strand.
GAAAACCATTACGTTTCAATAGTGGACCCAACATGTGGGAAAGCAGGGAATGAAACAGGTGTGCTAAAAATGATGATGTTGACTAACAAAAACAGGAACAAACAACAAAAAAATCTGTTCTAAAAATATTATCAAAGTGTCTAGAAACAACAACAAAAAAACCTTTGTGAAAGTGACCCAACAACCTCTGCTGTCGGCTGCAGTCATTATTAAGAGCTGTAAGAATGAAGTGCATGTATGAAGACAAATAAAGTACAGGTGGGTGTTCTCTAGCCACTCCCCTCTAGTGTTGCCCTTTAGGGGGGGAATGGTGTGCCAGGTCCGGAGACAAAATAGCTCGTTGATTGGTTATCGCAACAACAGACTGTACAGTGATTCAAAGCCATTTGTAGTTGTTGTCTCCAGAAATTTGTATTCTGGGTCAGGTTCCTCCTCTCTGGTGATTTCCACACTCTGTTGTGTTGGTATGAAGTCACTCTATTTACATAGCTGTCACAGTTATCGCCATCTGGCTCACATACCCTACTGTGGAGACAAGCCAGTTGAAATTAAAGATAGGCGTTTGACTGAGCAGAGTTTACATGAGAATGATCTAGTTAAAGATGGAGCGTTTTAAAACGCCACCCAGGGGCGTGGTTTTGAATGATCTTTGTTCACAGAGCGACTACAAACACCAGTGACACCCCATTTGCATATATGGTATTAGCATAGGCTCGCATAATTAGCTGAGTGTCCTCTCTTTCTTACCAAAGGCATCTTTTTAGTGACCCACTTTAGACTTTCAGTAATGCTTGTGATGTTTCACCCATTTTCAAGACACTCACACACACACAATGGCCACATATTCCAGCAAAAACATAACATGTAACATTAGATTAAAAAAAAAAAAAACAGATAAAGTGGCTTATTTCAAATACTTAAACCTAATGTAAAATTTTCTGAACAACAAGAACTTCTATGGGTCCCGCTAGTCTAAACACAACTTGATGATTGCGTAATAATTTTACCATCTCCATCACAGGAGGCAGACAACATAACATTCTGAAAAACATTTGTCGCAGAGTTCCCCTAGATTGTTTTATTCTTTTCTAAATGTGTTTGTCTTTATAGCCGCATAGTATTTTTTTTTTGTTTTCCTTTTTTCTCATAACGTCTTTGCTCCCTTTTTTCATGCGTGTGTATTTGTGCTCTTCAGTATAAATCTTCATAAAATGTTGGCCATTTCGCGTTTTCTGTTTTGACTCATAGCTGAGTCAAGTAGTCAGAACAACAAGAGAGGTGAAATGCAGATTTAGCAGTGTGATATTTCCAGACTGCATCCCCATGAACTCAGTGTTTTGAAAAAGGCACAAAAACGTCTTCTACATTTTCTGACTTATACAAATCAGGTTCCACATTTGCCAGGCTGCAAGTCATTTGTTGTTGGCAGGCTTTTCTCAATTTTTACTCTGAAGCAACTAATTCTTGGAGAAAAAATATTACAAAAATGATTTAGTTTTTTTTTTCCTGCTGATGATAACCAGTAATAAAATCTTGCTTCTGTCAATCGATGATATAACATTTATTCTTTTTTTTTAATTACGAAATTTTGATAAAAAATACAAAACACTGACATGTAGGTTTTGCAGAAAATGCATATAATTATGGCTTTGTTCATTATGTGAAAATAAGTCACTTTTAGACATACAAGTGCTCCATGCTGGAAGGCACAAATGCCTTGGCTAAGGGAAATATCCATCCATTATCTGCACCGCTTATCCTCAGTATGGTCGCGGGTGTGGTGGAGCCCATCCCAGCTATCTTCGGGCAGTGGGCAGGGGACACCCTTAACTGGTTGCCAGCCAGTCAGAGGGCACACAGAGACAGACAACTCACTCGCTCATTCACACCTAGAGAGAATTAGGACCGGCCAATTAACCTCACATGCGTGCTTTTGGAATGTGGGAGGAAACCAGAATGTCCGGAGGAAACCCACTTAAGCACGGGGAGAACATGCAAACTCCACACAGGAGGTTCAATCTCATGACCTCAGAACTGTGCCGCACACGCGCTAATAAGAGAAATATATTGGTTTCAGTTAAATCGGTGTTAACACACAAATAAATGCAGAAGCGGCACAAAAAAAGCAAAAAAAACACTCTAAAAATGACACAAAACTCAATGTACTTGCTGAAGTTCAGAAACCGGTATAATCACAAAAATTTGTAACTATGTGACTTTTTATTTACCATCTCTCCGATACCTCGCGCACATTATGAAGAGTTAAAGAGGAGACATGGCCAAATTGTAGTTTCTACTTCTATAGAAAATCTAAACGTATTTCAATAAGCGCCATAAATGCTTGGAAACTTTCTAACAAGTAGTGTTAGCTGATTGAACATTAGAGCGTGGCGTCAAGTGACTCATCATAGGATCTTTTTTCTAACAGTCAAAGCCAAACATGACGTCACAATCGGCCCGATAATTATAGTGCATCCCAATTACTTTTGCTCTAGTGCTTGTTATATTATGTAGTGATTTATAATCTTGAAAACAGTGGGTTTTTTTTTTATTTCTATGCATCAACACTAGCAACAACAAGTCAAGTCATTACCTCACCACATCATCATTTACAATGCACTATGGCCACCCACAAAAAAGCTGCACAAGGAATAAAATCTGCAGTAAAGTCAAGGCAACAATGAAACCAGATGAACTGCATTGCTCCGTGGCGGTTCCAGATTGGTTACGCAAACCAGCGTAGCAGCCTTGCTTTATTCCCACATGCAGGATCGTAAATAAATCCATTTCGTCTCTATAGAGAGAATATTGGAGCATCATCGTAAGCACCGTGAGGTAGCAGCAGTGTCTGGACGCCAATCACTCTGAAGCATCTGGCAAGGGCGCACAAATAGACACGCCATCAGGGATGGGCTATCTAGCGCACTATATAATACATTCAGATGTCTGATTCTGTTGGCTAGATAGGCTGCTTGTTAGCAAAGACGGAGTGAAGTTGCAGGTAAGGTGGAGTGTGCCACACGCAGGTAGGGCTACATATATCGACTATTTTCATAGTCGACTAGTCATCAACTACTGAACTGATGATTATTAATATTTCCTAAATTTAACCACGACGTTGATTCAATTATGTGGAAAATAAACAAAAGAAATGATGGTGCAATGAAAATCTATCTTTTATTAGACCTACTGCACAGTCTTACTAAAATTAAATAAAAACGCCCCATCTAAAACTAATTATGTAAGTAGAGACATAAACCCACGAATACACTTCATTTTAAGAGAGAGGCAAAAAAATAAAAAATTAAAACCAGTAAAGAAAAAAATTATCCCTTTAAACAAAGAACATGCTCATTTGCAGCATTAGAACCGTAAATATAAGATACAATACGTGCATTTTGTGAAGTACCTTCAATGGTCAATTACATAGTCTGACATTTTTAACATTTTAAAGGTGGCATGCGTCGTTTGAGGTGTCCTTCAAAAGTTAAAGGTATAATATTTTCGCTATTATAAAGTATGTGGTAACGATGCCCAACTGTGTTCAAAGAGCCTTTATCATTTTATTTGCTTTCATCTTACTTTTAGCATTGGTTTTCAGGACGTGAAACACATTAGGTAGAAGGAAAGGAGTGGATGGGAGGGTGGCGATTGTAGGTTAACTTTAGGTTCATCTTGAAGTTTTTGTCAGTGTAGAATGAAAATTGTAAAAGCAAGAAAAGGCCTGTTTTAAATACAGTCCAAATGCTTACCCATATCCCCAAAAAGTTGAAAAAAGAAGAGTTTATTCATGCGTGTCTAAGAAATGCACATGCTTGCACGCACATCATGAATGAGTCGACTGAGGCTGCGATCATGCCTTTAAGCCAGGTGATGGCGGCATAGTGTAACTGTTTCAAATTCTGTACAGCACCTTCAGCAACTGACGCTCTTCGGACTGCATTGGTTTAATTACAAATATGTTTGTCAGGCACAGTCTCCCTTGATGCTCAGTTTTTCCTTTCTAGCCAAATATATGCCTAAATGTGTACAAAGCTTTTCACCAAAAGTGTATTGGCTTGATAATAACATGAATCTTACCGACAGACATGGGGACTTGAGACTTAGTGACTTGGACTCGAGTCGACTCGAGTCGCTGTTTTTATGACTTGTGACTTGACTTGGACTTGGCAATCTAAGACTCGGGACTTGACTTGTGACTTGACTTGCCCAAGAAAAAAATACTTGGGACTTACTTGGGACTTGAAGGTGAAGACTTGAGACTTACTTGAGACTTGCACATGTGTGACTTGGTCCCATGTCTGCTTACCGAGACTGTTTTGTTCAACTGTCCGACCTGCCGTTTAAATCTTTGTGAGTCACCAAGCTACTGTCATGATACGCAAGGTCTACTTTGGAAACAAATTAAGTAGTCTTTTTAGTCGCCTTATCCAGGCTCAATGCTTCCAAACTATAGACGCTTTGGTACGCGTACTAGATGTTGACGCTGCCATTTCTGTGTGTTTATGTTACCACTTGAGACAGATACTATTGCACATATATGACTCTCAGCAGAGATTATATTCACGACAAGATGCCTCATTCTGTTGATAAAACATGTCCGGATTAATTGTCAACTATTTCTAGTATCGATTTTAGTTGACTGATCTTTACAGTCCTACAGACAGGAATAAAGAGTGCAGGGGGAAGGACATTGTAGATTCAAGAGCCGTTTTTCTGTTTAAATGTGCACGTCATTGACCAAACTGAACAGTAATCCCGACGCTTTAACACGTGGTTAAACCTCCTGTTATCTGCTCCTCTAATCACCGGTGTGACATTTTTTTTCATCATGTTAATAGCGCTAAGCCCTTTGTACACGGGCGCTCTCCATCAGAGGCGATTCGCTGACGGGGAGAGTCCTCGCCTCGGCTGACGAGATTTCGATCGGCGCGTGACGGAGGAGGGAGCGCCCCACCCGGCACAAATTCTGCCGGTTCCTAAGGACAAAAAGCGTAGGAGTGTGGATAAGAGAGGGACATTTTTTCTTCAAGCTTGCACACATATTAACATGCACTTTTGATTGAGAGGAATGCACATTGTCAAAAAAGAAACAGACAAAGATTAGGACAACTGTTAAAGGTCTAGTGTGTAAAAATGTCCTTTTTCGTCATTATACAAAAGTACAACTAGATTAGTTGGCTTATTTCAATGCAAAAGCAAGACAAAGGTAAAAAGGAAAAAAATGTAAAAAAATATATTTAAGGTGAAATTTGTCGTCTGAAGTGTCCTCAAAAAGTTGAAAGTAGAATATTTTTACTAAGTGTGTGTTAACAATGCCAAACTGAGTTCAAATAGCCTTTTTGTTTTTTTTTGCCACCGCGCATATCTGCTATTATCATAATTTTATTAGAGCTGTTTTAAACTTGCAACTCATTAAGAAGCAGGAGAGAAGGGGTGGGGTGTGGAGTGTTCTGATGCTTGTGGTTTCATGTTACTGTTTTCTGTTAGCATGAAAATGGTGAAAGTAAGAAAAGGACGATTACAAATACAATCCAAATGACAAACCCCCTATAAATGGGGAAAAAAAGAAGAGTTTATTCGAGCGTCTCTATGAAGTGCACGTACAGAGGCTGCAATGATGACGTAAGCCAGAAGACTGCGTCAGCGAGTAGAACATTTCAAAATTCTGGAAAGCATCTCTAATGATATATAATGTGTAAATTATTGGAGTTGTGCAAGTAGCAGCATTCACAGTCGGAGTAGTATAGAATTGCACTTACGCATTACACTCATGAGTGTTGTAGATCAAAGTTCAGAGTGGTAATGGCTTTTTAAATACTTAAATAATTTAAATGAAAACCCATTGATTCAAATTATTATCAAAACACATGTATTATCTCTTAAACATGATTTTTTTTTAATTGTAGGTTTAAATGTTTGTAATTGTATTACATAACTAATGAAGCTGGCACGCTTGGCTGCCATCTTACTACAGAAGCCTGAATGATTATTTTGTGAAGATGGATTGTCCTAATGGTGCTTTTTAGCATTTGACGGCCACTTCCTGAACAAAGCTGAGCCTTGCATATGATGGTCACCGAGTTCGATGATTCAGGCATCCCCGACTTTTTTCCACTTTTTCCTTCTCTAGCCCTAATGTTAGCCACTAGGCTGCAGGCTATTGCCTGTTGCTGTGTAATTAAAGTCTCCAGAGTCCCAAGGGACGTCATCTCCAGATAAGTTTGCAAATTGAAAACCGCATGGAAATTGCAATACAGGTCTTAAAAGACGCAATGTGTTTTTTGAAAATCGTGCAGCCCTACTTAGTGTTTCGTTGTCGTTGGCGGGGATTAACGCCCGCTTACATATACAAATGTAAATGTTTATACTGAGCAAAATTGTATTTTCTTTTTGTTTAAAGTCTAAAAGTGTTTATAGTGTTTCATTCAGTTCTATTGTATAACTGGAAGGTTGTATGATACACAAGTGTGTAGGTTGAGTCTTGGCTTTGCTGAGGATATTGGCATTTTTTTGGATCACATAATATTGAATGAATAAATTAATGAAAAGTTGATTTCGAACATTAAAATAGAAATATAACAAAAACAATAACTCAACAACAAAATAATGTTACATAACATGTTCGAAAAGGGGTAGTAAGAAGTAAATGCTTATATTACCTACCCCTTCATCTTTCCTATTAAATACACCAATGATAATAACAACAATTGTAATAATGTTAATAATGGCAGTTATGATATAACAATAGCAACAATAACAAGTTAACCATAGTTCTAGACGCACTATTCCCAAGCTCTCGTATCACTCATACCCCATTTTCTTCATCTCTGTATTCCGCCAGTAATGTTTTTTTTAAATTGTATTTAAGTGAATAGTTGGACATTGTTTGATCTCATCTTGTAAATTGTTCCAAAGTTTGACTCCACACACAGACACTCACATACTTTTTCTGGTGGTTCTCGCCTTTGAGATTATGAATATACTACAGCCCTTTAAGTTATAATTTCCCTCTTTCCGAATGAATCATTTTGGGATGTTTTCTGGCACTTTGTTTTTGTTGACCTTAAATAGCAGTTGTGCAGTGAAAATTTTTGACTAAATCATCCAATTTTAATAATTTGGATAATATTGGTGGGGACAAAACCATGATTGCTCAATATTGTTAGGGAACAGTTCCCTCTGTCCATGCCTAAACTACTGCCTTGAGTATACTGCATTTATCTTTGTTCACTGGCAAAACAATTACAAAATTAATGCATTAATGCCCCTTCGGTGCTGAAAGAGACAGTAAAGAAAGGTAGAAATATTCATGAAAAACTGAAAATGAGAGCTTTAATAGTTAAGTGTATTATAAAAATAAACTCTCCAGTGTTTTAAAAATTTTCAATTCTAATGTAAGAGCTTTAGTACTTTAGTGTTAACAGTGCTTGAGAAATCATTTTCCAGCCCAAGCTTTTCTGCGAGTACAAAACAAATGATGCCCGGTGCGCATGCGCAATGCCATACAATAAAGTCGATATGAAACACGACGTCCAACTGTCTTGGGGCTTATTAGCTGCGTATGCACCTAGCAGGCAATAGCTCAGCGTTTCTTTTTATGGTTAGGCAGGATGGCCTTTTAGTTATATAGTTGTGCCATAAAAGAATTCAATAGCCAACATTCACTTGATTTGCCCCCGTTTAAAAGCAGTGTTGCATATTGAGTCTTTACCTGCATCCTGTTGACTTGATATTACTCCATGTTTCCATCTCTCCGGAGTATGAGGAGGTGGGTTCTGTTGAAAGCGGATTACAGAAGACAGAAGGTTAATCATGGCGGGGGTGGAGGTGCCCGACATGCCGAGATGCCGGGCCCACGAGGATGGACGCGCTAGTGATGATTAAGTCGGATAGTTTATTGTGTTATTTCTTTCACGCGGCATGATCTCGATGGATGGTTATGATATGGGCGCATTCATAACCGAGGTTTTTTACATAATCAGCGTTACAGTGAAGCATTCTGCCTTTTTTTAAAATGGAATTGTTTAGGATTAAAGTAATAACACAATTTTTTTATGACGGTATTAGACAATGAAGTACCTTAACAATATCAGTATGTCAAAAATCGAAAGAATGTTAGATGGTCTCTGGAGGATATTCTGTTCCAGAAGTATCTGCCCTGGATTTAGCTTATAATGTCGCAAACAACACGAGTCGCATTAGCAAACAGCATCGCTTCAGTGGCTAGCTTCTCGTAATCCCCTAGCATCATTATAGTAGTTAGATTTCCCTGTACAGTATTCTCCCAATTTCCACTGGGCTGTGTTCCAAAGGAGTCCAGCGGTAGTAAAAACCCGTGAAGTAGTACAATTTCTTTATTCGATATCAGTAACATATAATACATGCGACTGTAACTAAATAACAACTATAGATCTAGAAATAAAAACACAGAATTGCAATTCAATGATTGGATGAACGAATGGTCTTTATTGTCATTAAACAGTAGTATAACGTAAATGGAGGTCTTTTCCTTTCAATGTTAGATAGCAATGTAGAGAGCAGCCAGCTAGCTGCACGCTAACATCAGTGTTCCTCGGTGAGCCAGGTCTGTGTGATCATTAAAATACAGGAATATAGCGGTTTCTCACAAGTTGTAGCTTAGGGTAATCCATTCAGTGGGTAATGGAACTGTAGCTGCTGAGAAACAAGCCAGGCATGGGTGACTTTTCAGAGTTGTTATGTCGTCTAGCAGCAGTAGGCCAGACTTGCGGCGCCGCTATTGCTTTATCTCTCGACGACGCCTCAGCCTCTACCCGGACCCGATAACAATCCACGGAACACCCACTGGTGATCGGCATTTCGTTGTGCCCATGTGACTTTCCTCAGAGTCTGATTTGATTGATTGATTTCCTTTCGATGTAACGGGCCACTAAAATACAAGCTGTTGCAGTGCTGTGCAGTTTGTTTTAAGTGAATTCCTTCAACGTTTCATCAACATGGATTTTTTTTTGTTTATTTATCTTTATTTCTTTGTGGCTTTTTTTATTCAGGCAAAGCACAAAAACAACATCAACAAACAATTAACAAAAATGCACACAATCAGCTGTACAATACTATTATACATACTCATGAGGCCAAAGGAAATGGGCTAAAGCAAGTGCTTACCCCTACTACAATTTATCTTTCAGGCAAGATATATTCAAGAAGAAAAGTGTTGTAAACATTGGAACTAGAAATTGCTCAAGAGGACAGCGCTTCATAAACATTTTCTTGCATCAAATTAACATCACAAAGAGAACTCAATGTCATTTCCCGTGATTGGATGTACTCAACTTCATCATGTTGTACTCCTGTTTCAGAATTCACTGTCATTTTTTATTTTATTTTTTTAACTACTTTTTAAAGCTTACTTTTAAGGGATCAGTCATTTTCCTCCTTTCACCCGATTGGCTTTCTTCTACTTCTACTTCCTTCTCTTAGCCTTCTGAGTTAGATTATTGAGTAAGAAACATTGCCATTGCTGGTGTCTTTTTTTCACACACGCACGCACGCACACTCACACACTCTTCTCTCTCTATTCAAATGTCATGTTTTCATTGTGCATTAAAGCGAGGCTGTGAGTGTGTTTCCAGCACCATTCCACACAACAACACTTTAGGAGGTATTCAGCCAGAAAATTACACATCATCTGTGCTGCTGGCGGAGGTGATTTTGCACACTTCCACACACATACATGCACCCGAGCGGGGGCCCTTGAGCATCAGACAGCCGCTGCAGTAAGAAAAAGAAGAAAAAAAGTGCAGTGAGCAGCACGGTGTGAGGATTTGCAGATGTGCTCTTTAGGGATGCAGATGCCTGTTAAGTTGGGATAAGACTGGATTACAATGAGTGTAATGTCAATCTCTGTTCACTTGTGTGATATCAGCAAAGCGCACGGAAAGGCCTTTTTTCCCTTGTCGATCACCATCACTGTTCTGGAATTACCTTTACATAGATTTTAGTGGGTGGGACAGTAATCGCCTGCTGTATCGTGGTTTACCTATCTTTTTTTTTTTCATGCATTCTGATTGGCTATACAGTTGCCCCGCCTTTTTTCTGCTTGTCTAATTTGCACAGCAATAACATTGCGGTCTGAGTTGTACATATACTCAAAACAGCTTGTATGCGCAAATCCTTTTTTATTTTCAAATTTCTCTAAAAGCCATTGTGTCAACAAAACTCTCAGGACTCACAAAAGCACGTAAAGGCAGACAAAGATGCATTCTATTGCCAATAATGTTGGACTTCTCGACCTGTTAAACTTGTCTAAAAACTTGACTAAAATTGTCTGGTGCTCCCTTGTGTCTTTTCAAAAATGTTTGATAATGGAAAAATATATGGTTTCTGTAGGACAAAACAGGATATCTTCCTAACATTTTTCAATCAATATAGATGGATACAGTTAGTGTTTTCTTTCTTGGCTTATATAGGGCTTTTAAATTCTGGACTGATGCAAAATCTATTAACGGACCTTATATTTTTAGTACCTATTTTAGTATAGTTTTCCTCCATGAAATTAAGGATCCTCCTGTCTCTTGTACCTACTTTTTATCTTTGTTTTTTTTACAGGCCAGACAGTTGGAAAGGAAAGAACAAGAGTTGGCCAGCATGTTCAGCTTCTACCAAAACCAAATCGAAATTCAGGAGAAGAAGGTAAGCAATATACCTCTTTTTCCCTTCCGCAACAATTTCCATGTAGGAAGACTGCCACTTTCTGAAATCTTTGCATGTATTATGCTTTGACAGACTAGCAGTCGAGACATTTCACTTGGAGAGCTTTGGTTGCCTAATCAAATTACTCTTTTGTTGTGTCCTTGATGATGAACCTGGCATTTTTTTCTAAAACTCGAGATGGTGGCTTAAAATAGAACATATTTTTCTCCTGTGTTTATGAAAATTATACTGTGGCTTTTCGACTCCAACAGTAATGCTTTTGTATTTTACACCAAGTGGAAGGCGCGAGCACCATGGTTTTGTAAATATTATTTTCACGTTAGCAGGTACATTTATTGAATGGCTGAGAGGTGCAGGGTTGAGACTGGCGTACGAGTTCGAGCTCTTCGTGACGCATAGAAACCAGAGTAAAGGAAAAGACGCTACAGGCTGAAATTTGTGCCAAGGAAGAGGAAAAATAAGCACTCTGAGAAATGTAGATCATCGAGGAAAATGGCGAGATAAAATATAAAAGCAAAACTGCAATTGATTATGCACAACTCATTCACTGCCATTGACGGTTATGGCTATCAGTGGCTTCGAATTAATTGATGCCATAACATCTATAGCGGTCAACAAAATATTGGAAATTTATGCTGGGTGCACGACAGCAGACAGGTAGTCATCAACACAGCCCAGAAAATCATCAGCTGCTCTTTTCCTTGTCCGGTAGCGATACCAGCAACATTTTAAGGACTTTATAATACAAATCATGTGTATGTATGCTGGAATGCCAATTATATCCTCATTGTAAAAAATTTACATTAGGTTTTAATCAATAACAAAGACTATTCTACACATCCAGGAGTTGACGCTTGGGGAAATCAACTGACTTTTTTACAGGCAACAGATGAAACAATTTCTTGATTGGCAATATATAGAGATTAAGAAGATTTATGTAAAATATAGTACACTTTTTTCTATTTTATTTTTCTTCTCACAGACCTTTAAAGGCAGTGCATGCATTAGCTCATCCTTTGCACTGCTTCCAATCTTAACCCTTTTTGCGGTTTTCACGAAAGGCCATCCTCCAACTAGGGCCCATCAAGCGGAGTGGATCTTATCTGGTCTCTGGCTCTAGCTCTTTTTCACCCGCTAAGGGAAAAAAATACATCTACTTTCGAGGTAAATGGCGTGGTCCCTGCATGCAAGCAGCACACCGGCAACGCTCGATAGAGGCGAATGATTGGCAGAGAGCGAAGGACGCTCTATCTCTCTGCATTTGCTGCCACAGTCCCCTTTTCCTAGACATTTTCCGCCCCCTTACTTGCTCGCAGCTGACCTGCATGCGGATGAGGCAGCGAGAAAGACGGAACACTGTAAGCAAGAGATAAAGAAGCTATATGGACTATGAATTAAGCAGACAGTCTCTACTGAGCAGGCATCTATCGCCCTCCTTCTCTTCCATTTCCAATCGAGCACTTATTTCATCCAGGTTTCCTAGGCTGCCCTCGCCACCTTCCTTTGCCTATCTTCTCTTCCATACCTGTGGAAAAGGCTTTTAAACTGAAATTAATGGCCTCTTGTAAATTCAATGGTGATGTAGTGTCTTGAGCCACTCTCATAAATGCTGAAATACAGCTAAACATCAAGGTTTTGCTTGCCCTAATCTAATATATGCACATATTTTTTCTGCAAAGACACCTTGCAACTGTTTATAGGTTTTTGTCAGGGATGGTGGGGAATAACAAACACCAACACACACCTTACGACTTTGATTGCAGAGCGGTAATAATCCGTTTAAAACCCAAATATTGGTAAAACGTGGGTTCTCTAAATTTATGTTACCCCGGATGAACAGTTCGGTGTGCTTTACTTTTCCGTCTTTTTCAAAATTCAACGCAGAGACAATGTGTAAACTGTAAAGTGTCCATGTGACATTCTTTTGAACAAAATATTCCAATTGCCATATATGTGAGAGTAATATCCTCGGTTTTGCAGGTAAACGGGTTATTATGATTATTTTAGAAACCCAAATTCTGCCCATAAGCCTGAAGCATGAAGACCAAGTCACAATCAGATTCAGATTCAGATTCAGATCTACTTTATTGTCATTCTAGTACACGTGTATACAGAACGAAATGTCGATGCATCTGACCCCCACAGTTTCCTTGAATGTACAGATATAAATAATGTTGTATTGTATTTTGGCTACGTGTAGTATTTTACCATAGTGCCGATAGTGCAAGAATGAGGTACTTTCTGAAAAACAGAGCATAAAATGGTGCACACTCGTTTGGAAAAAAGGTTGTTTGATTTTGTTATCATTATCACAACTGTAGCCGCTTACTAAAAATGTGGATTGGGAAACTTCCTCTTCCCCAGAAATGCACACAATCACTGACTAGGGCTGGAAGTACGTTTGTGTTTACATATACAGTATTCCCTTGACTTTTGCGGTTAATCTGTTCCATAACCACTCTTTTCTGAATTTCCACAAAGTTGAAATCATAATTTAACACAATTAATCCGTTATGCACACGCTTCTTCCCTCATATGGGATATTATATGCCCCAAAGCATTCTGGGCTTGGAGTACAGAGACAAATGACACACAAAAAGCCTCACGTGTATTCTGCCCCCATGGCAAAATTGCCACAGTCCTATCCATCTATATATGTATACTCAAGGTTCATATGGATGCTTGTAATCCTTGAAAATTCTTCCATTTGTATTTGTTTTCAAGGATTGAAAAGTGCTTGAATTTTAGCGGAAGTGCTCATTAATGCTCGAAATTAGTGCCATTTTTCTCGTAAAGTCTGCTTTGCCATTGCCATCTGTCTTCCCCCATGATTAATTGAAGCTGGCATAAGTTTGTAAGGCATTGTCCTATGAAGCGTCATTACCCCGGATGAGTCTCATCCAAGAGGACAGGTGCATGCTACACCTGAAACAGGGAACTATGAATGGGTATTAGTGCAATGATTACATATAAATTATGGACATTTATTATGGGCCTTGCAGAAAACTAAGGTAGCGTTTTCCAGTGGTAAATAGTAATGGTAAGAACTTCCAGCAACTGAAAATGTAAGTGACATAATTCTTACCCAATACCTACAGTATATTGAGAGAGAGAGACTTGTCTGAAATTTTTTTACATACAAATTGTTTGGATTCACAAATATATTCGCTATTTACTCAAAAGTTAAACATTATGTCTTGATAAAAAGTTAATTGCAGATACATCTGTGGCTCTGCAAAATACATTATTCACGCTGGATTTCTTTTAATGGGCCTGGGGAAATTAGAAAAATATCTTTGAAAGTCCTTAAAAAGGCCATGGAAAAGGTGTGCAAAACTTGTATACAGGATGCCATCATTGTATTATTCCATGAAACATATTTTAGCCTGGAGAGGGATGTGTGCCACCAGGGTGTACTTGCCTGAGACACACCACAGGAAATGGTGCCCCTACCACTCCAGTGGTTAAGGGATCTGACCAACCAACCAACCAACCAACCAGGTTAAGTCCATGCTTCTTGAAAGACACCTACAAGCACATCTTGTAAACGGACTATGGCAGCAGTGGAGTAAACTTTAGGAGCAAACAAGCATAGTACAGTACAGTAATTTGTTGTGTGGTATACATGAAATCTTTTTTTTATTTAATATCAACAGTTAGATTTGGAAACAATGACTATTTGCGTAATGACGCTGCTCCTGCTTCACCCTTGTATTTGGAACCCTTGCAGACGCCATGTATACGGGGCTATTTCTTGGTCTCTAGGCAAGGGAACGATTCCAATGATAATGAGGAAGAAAACACAAAAGACAAGGACAATAAGAAAGAAAATAAGACGATAACGAACAAAAAGGACAAATGCATACAAACTATGTACACAGTTGGGCTGCACGATTTAAAACAAAAACAAAAAAAAAAACTATTTGCGATTTTTCAAACCAGTATTAAAATTTCGATTCAATTTTCGATTTTAAAAGAAATAAGCATTTTCTGTGCTAGTTTTGTTTTTGGTCAGTACTTAATCATTGTAACATGCTTTAACCTTAAGAAAACAGCTTCCTCTTCTGCAGAGCTTTGTTAGGGTTCCTCTCTGCTCACTCGAGCCTCGCATAGCGTGCTGCCTGTATACTTTGCCTCGCCACTATTGGCTATCCATCCATTATCTGCACCGCTTATCCTCAGTAGGTTTGCGGGGTGCCAGAGCCCATCCAAGCTATCTTCAGGCAGTGGGCAAGGGACACCTTGAACTGGTTGTCAGACCGTCACACAGAGACAGACAACTCACTCGCTCATTCACACCAAGGGACAATTGGACCGGCCAATTAACCTGACATGCATGTTTTTGGAATGTGGGAGGAAACCGGAGTGAAACACACGCAAGCACAGGGAAAACATGCACACAGGAAGGTTCGATATCATGACCTCAGAACTGTGCCGCACACGCGCTAACCACTGCGCTGCCATGCTGCCCACTATTGGCTGCTGCTGTTTAAACTTGCCTCTGATTGGCCGAATTGTGACATATCTGGTTAGCCAAACACTCAATGACTCAAGTAACAAAGAAGAACAAAACACCTACTTGAATCCTTGAAAAATGATGACACAATCAACTATCACATCGCAAAATCGATTAGCGGTTGGTTAATCGTTCAGCCTTAGTGTACAGCACCTTTAAACAAATAGACAAATTAACAAATTACAAAATATTAAACCGAACCTTTACACAGCAGGAACAAGGACAAACCAAGGAGCTTGTTAAAGAGGTTGGATTAGGGATATTTTCCCTTTGGCAACAATTTGCATGTTTTTCTCAAGTGCAAGAAGAGTCAAACTACCAAAACTCAGAGGAATGTCAACGCTATCAGAAGTGCACACAAAAAAATGAGCTCTTCACAGTCATTTGCACATGTGGGGACAAAAACCCGAGAGAGACAGTCAAGGGGGATGATAACCCTCAATAGGGGGAAGCTGTGATCCGGGGGTGTAGGAGGGGATTAGTGTGGGTGCATGGGAGATGAGTGTGTGGGTGTAATCTTGCATACATGCAGGTGTGTGACTAAATCAGTGCGAGCGTCCCAATGGCGCTTGCATGCATCTTCAGACAACACTCCTGTGGTTTTGGATTGAGATGGTATGATGTCAGGGTATGGAGGGAGTGCGATTATTTTTTTACAGGCTCCCCACCCTGGATTATTTAATTTTTTTTTTTAATAACAGAAGGGCAGAGGGGATTAAATGAGGTGAATTTTAAACGCACACTTGTTTACAGAGTCACAGGCTCTGTTGCTGCAGAAAGACATGCTGAACCTGAACGGATTAGGGAGCACCTTCATGAATACACAAGAGAACAGGCGCAGAAGGGATTGTATCGTTATGTTTTGCTTTGTTCCAGGCTAGGCCTTCATTATTGTTTTAGCTTCGACATAGAGATTGATATATCAGTACTATTTTGACAGTGGGTCTATCCCGCCAGGGTAAACATTTATATACACGAACCCGAACTCATTTGCGTTCACGGAGATCCAAAATGTAATCGGCGTTGTTTTTCATCCCTTTGGCAAACAAAACTGTTTGTTTTATTCACACGCTTACAAAGTTGATACAGCGGAAGATCACATACAAATTAGTGACTCTTGCCTTTGATTTAAAACAATGTGTAGGATATAACTTGTACGGACACTCTCAATTCTACACCTTGGTCAGTGATTGTCCGCATTCCTGGGAAGACGTCCATATGCAAAAAAAAAGGTTGTGTCAGGATCAATGTTCGCTGTAATTTTCCACGGGTCAAAGGCGTTCACACAAAGTCGGTGAGCAAGGCTTGAAACAACAGTGAGCAACAGCAATCCCAAGTGTGGCAACTAATCCATTGTCAAACATGTCCAAAACTTGACATCAAGTTACATTTTGCTGAATTTCCGGCAATGTAAAATTATTTTTCACTATTGAAGGGATTGACTAATGTACGATTGCAAAGCTTGTATGGCCTACAAACGTCATTTGTTTTCACAACAATTCTTTCACAAGATTTCCATTTCTTTTTTTTTCCTGGTATCTTTTGTCGCATAATACTAACATTTTTGGGGGCTTATTACATCTGTTGCACAATACAGAACTGTATCTAATTACATTTTTTTAGTGGAAGTTCAATGTTGGCAACAAGATTGACTTGATATAATTGGAAATTATTTAAATGCAACACAAACTTTTTCTTCTTTTTCCCTGTTTTTTTTTCTACTTTTTTTATTTCCTTTAAAAAAAAAATCTTATTTTGTTTATTTTTTCCCAGCTGTTAATTTTTTCTTGCTTTTTTGTTCTCTATTTCCTTTTTCTTTTTCTTTTTTTTTTTTTTTGTCTGGCTTTTTTTTTCTGATTTTTTCCTGCTCTTTTTTTCTCCTTTTCTCTCCTTTTGTTTCTTTTTTTCCCAGCTCTTCACTACTTTTTCATTTTGGTATTTTTTTATTCTTTGTTCTATTGCCTCCCCCCTTTCTTTAAGCCATTTTGTGCATAATTTTAGATAATATCTGGTCGTGTGGGGATTAAAGAAGCAAAAACAACCTGAAGAGCCGTTTGGCACCCGAAAGAGCCGGTTCCTTTTAGTGAGCCGAGCCGAAGAAGCCGGTTCTCGAAAAACTCTACTGACTTTACTCAACTTCGTTCTACTTCGACCTTGACTTCCAAATACCGCATTTAGAACACAACGAGAGGGCAACCCTTGTATTTTTACCTTCATGCACTGTAAGGTTGACTTATTCGCTTCTTAATTAGCAATTTCGAGTCCTGATTTTTGTGAGCTGGCTAGATTTTCTTGTTCGCGGAAAAGCTCTGGGCAGTTCGCAATTGCGCACACACGCAGCTTAGAAGGAACATTGGTCAGGATTGAACTGAAATTAAATAAAAGATGATTTCATTCATGTCACTCACCAAAATCATCGTAAGTACTGAAGAGGAATCTATTTTCTTCCTCTGAATGGTTGTTTAACATCTGGGTTGTGACTGATAAAACAAGCCCTGGAGCTAAGCAATTCTGTTGAAGTAGTTATCCAGAAAAAAATATATTCTGAGCAATGTTGGGTAAAGAACAAGGCTGTGTGGTTTCACAAATGTGCAGTCAAAATGGTTGACAATCACTTTTATACTGGGGTTCCGGCTATGACAAAAACATACCTTTCTACTACACACCAGCCCTTTTTCTCGACCGAGTCTAGCAAGTACTGATACACCTCAAGTCCTTCTCCTAATTGCAAAGCAATGTAGAAACTGAATAACAACCAAATGGCTGGATTTATTAAGAAGTCACATGATTATATTAAGAATTAAATAAATATTAATTGCCCTAAAATATATTCATAAAAATGAATTTGATTAATAATGGCAGCTGAGTGGTAAGCGCATCCGCGACAGGGTTCTGAGGTCATAGAATCAAATCCAGCTAACAGCCTTCCTATGCAGATTTAGCATGTTCCCCCGTGCTTGCTTGGGTTTTCTCCCACATTCCCAAAAACATGCATACTTTGTCCGGTCCAAATTGTCCCTATGTGTGAATGAGCGAGTGAGTTGTCTGTCCCTTTGTGCCCTGCGACTGGCTGGCAACCAGTTCAGGGTCCCCTGCCCATTGCCTGAAGACAGCTGGAATGGGCTCCAGCACCCCCGCAACCCTACTGAGGATAAGCAGTGTAGATAATGGATGATTGGATTAATTATGACTAAATCAGTGAAAGACTTATAATTGACTGAAATGATAAAAAAAATATAAATGAAGATCTCTACTACAGTACTTCGCTTGTTTTATCTAAAAGTGTGCTCCAATGCTGTGTCCCATCTTTTTACAATTTGTGCTTGTACATAAGGCATGCTAGAAGCATAGGCCTACACTATATATGGATGGATACAACTGTTGTATTTTCGCCATGAGGGAAGCAAACAAAGTACACACGGCTTTTTCCAGCGAGTAAGCTGGAGTTTGCATGTATCTTTCGTCTCTGTACTACAAGTCAATAGTGTTTTGTGGTAAAAGAAATATATCGCAGATGAGGAAAACTGCACAGGCATGTACTCAAGCTATGGGACTATTTCAATGTGCATGCACGCACAAGTAATTGGAATGTAAAAGGAATAACCTAACCATTTAAATTAGAATATCCACAGTTTTACCCAGATCTTGATTGGATTTTTGAGCGTTTAGATGACTTTAGGGGCAGCACGGCGGCACAGTTCTAAGGTCATGAGATTGAACCTCCTGTGTGTAGTTTGCATGTTCTCCCTGTGCTTGCGTGGGTTTACTCCGGGCACTCCGGTTTCCTCCCACATTCCAAAAACATGCATGTCAGGTTAATTGGCCGGTCCAAATTGTCTTTAGGTGGGAATGAGCGAGTGAGTTGTCTGTCTCTGTGTGCCCTGCGACTGGCTGGCAACCAGTTCAGGGTGTCCATTGCCCACCACCCGAAGATGGCTGGGATGGGCTCCAGCACCCCCGCGACCCTACTGAGGATAAGCGGTGCAGATAATGGATGGATGGATGGATAGATGACTTTATATAATCGTAATACTGTCCTGGAAATATTCCGTTTCCAATTGGACTGTTCCTTGCATGGAAACATAGTCATCGTGGTGGCTGTCTTTTAAAAAGTTCGTCTTTTAGATTCTTCTTTTTAAAGATGCTTTTTAGAAATACTATGTCTCAAAACAGTTTGGAACGGATTATTAGTTCATGTTCTTTGGTCTTTTTAATTAGTTTTTTTTGTTGCGGCAAGTTTATGCATTCTATCTCCAGAACATGACATTCATTTGGCTTCATGGACTAAAAGCACCCCAGCCCAACTGTTGCATGATTTGAGTTGTGGGGCTATATCTATCGATTGGCCGTGTGCATTTTCGATATCCTCTGCCAGGAGACTCGGGATGTCTCTCTTTTATCGAGGAGCTAAAAATTATCAAGGGCAGACTATTACACCGCAGTTCATACTTGCAGATAGGAATAAGGAGACTCTATTTGTGAAATTACTTAAGTCTTTTCCAAGACCAGACGTTCGGATCAGGAGAAAAATGTGGATCTCTGTGAAATGAAGAGATATGAGAATGACTTGGGGGCAATCGAAAGAAGTGGATAGCATATGATCGTTTTGTTGATCCCATCTCCTTCCCCGCTCACTTATTTCAATTATATTTCCCTACTATCACCCGGTCTATTGGAACAAGGGGAATAATTAAGTCAACGCACCAGTGCCGCAGTTGTTTGTTTCACTTGAAAAACCGTGTGTGGGACGTGATTGTGAAAATGAACTTGTTAAAATGACATTATGGTGTTAATTGGGCCCCATTTTGGAATACAGTAGACCCCCGGGATACGACATCAAAGGTTCTGAGGTGGGTATTGCAAGGTGAAAGCGATTGTATTTCGAACCCCCACTACCCCAGCTAAAAACATTTAAATTGTTTTACATATTACACACTGGTAACAAAATAGTACAAAGTACTACTTACATGTAAATAGAG
The DNA here is from genome assembly GCF_059441175.1 of Urocampus carinirostris. NCBI lineage: Eukaryota > Metazoa > Chordata > Actinopteri > Syngnathiformes > Syngnathidae > Urocampus > Urocampus carinirostris. The sequence goes on from NC_142354.1 coordinate 12,143,466, forward strand.
TGCACACGGTTAAATAACATCATAGCCGAATCTAAATGTAATGGAAAAATGACACTTAATTTACCATTGATGCAGGGGTTTTCAACTTGGGGCCCGCGGGCATCTAGTAACCCCCTGAGAACACCTGACTAGCCCTCATGCAGGTTGTTATGTCATGGACCAGGAACGGAGACAGGACCCAATTGCGTTCGTATAACTCAGTTTTTATTAAGGAGAACAGGGCTTGCATCCACGATCCGATGATCGTCAGTCACGAGTAGCAGATAGCAGGAACGCGGAAGTGGCACTTCCGTGTCGAGCGAGGGTAGTCGTTGACAGTGAGAAAAACAGGTCGATGGACAGGGCGGAGGAGCAAAACAGAAACAGGTCCAGAAAAGGGGTCGGCAACTGGTATCAGGCAGGAAACAGGGCAGAATAGAGTCGGAGAGTACAAAAGCTTGCCTAGCTGGGAGCATAGGTTCGCAGACGGTCTGACGGGTTACTTTCGGAAGACGGGAGTTTAAAAAGAGTCCAACAGCCAATCAGGTCCCGGGGCAGCCACAGGTGCCCCGAATCATGACATCTTAAAAAAAAGGTTACCAGTGATGGGTAATTGCGATGTTACCAGGATTTTTTTATTTCTAACTGACCTGATGCTTTAGTGGTTAACTGAGGCTATTTAACTCTATTTCTAATATGTACAACTTGTTTATAACATAACAATAACGTGATAAGTTGTTATTTTAAAAAATCATTTCAAACTGTAAAAACAAGTAACTAATTTTCCAAAAGCTTGGTTACCACGGCTTGAGTGTCAGCTGGTACAGTGAAGTTAGTAGGGGGATGCAAAGGGGGATGTTATATTTCAACACTTCCACTTGTGAAGATTGTTATGCTCTTTGAAAAATGTGTCGCTTATTCTTACTAATTTTCCCGATGGTTACGACCATAATTCTTAATGTGTGCCTCTTTCATGTTTCTTGATAATCGCAAACTTTGTTTTCATGGTTATTATGTTTTTATTTCTCCCACTAGCCTCACTGCATAGCTAATAATTACAGTACAAACATATACCGTATTGTATCACACTAGCTCGCAGTCTTTACGAACCACAAAAGATTCTGGACTGAATCGAGAAAGAGAAAGGCATTGAGTGAGGGATATCAGCCAATAATATATTAGCATCTTCATGATGCTGTGATGCAAACCGATTGCAGAATAGCATCTTATATGATCGAAACTAATAGCTAGATGTAATAATTATAATAGTATATACATATAGTAACAAACAAGAATAAAACAAGCAAGTACGAGATGGCAAATAAAAACACAGTAGAGTTGAAAGGGGGCTGTATGTGAGGCGCATGATCAAGAAAATGCAAGTCTGAAGAGCTTAGGCCGGATTTAAGGGTGGACAGGGTCGCAGTTGTATGAACAAACACCACGTTTTAATTTTTGTTTTTTGCCACGCCCAAAAGGTTCTCGATGTCCTATGGTGCGGAATATACCGAAACGACGTGCCGAAAAAAACATCTTATTCTAGGTACGCTGCAACCCGGGGATATACTGTACTTTGAAAATATTGATCACCAGGTCTAAAATCGCGTAGAGGGTTTGTTGCTATGTCAGGGAACCATTTGCCTGGGACTGAAATACTCCAGATGGTCTACTGCAGGTGTGTCAAACTCTCTTTAGCTTGGGGGCCACATGCTAGGGAAAAAAACCTCACGGGCGGCAGACGAGTAGATCAGATGGAAAGAAAGAGGGGGGAGGAGAAAAAGAAATAGAAAAAAGGCGAAAAGCAAAAGAAAGAAAGAGAGAAAATTAAGAGAAAAAGAGAGCGAGAATGAGAGAGAAAAGAAAGAGAAATACAGACAAATAAGACACAGAAAGACATCAAAAGAAAGAGCGAAAGTAAGGAAATAAAAAGAAAGTGAGCGAAAGATAAAGAGAGAGAGAAAAGAGTGAGAGAAAGAGAGCAAGATAATAAATGAAGAAAAAAGAGTAAGGAAGAGACTGAGAGAAAGAGGGAGCTAGAGACAAAGATTAAAGGGAGATAGAGAAAAAGTGAGAAGAACAAAGATAAAGAAAATAAGAGAGAACGGAATACAGAGAGAAAGTGAAATACAAATAGAGAGTAAGAAAAATAAAGAGACACAGGAAGAAAGAAAGAAGAAGTGAGAGAGAATGAGAGTGAGAGGTGGTGAGAAAGAGAAAATGGGCAAAAAAGGAAGGGATAGAGAGAAATGAGACAAAGACAGAAAGATAAAGAAAGCTATAGAAAGAAGGAAAGAGAGATAGAAAGAGTAAGAGAGAAAAAAAATACAGCTACAGTTTCTTTGGGAGTGGCACCGGATTCTGGCGACCTCAATTGGAAATATATAAAACTGCATCTCATTTTTCTCCTGCACTTCTCTGAAATGTCTCATGGGCCCTATTTAATCTTTTGGTGGGCCTGATCTGGCCCGCGGGCCACATGTTTGACACCCCTGGTCTACTGTACTAGATGAAAAATTATTTTGCGTTTTCTCTCGTAATAAAGCCCCAATGTGTAATACTTGACCATTAGATGGCACTGTTGTGTAATGCGGACGAAAACCAGTGCCACAGCAAGCAGCAATATGACAGCTAAACGTTGTGGCGACCTTAGTATGGATTCCACTATGTAAAACCTATAATTTTGTTTTTTTATAAAAATAATTTTGGTATGATACTTCATCTGTTTTTGCCTGGCATTTAAATCGATGTTTTTTTTTTTTTTACTGAATGAAAGTTTTTGTACCACCAGGAGGCCTTGATAGTGACACACTGTCTCTTTAAGAGCTTTTAAGGTTAATTGTAGTATACTGACTGGTGATTAGTGCCTGTAGAGGAATCCTTTGTATAACCTTCATGACATAAACGCTTTCTGTGCAGTAATTGCAGTTTAAATGCCACTCTCCCGACATTGTGGTCTATCAGCCGGCCATCGGCCTTATTTTTTTATTGGCAGTGCCATGAACTCAAAGGTCTCCAATTTAGTGAGAACGTTTTATGCATTTTGTTAATCTCATAAGTGCTTACATGTAAAATTCTACGATAAAGCCAATTGTTAACGCATCGATTTGTTGTTTATACCCTTCAAATAATGTTGTGTTTAATCCTTTTCCACCAGAACTTCGAGACTTACCAACAGATGACTGAACAGTATAACCAGGCAGCCACCAAAGCAGAGACAAACATCAGGTAAAATAAGAAAAAAGATTCCGATGTGAGAAGAAATATCTGACAAATAGGTGTATCATTTTTGTCATTGGAAACATAACTCAACTAGAACTGTCCTTATTGTCTGAGAAAAATGATAAAAAGAAAAGAAAATTAGGATAGACAACCAGTATTTAATGGGAAATATTTAACCAAGATCACGAGGCTGCTGTGTAAAAAAGACTCATTTCCATATATGGGTATTTTTTTCAATATTTGCACTTTTTAGATTGTAAAAACCCCATTCATGCTCAAAAATGGAGATACAACCTTTTAGAAAAGCAGCCAAAACAACAAAAGTTTATTCATCCATCCATCCATTATCTGCACCGCTTATCCTCAGTAAGGTCAAGGGGGGTGTTGGAGCCCATCCCAGCCATCTTCGTGTAGTGGGCAGGGGACACCCTGAACTGGTTGCCAGGGCTCGCTCATTTACACCTAGGGACAATTTGGACCGGCCAATTAACCTGACATGAACGTTTTTATAATGTGGGAGGAAACCGGAGTGCCCGGAGGAAACCCACGCAGGCACAGGGAGAACATGCAAACTCCACACAGGAAGGTTCGATCTCATGACCTCAGAACTGTGCCGCACACTTGCTAACCACTGCACCGCCGTGCTGCCCACAAAAGTTAATAATGATTTTTGTTTTTACATTCTTGCTGTTTTTTTTAACATTCCGCAAGAAACAAAAAATAATTTAAATAAATGTAAATAAGTCTTTGAACAATAGCAGCGACAATAAAAAACTTAATAATAAAAATGAGGGAAACTTTTTGTGATCTTTGATCTCCGACTTATTTTTGTCATTCAGCTATTATTATGAATTAAGATATTTTTTAAATTTATATTATAAAAAGTAATATTTAGAAAAGTATTTTTTAATATGATCAAAAATAATCTCATGTTTCAAATGGCCTGTTATTTCCTTTTTGCAAAAAGTATTATTAAACCCAAGATACAGACGCTCCCCTACTTCTAACCATTCGACTTATGTAAAACGATAGATTCGAACATTTTTTTCGGGATGTGGAAAAATATCTGGACATTGCTGGAAGTTACATTTTGTATCGTGCTCCTTTTTCCGAGAAATGGCGCTGTGAGAGGTCACCCAGCCTCCACCCCGAAGAAGAAATCCGCTTTCTCTTCCTAGTTCGTGTGTAAACATACTATACCGTATCTCCAGGGCGCTAAGAACTTGGACATTTATATTGTTTAATATCTCGTGCATCCATTCAAGAGAATAGAATAGAATAGAAAAGAATAGAATATACCTTTATTGTCATTGTTACAAAATGGGTTAACATATTGTGACAACGGAATTGGGCATGACACTCCAGTTTTACACATTCACAGTGAGGTATGAGCCAGAAGATAAAGGAACATAGAAGATAAGGTAATAAAACAAGGGGGTTAGTTTTAATATATGGTTAGTGTGACGTGTAAAGAAAAGGCGAGCTGTTTCATTTGAAAGGAAATTGGAATAAGAAAGCTTGATGCGGTTGAGAAAATGGTTGGATCGCTTTTTTCGGCCACTTTCTACCACGGAGGAGGAAGTCGCTTAACTTTTGAAGCCCATCTTCTAAAAGTAAGTTAAACTTCACTTTATTTATCTTTACAGGCATATTATTTTATACATGTTTATTTTTCAGTTTTAAAACAATACAGGTTACTTAAATAAACCTTAAACATACATTCTATACAAAATATAGCACCGAAGCAACGATCGTCCGTAAGTAAGGCGGTAACTGTTTCAAAGACACCTCAATTTTGGGGATTTATTTTTAAAAAAATGCAATTTTTTATATCAAACATTCCATTTATACAACACTGTTGTACTGTTTTCTATTTTCTTTCTCATTTGTGTTATTTATAATAATTTGTTTTAATTCGGGCGCAGTGGTTAACGCGTGTGCGGCATAGTTGTGAGGTCATGAGATCAAACCTCCTGTGTGGAGTTTGCATGTTCTCCCCGTGCATGCATGGGTTTCGTCCGGGCTCTTTCGTTTCCTCCCACATTTCAAGGGTGTCCCCTGCCCACTGCCTGAAGATAGCTCGGATGGGCTCCAGCACCCCCGCGACCCTACTGAGGAGAAGCGGTGCAGATAATGGATGGATGGATGATTTAATTCCTACTACAAAAATAATATTTAAAAAAAAAAGAAATAGGATACTTAACATTTTTTTTTTCGGAATCAAACCAATAAAAGTCGAGCAAGGGATAAACCTGCACGGGGAAAAATAAAATTGTTATTTTGAAGAAAGGAAAGTCTTTTTCATTCAATGCTGAGCTAAAGCCAAACGGGCCCTGCCAGTCTGTAGCCGATGCCAATTTGCTCACTGTCACCTTATCGAGACATTTTTGGGAAAGGACCAAAATAACAATTTAGCTCTTTTATTGTGTCCATACCAATGATGATAAACTGATATTTTTTAATACGATGTCGTAAAATGGCTGGAAGAAATTGCGACAGCGAGTTCTTTGCATCCGATTAACATTTTTGACTTTTCATTCACTTGCACTATGGCTGTCAGTTTGCACAATCCAAGCATATTTTCTTCCGGTTACATGAGGCAGGTTTTTTGGTGGCTGTATGAAAACAGGTCAAGGGATCCGTCGGAGTGCAATCCGAGCATTTTGTGCGGCCACAAATCTCGAGCTTTTTATTTATGATTTGGCAAACAGCCGCACTCTGTATGCAGGCGGATACGCACTTGTCTTGTTCCTTCTGCAATGGGCAGAATTTCATTGTGCTGCGGTCACTGTCATTTCACACTACGTCGGCCGCGCCCAGTAATTATTCTATTTACTTAGTGCTGTGGAAGCATGGGTTTATTATCTTGTATGTAGCTAGAGCCGTTTTTGTGATTTCTATTTCCAATTTGCGACCCCCGGAGCTCATATTTTTTATGTCAGTATTCTTTTTAATATCGTGCATTTTTTTGTTAAAAAACAGAATTTATTAGAAACATTATTGATTCTAATAGTAAGCCAAAATATCATATACACGTGCATTGTTAAAAATACTGGTAGGTGGAGGAATTTGTATTAATCTTAAATAACATGAGGCACCTAGAGGCAGCTGAGCTGATTGTCCGCCATCTTGATGCTAACGCCACCCTCTTTTTCTTCTTCACCCATTATTTATTTGTTTTAATTGATTTTTTTTTACTTTTCTCCTTTTTTTCTGTAGTTTTTGTCTTATTTCAGTCTTCTAATTATTTCTGTTTTTCTTTCTCTATTTCTGTTTTTTTTTTTCATTTTTCTTTTTTCTTTTCTTTTTTCCTTTTTTTTCCTTCACAAAAAGCTTGGCAGAAAAATGAGACGTTTTTGGTGCAGTCTAGTCACTTGCAGTTTCCTTAGCTTGTATCATTCATTTTGCTTTGTAGCACTTGTTTTCCGCCGTACTACACTTGTCACGATAACCGATGTGATGCACCTGTGCCTGCTCCTTTGGCGCCAACTGCCTCGGACTCTGATTGGCTCCCTTTCACTATTCAAACCCACATCTATCTGTCACCTGTTGTCAGTTCGTCTGCGAACCTCAGATTACTCTAGCCAAGCATTTTTCGACCCTGACTCCCACCTGTTTTTGCTCCAGTCTGTTCCCCGGCTTCGACCCGTTTTTTGATCCTGACCTCGTCTACTCTCCTCTCCTGGCTTTCGACTCGTTTCTGATCCCGACCACGTTTTTTGCCCACCTATCCTGGCTACTGACCTGTTTTTATTTTTGTTCCCGACACCGCCATCACTCGCCACGGAAGTCCCACTTCCACGTTCTGAGCCACCTGCGACCAGCGATCGCCGGATCGTGGGTGCAATCCTTTCCTTTCTTCTAATAAAACTGAGAGAAACGTAACGCAAGTGAGTCCTGTCTCCGTTCTGGTTCTGACAACACTATATAGTGATATCTAGTGGTCAAATATTGCAAATTGTCCTTTTAAAATGTAGGTCTCGTAAGAATGGAAAAAAAAAAATAAGAAAAAAGGAATTTCAGTAAATGAATTTCTTCTAACAAAACACAAATCTGAAATTCCGGCGTGATAGCATACATGATATAGAATCTGGTAAGTTTGGATGATATTGATTATTTTAAAGTGACAGTGTGTAATAATTCATCACCACAGGTCGTCGTAGCTAGAATTCAGATGAAGCGAGTGCATTCGAAGGAGACACAGTACAGAAGCCCAAAGGATAGAAATTGGCAGAATTTGGAAGCCTGTTTCTATATAATGGATGAAATTTAGAGAGCGACAGGAACATAAAACTGGTGTTGATCCTTGCCAGCAACAAAAGACGAAGCAAGCTGGATACACCCAGGACAGCTGAAACTGGAAATAGCCGGAGTTGGTCAGAGCTTGTGTAAATGGTTGACTTTAGCAGCTAACAGAAGAAGCTACTAAAATGGCCAGTTAAAGATGGCAAGAGCAAACCAGAGTCGACTTTTCTCCAGTTTGGTGGATTAAGAGCTTAAAGATAACACTGTATATTTCTCAGTTTATGCGGGTGCATGAATAACACTATTGTTTACAATATTATTGTAATATTGCCTATGTAATCAACCATTTTAGTGACATAGAGGCATATTCTACTCACTGAAGACAACCAGTTGTGACATAGACATTTTTGATTTCTTATTTCTCAGACAACTGCCCAAAAGTGGCTTTTTGTGCTGAAAGAAATGCCAGAAAATGAGAGCATATTTTGACAAAGCAACCTAGCTACCAAATAATGTTTTTTTAAAAAGCCTCCGAATAAGATGTTTTACAGAAGTACTCTTTATTAGTATTTTTAATATACATTTTTCGACCATATGAAAAAAATGGGTCAGTTTGCTCACAATAATCCCAAGTAGGTAGTTGTGTTGTGTCAGCAGCCAAAAATGTTTAAAATGCCACCCCTATCAAAAAAACCCATCAAATTAAAGGGACAATGTGTGATATTTGACATCTAGATGTCGCTGTATGGTGTAGTGCAACCAAAAATAGTGCTAAAAAGCAAAAGGAATAATACAAAAAATCGAAGACTAAATGTTACCAAAATGCAACAATTTATTTCTCATTTTTATGCCCAACCTCCTTAGTTGTTTGGGTACTTGCAGTAGCAAGATGGTGGGCAATTATGTCAGCTCCCTTTAGGTGAGGCTCATATTATGTCAAATAATTTTCGGTACCTATTTTACAAAATGCATTGTCATGATAGTTCATGCATTTTTGTTAATTTTAATTATTTTTTTTATTTGATTTAATGAATGACGTTCTTTTTAAGCACCAACTCATACACATTGTCCCTTTAACTGCCGATGTAACTTTTTTTGAAGGAACTGTTCAAGGATAGACTCTCTGAAGCCTATGTAAGACTGCTAGAATGGAAATAAGTGACAATAAAAAAAAGGCCTAGCGCCGATAAGTGATGGCAGATAGTACGGCATTTGAGTGAGTCGTCCAAGCGCTGAAGTTGCGCTGATTGAAATGTTATCAGCAAATAGATGTCGCGCACAAGCAGACGGGCGAATGTGCGTCTTATCTTGTTCCTGAATGTCACCTGTTTTAATGAAACCCTCTTCTTATCGGCTTCCATCGCGCGTGCCTACAGTCCCTCAAAGTGAGTTTGGTGGGGATCAATCAGCCGAGCCAACAGTGCAAATTGTCCTCCTACGTTCCTATCTCCTCTGCGCACTCCAACTCTCTGCATCTGTTCAGTGTTCACGCTCTGTGACGTCCATATTGTTGTTTTTAAACACTGTTAAGGTTAAAGGGACAGTGTGTAGTGTTTAGTGCCTCCTAGTGGTATAAAAAACCTTAATTCAGTAAAAAAAAATATTTGAATCATAGGTAAAATACATAAAGTATCATACCAAGGTTAATTTTAGTTGCAGTTTTTCATAGTTTGAACAGGGATGCAACATACTGAAAAAAACTCAAAAATCCTATCTCAAAATATTAGAATACTTCCTCAGACCAAGTAAAAAAATAATTTTATAACAGCAAAACTAAATCAAACATTTGAAAATGTCCATTGATGCACTCAGTACTTGGTTGGGAATCCTTTTGCACGGATTACTGCATCAATCCGGCGTGGCATGGAGGCAATCAGCCTGTGGCATTGCTGAGGTGTTATTGATGCCCAGGATGCTTCGATAGCGGCCTTCAGCTCATTTGCATTTGTAGGTCTGGTGTCTTTCATCTTCTTCTTAACAAATTCTCGATGGGGTTCAGGTCAGGGGAATTAGCAGGCCAATCAAGGACAGTGATGCCATGGTCAGTGCACCAGTTACTGGTGGTTTTGGCACTGTGGGCAGGTGCCAGATCATGCTGGAAAATGAAATCCTCATCTCCATAGAGCTTTTCAGCAGATGGAAGCATGTATTGCTCTAAAATCTCTTGGTACACAGTTGCATTTACTCTGGACTTGATGAAACACTGGACCAACACCAGCAGCTGACATGGCTCCCCAAACCATTGCTGACTGTGGGAACTTCACACTGGATTTCAAGCAACTTGGATTTTGCTCCTCTCCAGCCTTTCTCCAGACTCTGGCGCCTTGACTTCCAAATGAAATGCAAAACTTGCTTTCGTCTGAAAAGAGGACTTTGGACCACTCTGCAACTGTCCAGTGCTTCTTCTCCATAGCCCAAGTCAGACGCTTCTTCCGTTGTCTTGAGTTCAGAAGTGGCTTGACCATGGGAATACGGCTATTGTAGCCCATTTCCCGGACACGTCTGTGAACTGTGGCTTTTGATACCTGGACTCCAGCTTCAGCCCACTGTCTTTGAAGCTCCCCCAAATTCTGGAAGCGGCTCTTCGTCACAATTTTGTTAAGGCTGCGGTCATCTCTCTTGGTTGTGCAGCGTTTCCGGCCACATTTTTCCCTTCCAACAGACTTTTTGTGGATATGCTTTGAAACTGCACTCTGTGAACAGCCTGCTCTTTGAGAATTTTCCTTTTGTGTCTTACCCTCCTGATGGAGGGTATCAATGATGGTCCTATGGACAGCAGTCTTCCCCATACTTGTGATTTAGTTTACTGAACCAAGCTGAGTGTTTTTAAGGCTCAGGAAACCCTCGCAAGGTGTTTCGAGTTAATTAGACGATTCAGGTGATTAGTTGAATAGCCTACTTGTATACTTTTTCATGATATTCTAATATTTTGAGATAGGATTTTTGAGTTTTCTTAAGCTGTAAGCCAAAATCAGCAATATTCAAATAATAAAAGGCTTGAAATAGTTCAGTTGATGTGTAATGAATCCAGAATGTATGACATTTTTGTTTTTTTAATTGCATTACAGAAACTAAAGAACTTTATCACAATATTCTAATTTTCTGAGACAGTCCAGTATACTGTACTCCGTTGAGACTTATATGTGAAATTAATAACACATTCATATATCATTGAGTTTTTTTTTTTTTATCACTGGTACAGTGCATAATTTCACCTGTTATTTTCACACTAAACCGCAAGAGGGTGCGCTAGGCCTGTGTTGAGGAAGCAGCTTATTCTCTACCTCACGAGTTGAGGGAGTTGTTGTGGTAAAGATGACACAGTGGAAGAAGATTTAGTGATTTGGCGTGAAATTGATGGTTTGGTAAGCATTTTCTCTATGTTGGTTATCTGAAAAACTCAATATGCTACGTCACCTTGACATTAATGTCAATCATATGTCCGTATACCATACACTTATTCAGCCCAATGTTCTCTTTTTTTTAATCTGCCTTTCCACATGACATGTATGTTTTTAGTGTTGGATTTTATCAAATACATTTTCCCCCCTAAAATGCTACTAATACTCCAGATATGACATATGTTTTAGGTTTTTTTTTTTAATTATGCATTTTTTGGCTGGTGTAACTTATACTCTAGAGCACATGTGTCAAACTCCCGGCCCGCAGGCCGCATCCGGCCCGTCGTGTAATATCCGGCCCGCCGTGTAAGACCATTTTACATTATTGTTATTAATGGCCCACCAATATGAACAACAACGTCTCATCCCTGGACATCCTATTCTGACGTTTTAGTCACTGTACCTATTCATATATATATGACGTATACTATACCATATACCAGGGGTCGGTAACCTATGGCTCACGAGCCAAATATGGCTCTTTCTATGAGTACCTATGACTCAGAGACAAACTTAATTGAATGCAAATTTTCTCCATCTCGTTCAAAACTTGAGCCATTGATCCTGCTCAGATACACGCAAACCCAAACCAGAGCTGGTTCAAAATCAGTAATTTTCAGAATATATAGGGCACTTTTTCACTACAATTTACAGTCAAGGTGTAACACACAAAAAAAAAACTCGTTTTGGCTGTACAACGCTAAAGAATCCTTTATATAAAAGCTCACTATATAATCTGTGTTCAGTGTTCAGATACTTTTTGATGAATCCACGGAACAAATTGGAAATACGCCAAAACACCGGAAGAGAACTTAAAGTTATTTGATTGGGTGAGTGGGAAGGATGGGTGGAGCTATGCAAAAAGTGCAAGCACTCCCTCCCATCTCTCGCCCTATGCCGTCTGTGCCAAAGGTAAGCACATCAGGCTCCCTGTTTGCAGAATGTTTTGATGTTTTTACAAAATAATTTGTGTAGCATTTTCATATTTCTACTTTTGACCGTAGATATATTAAGGAGAGCAAAATCTTTTGGGATATTTAATTTTTTTTTATATATACATTGACATAGGAGCAAAGGAATTTGAATGTTATTTTAATGTTAAGTTGTTTAAGTTAAGTTCCAAGTTGTATAATTTAACAAGATATTTTTATTTACAGCAAAATAATAAATACTGTATAAAGTTTAAATTTAATATTCTTGTCTGTTTTTATTCATATTTATGTTCCAAAAAAATTCAGTTTAAGTGTGTTCAATAAATGTTTATCCTGGTTGGCCCGCGACCTTAAGTGTGTTTTGAATTTTGGCCCCTTGTGCAATTGAGTTTGACATCCCTGCTCTAGAGCGATTTATAGTCTGGAAATTACAGTAGTGTTTGTCTGTCATCTTGCTGATATGCTGTGCTCTTTTGGCACTAGTTTTTGTTTGCATTTGTCAATACAGTGTCATCTTGTGTTCAAATATAGCATTATGTACCTTTAACATAAATATTTCCATCCCGTCAGCCATATTAAGGTGGGATGCGTAGTTGGAGGTGTTCTTAAAAAGTTTTAAATTAAATATTTTCTCTATTAACTATGTGTTAACAATGCCCAACTCGGTTCAAAGAGCCTTTATATATTTAGTTTTCACCTTGACCTTTTTTTTGGTCTTACTATTAATCATTGGTGTTCCGGCAATGGAGTGCATTAGGCTGGAAGGATGGGGGGAGGAGAGTGATTTAATGTCCATGCTAATGTTTTTTTTTTGTTTTGTTTTAGGATGAAAATGGTAAAAGTAAGAAAAATATGGTTTCAAATCCAGTCCAAATGCCAACCCAACCCCTGAAAAACTGAAAAAAAGTTTATTCAAACGGACCGGAGAATAGTGCATTACACTTACTTTTTACTAAGGTAAAAAATGCATGAATTATAATCTTCGCATCTGACCGAGGCGACATAGGTGAATTTTAGCAATGTGGCAAAGATGGAAAAAAAGCTGTTCTAGTGATATTCTTAACGTGTGTTTGAAAGAAAGGCTGACGTTCGGCTGAAAAAAGGTTGTGTTTGCAGATTCTTTTGTAATGTTATTAGGAATTGTATATCGCTAATTATGTTGGCTGCTCTTTTGGTATTTTACTGGCTTCAAATTTTAAAACCGCTGCAGATTCTTTTTACATCCCACAAAATGCTTACATAATTTTGCAGCCTTCACATGAATTCTTTGTAAAGTTGTACCAAGAAAGTAATATTGTTTTGTCTTCGATGATTGAGAGCATTTAGTTGAAATCAAACATTTTTCTGAACCAATTTGGTAAATTGTTTTTTTTGTAAATCCTAAATAATCCTCATTCCATTGGTGTGTAAGTGTGTGTGAATGGGTAAATTGAGAAATGTTTTGTCAAGCACTCTGGAGGTCCTCAGTGACTGGTTAAAGAGCTATATAGATGCAGTATATTTACCATTCACATGGTCATGTGTGGGTTATTTTTACACTTTTTTGGGGGGAGTGCAGTGAACTATTCTGTAAAATAATCACATTTTTTGCACATTGTTAGACATGGTATTGCCTTAACCTGTTGCTCCATTTTAAACAGCTGTTTTTCTACAATGGTTATTTTCACTGATGACTTGTTTTTGAACACTGAATAAAATAAATACATTAGATTGGGACTGCCCAGAAAAATAAATCACATCACTTGTCAAGTCAAGTCATGTTTATTTGAATAGCCCTGAATCACAAAGAGTCTCAAATGGCTGCACAAACCACAGATTATAGCATACTACTGTACAAACTATTATGACACCATCCCCTGATCTAAAACCTACATGAGGGCAAGGAAAAACTCAAAAACCTCAAGTCAAGTCATGTTTATTTGTATAGCACTTAATCACAAAGAGTCTCAAAGGGCTGCACAAACTCAGATAATAGCAAACTACAGACTATTATGACACCATCCGCTGATCTAAAACCTACATGAGGGCAAGTAAAATCTCAAAAACCTCAACATGAGGATAATGAAGAAACCTTGAGAAGGAACCGCACATGAGGTAGTCCCCCTTCCAGGATGACTTCATCACTTCATTGCTTTAAACATATTAGCCTGTGTTTTGTTGGCTTAGAGAGGGATAGGTGCCGCCAGGCTGTACCTGCCCAAGACACACCACAGGAAATAGTGCCCCAAGTGGGTAAGAGATCATACCCACCCCAATTATTTTTGTTGTAAACGTTATCCTTATGACAACATCCTCCAATTTCTACACAAAGGGTTGGTACAATAAAAGATGCATGCACCCTAATTCCTTCTAATCTCGGCCGAGCCATGACATCTTTGATCCTCTCTTTTCTTCGCCCTCACTCAGCGTTGTATGAAAAAAACTGGAGATAGGAAGCCTTGGCTCGCGCTTTAAAAGAGCGCAAAGCCTTGTCGTCTTACATTAATAACCGTTCGCGCGCAAACAACACTAACTCGGACAAAGACGGAATAATAAAACGTTACGCTTTAACAGTCTTTGCTTTTCCTCGTATAGCTTTATTCCCCCATGTCACGCTCCGTGGCGACTTAAGCTCTCTTTGCAGCAACTGCGCTCTGCCAAGGTGAGACAAATAAGAATGGGAAACGTTAATGACTTGAGCCTAATCTTTTTTTCAGAACTCTGCACATATTCATGCAAAACATCCTGGGCGGAAAGCCGTTTGAGTGTTGCTTTGTTGCTTTTCGGTGGAAGGTGGTTTGCGTCAAACAAGCGGGTAATCTTTTTTTTTTTCGTTTTGTTTTAATAAGAGCTCACCTTCGGTTTCGGTCAAAGTAGGCAATTGGTGCAGATTAGTCAGACAATTTTCCGCTTCAGATTCCGTTATTAGAAGACTCCCATGGTCTGAATTTTTTTCTTCGTGAATAGAGAAAACATTTTTTTCCTATACTTGAGTATGAATTCTTAGCTTGGGGCTATTATTGCTGTTGTCAAATAACCTGGTGTTATTATACAAATTCCCAATTGTCTTTATTGTCGTGGATATCAACGTTGTGAAACATTGTGTGTAACAAGATCAGAGATGGCACGCCAGGGTAAACATGTAATAAAGACTTCAACCATAAAATAATGGTAACAGATTTTAAGAATAAATAAGCAAAAAAATATTTACAACAACGTGCTTAGAGACTGTCCTAAGTTATAATGGGAGTGCAATGAAAAAGAATAGTGCATCAAAACAATAGTCCAATGAAGAGAAGTGCAATAACATCGCAGCAAGAAACATGCCCAAATACGTTGCATGGTATATATGTTTAAAGTTTTGTGCAATAACATTTAGCATTAACAAAAAAAAAAAAAACACAATAAGATAAGATTTGTTTTTACAGTTTTGCGCGCTCATTTAGAGTGTTGATGGCCCTGGGGAAGAAGCTGTCTTTGAGCTTGTTTGTTTGGATCAAAATATGTTGGCTTACCTGTTTGCGTTATCATGAACTCTTACTCATTACCCAGAACATATTTCCCAAGTAATTTTCCAATTTCATATATTTCGGAAAAAACTCCAGGGAGCCACGAAAGCAGTGCTACTGAGCCACGTATGGCTAGTGCTGTCTCATTTCTAAACACCTTTTTGTTACGTCAGTTTTGGTAACACAGTAACATTTACTGTATAGCAACCTGGGCCCCCCTTGATACGCGTAGATCTGCCAAGTCACCCCTCCCTCCACTTTTTACATGCGTTTTTCCGCAATTTAACAGCAATAGTTGAGGATAGAAATAAAGATGCATGTTCTAAATTTGTTTTCTAGGCCCTCTCTCTCAACAATAGTCAATTTGGGATAATGGATTGGGGCCAAAACAGGGCACTTCATTTTAGGCGGCGGCAATGATAATCTTCAGTGGCCCGAACTGAAAAAAAATTTGCCCTGCAATAATTGACCGGGGATAATGTATGTTTGCCACAACCATGCATTTCATTTTAGACGGGCTTGAACGGCACGCCTCCCGAAAAAGGTGCCATCTGACGATCCCTTCTTGGAGCAGTATGGGATTGGGGATAGTGGATTATGGATGCACAATTGCAAAACAAGAGCCGGCTAGCCCAATAAAAGTGCACTTTGCATTTATTTTTCAACCTCTGAGGCATTGAGTGATGCTGAAAAGTATAAAGGGTAAAGTAGCAAGGAATTAGTTTTTTTATGCAACAGCGACCAATTCTAATAATTGGAAATTTTTTTGATCAGAAAAGAATAATAAATTGGAAGCAAAGTAATTTGCCTTTAATATAAAGCAGTTATAAGAAAAATATACCGTAAATTCCGGACTATAAGCCGCTACTTTTTTCCCAAACTTTCAACCCTGAGGCTTATTCAGTGATGCGGCCAATTTATGTAATCTTTCTAACGGCCGCCAGCGGCGCTCGAGTACAAAAGGTAAGATTTGGACTGCAACTTCTTAGCCTGTGCACAAATTAAATTAGCGTAGACATAGCCTCATCATGCAAGTAAAAAAAAAATAAGGCACATGACGTGACTTTCAAGTTAATTGCAATCGAGCAGTCCTATATGTATGAAAAATTTACTTAGCGAACGTGCTGCTAGCGTGTTTTTTAATAAGGGAGCGTGGGACGGCGTCCATATGACAAAGTCTCTTTCCCATACTGAAGAAGAGGACTTTGATGACGTCGGTTATTAGGAGGAAGACAAGGACGGTTTACCGTGCTTGTTTCAAGTTCGGTATGTTTTCTTAACAGAGCCGTTTACTGTATTGAGAGCGTGTTTCTAGTAGCGTTTTGCTACCCTTCACAGGCACGGTCTGGGATGAAAGTTATAATATTATTATTAAAGCTTTGAAAACTCTCTCGGTGTACCGTCTTTCTTTGTAAATATGTGTAACAATGTATAATATGTATTTGCAACTGTATATTTTTGTAATGTATTTATTTTAGAAACTCATTCTGATATGTTTTGTACGAGCAAATGAGAAAGAAGGGGCGGGGCAAACGCGGGCTGACGGGAAGTGAAATGAAATGATCTGCATTTATTTGTGGAGTAAAGGTGAGACGTGTTTGTGAATGCGGCCGACAATAGTGGATATATATTTTTCCCACCCTTACCCTTGGAAATATACACTTTTTTCCTTGGAATACTTTCAACGGGCACCCGGACTCTGCAGGTCTGCATTAAATTTTAAGTACCGGTATCATTTTCCGTTTAATTTGCCGGCTGTGTTTTTTGGATTTAATCGGATATTGGTTAATCTCGTGTTAGAATTGCGTTTTTTCAATGTGGGCGCATGCGGCTAATCGGTGGTTTGCGCCTCGGCCGAGTCATACCTAATTGGTAAAATGGCGGCGCCCTCTGTTGGCTGCGGCTGCATCGGCTCGCTACAACGGGTCAGGTGTATCGACATTTCGTTCTGTGTACATTGTTACAAAGAATGACAATACAAAGGAAATTATTATTATTATTATTATATACAGGTGCGGCTTTTGTATGTACAAAATCGGTTTTCCTCCCGGAAAATGGTGGGTGCGGCTTATAATCAGGTGCGCTCTATAGTCCGGAATTTACGGTAGATATTCTGTTGTACTCTACAGCAGGCATGTCCAAAGTCTAGCCCAGGGGCCAGTTACAGCCCTCGATAAAAATTTTACTGGCCCATGACCTCTGCCATAAATGTAATAATATGTGACGTGTGAAGTATGAAAAACATTCGTACAAAAATCCCCATTTCACTAGATGATTGCAGTGGCCCTTAGGCCACCTTGCCCTTGGCTATATGTGGGAATTTTTGCCCACCCCATTTCCGACATGGCGACTGTGAACAAAAAAAGGAAAGTTGATTGTGAGGGCAGCCGCTTTTAGGACAAGTGGAAATTAGAGTATTTTTTCAAGGGAATCAGACACTTGTGTCTGCCTAGTTTGTCAAGACTGTGGCTGTTTTCAAGAGGCAATTCCTGACTGAACGCCAAATGGAAACAAGCGCCGTGAAAAGGTGGAGCAATGGGAAGCTTTTTCGACGGCACAGTAGTGCTTTTTCAGGAGTCCGGGTGATTCAGATGGAAATGCTACAAAAGCAAGCTACCAGGTCGCGACGCCGATCGCCAAGCACTGCAAACGGAGGGTGAATTTATTCAAGTCTGCCAGGCAGATAGGTCAGCCCTAATACATTTTCAGCTTACCAAATCTGGCAGCTTTCTGAAAAGTTTGAACCAATCTTCTCTAAAGGCTCTGAAATTGTCTTTTCTATTTCTCTCTTAAACAAAAATTCGAATAGTATTGGTATGTAGCATCGGCAACTGGTGAAAAATCCTAAAAATGTACAATTCCTCAAATTAATATGAAATAAATTGGTAAATATAAAACACTTTGATGTAAAACTAAAGGATCTGCAAAATTTTCCAGAAATCTTTTCAACTGAAGAGCGAGCTGAATGACCTTCTCTAAGATGACGCAAAGAAGTGAAAAAACCTTTGGTACGGTGCACGAAAGAACACAACCAGGAAAAATGTATTCGCGCTGCGCCGGCTGCAAGTTTCGTCTTTAAATGCGTCACTGTCACGTTTACCTTCACTTCACCCTCGCTCAGGTGGCATTCGCTTCTCTTTTCATGAATATTCTCCCCTCCAATGATTAATTTAATCCTGTTTCTCCTCCCTCCGCTGCACATGCAAACACTCAATGCAGCACACATGCCACCGCTGAGAAATTTCTCCCTGTTTTGGCCGTGTATACTTTATCTTTGTCATAATTCTCCCGCGCTCTAACAAATTAATTGTGTGTATTTGGCAGCGCATGCGGGGGAGACCAGCGCTCGTTCGTGCGTGACGGATGCATCGTTCGGAAATGATTTTGTGGGAAGTGTTTGGTGTTTGTACGCGCAGATTGTGTATGTAAATAAACCTGGGTCAAAAGGTAGTAGAGTAGACCCCCTGCATACAACATGAGGTGGGTGATCGCAAGGTGAAATTGTTGTATGGCGGGAGATTTAAACCTATGGTACCATAAATTCCATACTATAAACCGCTACTTTTTCCCCAAACTTTCAACCCTGCGGCTTATTTAGTGATGCGGGAAATTTATGTAATTTTTCTAACGGCCGCCAGCAGCGCTCGAGTACAAAAGGTAAGATTTAGACCAGTGGAATATATGCGCCGAGAAAGACTGCAACTTCACTAAAACTGGCCGCATGCGAAAGGCAACTTTTCCGCAAGTCTGCCAGTGGATCCTGACCGCGTGGGGCAGCATCAAAAAATCCACCAACGGGTTCCGAAAAGCCGATCTGCTGCGTGACGGAGAGGAGGGCACACCAGTGACAGCGCGAGTGAGGCTGCGGGAGCGTGGGACGACGTCTATATGACACTGTTTCTTTCCGACACTGAGAAAGACGACTTTGATGGCTTCAGTCTAAGGAGGAAGATGAGGACGGTTTACCGTGATTTTTACAAGTACTGTATGTTATTTTAACAGACCCGTTGACTGTGTTGAGAGCGTGTTGATAGCGTGTTGCTACCATTGACTGCCCTGTCAGGCACCGTTTGTGATGAAAGTTATATTATTATTATTAAAGCTTTGAAAACTCTCTCGGTGTACCGTCTTTCTTTGTAAATGTGTGTAAGTATGTATAATATGTATTTGCAACTGTATATTTTTGTAATGAATTTATTTGTATTTATTTTGGCCACTTATTATGATATGTTTTGGACGGGCGGATTAAAAAGAAGGGGCGTAACAAATGCGGGCTGATGGGAAGTGGGGACCGGTAAAGGTGAGTGTTTGTGGACACGGCGGACAATAGTGGGTATATATTTTTCCCCACCTTTACCCTTGGAAATATACACTTTTTTATTTGGATTACTTTCAACGGGACCCAGACTCTGCCGGTCTGCTTCAAACCTTAAGTACCGGTATCATTATTCGTTCATTTTGCCGGCTGTGATTTTTGGACTGTGTACTTTAATGAAGGATATTCAGTTTCAATCGCGGGACTTAAAGTCGGGTTTGGGTTAATTTTGTGTTTGTGTTACATTTTTTAATGTGGGCGCATGCGGCTTATATACAGGTGCGGCTTGTGTAAGTACAAAATCTGTTTTCCTCTTAAAATGTGGTGGGTGCGGCTTATAATCAGTTGCGCTCTATAGTCCGGAATTTACGGTAATTGCTAATGCATTCCGAACACCGGAATATTAAAATTGTTTATACATATTAAAGATTAGTTAAAGAAAATAGTATACCGTAAGTACTCCTTATTTGTAATATATATATATTATTAAATATATTGTAGGGATTTGTCTAGCTTTAATTTTGAAAATATTTGGGATTGAAACGTATTATTCTTTACTACAATCACTTAAATTTGCCTCAAGTGTTGCTTCTTCTCCACCATAATTCTTTTATGTCTCTGAAGGATGCTAGAAATAAAAAAAATAATTATGTTATTTCTTTGAGTAATTGGATTTCTGATATGAATTACTCATCCTTAAAGTCCTTAAAAAGTTCTTGAATTTGGCCCTGAGGAAAGTGTACCAAATCTGCATAGACATAAAGGCAGAAAAATTTAATGTTGTTGATTTGTAAATATGGGTCCGCAAAAACATTTAATTCCAGGCTATACAGTGAAAATGTGGTGAGGCAAGGTCAACGTAAACCAAGGTTCTATTGTACTTGCTAATTCTGTCACAGATATTTTACATGTCTGTAAGACATCTTGAACTACCTGTGAATTTCAGAGGAAGTAATGCGCATTTCATACTTTACCGTTATCGCTCAAGTAACTACTTTTGACTGTGATATGGGAAAATTAGCAGACCAAAGTCTTGCAATCTCATGTTGTTGCGCATGTGCGCTATTATTTACACAGGCCCCGGCATACTGCGTCAGTGTGTGCTGAGTTGCAGGCCAAGGTGCTCCAGTGTTACGGAGAAAATCCTCAGCAAACTCTGAATTGCTCCAGTTTGGCCAAAGAGTATATGAACTGTGTCCAGCGAGCCAAGAAGGTAGGCAGAGAACAACTTTTCGTTTTAACAAGTCAACCTTACTTTCGGAGCAAATCTGCCGATGTCCAAGGCAGAAGTAAGTTCTCTGTTTTCAGTTTAAAA
This sequence comes from Urocampus carinirostris, assembly GCF_059441175.1. Taxonomy (NCBI): domain Eukaryota; kingdom Metazoa; phylum Chordata; class Actinopteri; order Syngnathiformes; family Syngnathidae; genus Urocampus; species Urocampus carinirostris. The sequence continues at coordinate 12,164,360 of NC_142354.1, forward strand.
TCACCACCCATCAATTGTGTTTGGACCTTGCAGGATGAGAAGATTACATCCCTGGTTAATGTTTCGCAATCAGTTTTCGTCCATTCAAAACCTTGAGAGATGCGTTCGGCTCTCTCTTGACACGTTCGGTCTTTATACCCGCCGCTTATCTCCAAAGGGCTTATTTCAAACCAATTTTTCCATCAAACAAACAATAACGGTGACGAAACTCAATGATACGGTGGCGATGAAAGGAACAAGGCCGTAGTAGTTGGCGAATTGGGCTGTTTAAACAGTCATGGTGAAGGCTCACAATAGAAGCAATCTGTCTTTTTAAAGTGGTTCAAAGAATCCTATCGCAGCTCAAACGGTGAGAAAGCTCTGCATGTGTGCTTTTAAATATGTTTCCGTATGAGGGAAGCATGCTGGGTTTTCTTTAGATGGAGATTTGATATAGGGTGGCTCTCATCCCTAGCTACTTTTCCATCGGGCTATACACTCATTTTTGCGCTTTTCTTTTCTCTTCATCTTGTACTAGAGTGAATTATGGTAGTAGTGATGCAACAGACTAACTTCAAAGCCTAAGTGTGTGTTTTATAGGGAGCTCTAACGGTGTAAAATTACTGTATTCTTTTAAACAAAACACAATGTATTCAAATAATAAGCAAACAAATATGTAGTATCACATAAGTCTTGGTGGTTAATAATTGTTTAATTAAATTACAAAACTTAAAGAAGTAACATGTTTGGTTGTCATCTTACTACTACAGAGGCCCGAATGACCATTTTGCAAAGCTAGCTTGCCCCGTTTTAGTATTTAACAGCCACTTACCGCTAGAAGTGGGACGGTATGCTTTGGTCACGATTCGATTGGATCAGGATAATCAGGTGCCTTTATTTATATCAGGATTCTCGATATTGCGATCCGATTTAATTGATGATTGCAATTTTTTTCCCCTAAAAAAACAAGCAACTTAAATCATACACTTTGGGGACAGTAAATCAACAATGCACATATTCTGTCAGTCAGTCAAAAAAAAAACCCCCATTACTGTCACGGTTGCCATGGCGCCCAATTGGCCCCGCCCGTGTAGCGCCAGCTGCAGCTTGTTGACATTTTGGCTCTCTGTCAGTATTTAAACTCTGTCCTGTCTCTGTTTTTACATGGAAAGCCCTTTTTCACCTGTCCTGTTTTTTGCCCCCGTTTGTCTCCCGGTACGATCTGTTTTGATCTCGACCACGTCTACTCTCCCGTCCCGAATTACGACCTGTTTTGATCTCGACCATGTCTGTTCTCCCGTCTCGAATAACGATCCGTTATTGATCTCGACCGCGTCTACTCTCCTCTCCTGGCTTTCAACTTGTTTCCGATCCCGACCACGTTTTTGCTCTTCTACTGACCCGTTTTTTCCGTTTCCGACACCGCCATCGCTTGCCACGGAAGTCCCACTTCTGCGTTCAGAGCTACCCGCTCTCAGCGTCCAGCTTTCCTCAGATTGTGTGTGGAATCCTTTCCCTTCTTCCCAATAAAACTTTTGAGAAACATTACGCGAGTGGGTCCTGTTTCCGTTCTGGTCCTGACAATTACTGTATATGCTAATATGATAATATAGGCTTAATAATATTGTTGAAGACCTTAATAAAGAAAAGCAATGTAATGGTCAAGAAATCACATTAATAATTTAAAAAAAAATCCTGATTAACCCAAAATTTTGTTCCTTTTATTAAAACAAATGCTAGAGTGAAATATTTCAGCCTAAAACATTTTCATGAGCAATGCACAGGTGAGGTAACAGGTCGTAAGGTCTTTGACTTAACTTTTCAGTAATAAATGCAAAATTGAGCTGCACAGTTGAGAAAAGATATTCTAATTTTAACACACACACTTAAATTGAGTACAGCATCAGGTCAGATACATGCCTCTTTGCTTCTCTTCAAGTTCTACACATTTGAAGTGAATGCAGCTCATGGCAGCAGATAAATGTCTGTTTTCTTGAAGTTCTTAGGCTTTGAAAACAAAATCTGGTAAATAGTTTTTCATGCTTTTCTCGAAGAATCTGTAGCTTAAACTTTGTTAACTTGACATCAACTTGAATATGAACTTGTAAAGTTAAAACTGTTTTGCCTGGTGCGTCGGACAGCTTATCAAACTTGTACAGCATGTCTCCCAACGCTGGATTGTCGGCCATATTAAACAGGAACATTCCAGCAGCAATGTAACGTGTGATACCATCGTTAGCATGTGTTATCCCTTTTCCCTGGAACCTTCTTGAAACAAAGTTTGCAGAGCGCTCTTTCGGTATTTTGTGACATACCCCTCTCGCTTGGTATAAACCCACAATCTGTCCAAAATTCTGAAGAGGTACGTGGTATTGAATCTAAAAGTTGCGCCGCCATAACAGATTTCCTTGACATTTCGTTCCTGGATGATCACAAAGAAAAAAAGACACTATCTTGAATGTGAAAAATATTTAAGAACATGTAAAATTGCCACAATTAAACTAATATGCCATATTTGCGACAGCTCTATTGCTTTCTCTGATTTTTACGTACCGGATGATTACCAAAAATATAATCTTTATTTATATATATATAAATGAATTGATTTTTTTGTCCCACCCCTACTTACCACACACAACATGTGATGGTAACCAAGTCTTGTTATTCAGGCGTGCTTTTTGTTCCCACCACTGTTTCCTTCTCTAGCCAATCGTGTGAGGAAGCCAGCTGCAGGCTTTGTCTCACCACTAGCCCCTTTTGTTATTGTTAGCTGGTCAGTGTAAATAGAGCTTAGCTGGTCATCCCACAACCTCTCATTTAAGCAAACGTTCCGTTATTTAGGGTCCAGAAAAATGTTGCATTCTTTCACTGACTTTTTTAGTAGATTCTTCCATTAGCTGATAAAGTTTGTGACTTACACCAGCTGGTGGCTCTTTTCAGCCACTCCAAGTGCATCTGGAAGGCTGTCTGTGGTTGCTGCCCACAGGTATTTACACCACTTTTTATGTCCTGTTGCTTGCTCAAATTCATCTTTGCTCAAGCAAGGAATATATAATATTTCGAATTTTTCCTAGTAGTATCCTTCAAACTTCCATAATGTGTTTGCTTCAAATGAACACTACTATTGTAAGCTACAAGAAACCTTTACCAGTGAATAATTGCGCACTGCCACTTTAAATATTTGTTCTAGGTGGAAACTCTAAGAGGCCTGGTCGGTGTAGTTTCCAGTCTTTGCACAGTTTCTCTTCAAACATTTATTGAGGACCAAGCTTATAATTTTACCCTACAGTGGGTTCATTAAATGAAAGTGGGGAAAAGGTATACGGAACCATATCACTTAGAAGTTGTAAGGAAGGATTAGATTTTTTTCCCCCATCAAATCCCGAAGTTAGACATTGTTTTCCCATTGTTTTCATATGTAAACATTGGATTATATATATATTAGTTGTCCTTTAAATTTCAAAGCACTGTAAGGTCAAAGACAGAAGCATTCCACTCTCGCCAACTTTTCAACCTTTCCATTTGGGGATAATCTCTGAGATGCTATCGTTTCTTTCAAGACTGACTTCCACTTATCTTTTGAACATTTTCAAGATGACCTTTTAAACTTCTGAAGAGTTCTCTATCCTAGGCTCAAACTTCAAAGCATTACGTTGGAGATATCGCCCAGAAAATGTAAAATGTTTACGATTTCCAGGCTGCCTATATCTCCTTTTTCTCTCATGTCCATTCTGCATGCAATTGAATATTCCTGCTGCTGTCAGTGTTGATACATTTTCCTCCTCCCACTTCCCTTCCTCCACGCATCCATCTCTCCTTATTAAGACCTCTTCCACCGCCTGTCAATTCACACTTTGTCACATTAGCCAGTGCATTAGTTCTGATCTGCACTGCCGGCCATGGAGCTCTGTCATGCCTTTGCGAAGTTCGGTTGACATGACAGGTGTTACTGTGAATGCATTAAAGCACACATACATGTACTGTAGATGCGTGTACAGTATATACCTTATGGAACTTAGTTAATGGTCAAAATAAAATTCATGGTTTTGCACTAGGCTGTCCAATCAGGCTTTCTATTGATATATTTTGCCATTCAAAACTTTAAAATGAAATGCAATAATTCACAACTAGAGGTTGTTGTAGTTTGGGATGAAGATGAAGCGTGTATATTCAAAGAAGAAACATTATAGAAGCCAATTGCCAAAATTCAGAGGCCCACTTTCATACTTGCATGAATTCTACCGGGCAAAAGGAAGCTAGTGTCAATTCCTGCCAGCAACAACAAAAGATTGAGCAAGCTGGATACACACGGGGCGGCTGAAAATATCAAACAGCTGGAGTTTGTCAGAGCTGTTGTTAGTGGCAAACTTACATTTCTACCAGACTAAGCTACTGAAAGACCAGTAAAAAGACTTTCAAGAGCAGAGCAAAATTTGACAGGCGTCATGACCCTGAATTACAGAACCCAGCAATATTCGCTTGGATGACCACCTTTGGAAGAGAAGTGACTCTGAAGCAAGTCAAGTGGCAAACATGAGTGGCTAAAGAAGGAAACACTGGAAAATAGTCAACAATGCCTGATTAAATGGACTTGGCGACCATTATATTCGGGGCACTATACACATCATTCTGAAAACACCACGGGGACAAGCTACGTTCTAAAATATGGTAATCCTGGTTTCCATAGTAGTAAGATGACGACCAAACATGTCAGCTTCAAGTAGTGTAGTATAATTAAACCTACAAGTCTTTAAAACATGTTTTTGAGATAGTTCATGTCTTTTTTCTTATTATTTGAATGAGCAATGTTCTCGTTTGCCCGTGTCCCTGCGTCCTAGACGCATCATTTTTGCTGGGGACGCATTGTGTCAAATCAACGTGCGTCCCCGGGACGCAACTTTTCCGACACAAAATTGTCATTATTACCCGATTACCGGTACTTTTTTTTTTTTAACAAAGATTTACCGCACTCCAAACTTTTTGGCAGGCAGATCCGCCATTAGTGTTTTGGTCTCGCGCCGATCTCGGCAAACGAGATCTCGTTGCTTCGAGATGACGTCATTGTTTTGGTGGTTGTCGAATGAAAGAGAAGTATGCCTCCGTAAAAGCAGTTGGTATTAGGTGCAAATCAACAAAAGATTGGTAATTTCTTCAGTGTCAGTAATAAGTCGAAACATAATACAGAAAGTGGTAACAACGGCAATAATTCCGGCACAAAAAAACGGCGGATAATTTCTTCAGAAGGCCGCGAAGGCAAGGAAAACACGTGTTTTGAAGCGAACAATTCGACGAAAGATATACAAAAGAATACTCCTCGCAAGAAAAGGACTTTTCTGCCAAAATGGACTCGATTATATTCCTGGTTACGCTATGAGGAGGATGATAATGGAGGCTACATGTTCTTTGACGCGTGCACCCAGCGTGACAAAAAAACTGGATTGCATAAATCATTTCGGAATAAGAACTTTCAGAAAAGCACATTGGATCGGCACAACAACAATGAAAACCACAAATTAGCTATGGAAATTCCATTGCTGCAATTGTACCTTGAGAAGGCATTACAACTGTGGCGGGACAGCAAACCACGAAGAATATATGAACTGAAAAAGCTGAAGTGGTTAAAAGTGCATGAATATATAGACTAATATTTCAGCAATATTATTTTGTATAATGTACTATATTTTTGTGAACTGAAAAATCTAAAGTGATAACTGCTTTGTATTACCAATTAAGTGTGATGATTAAAACTGAATGAATATATAGATTTATATATTTATTTATATATTTGTCGCCAATTTACAATTTCAACCTTGATAACACTAAATTTTGGGGACCCATAGATGTCTGTTGGGACCCATAGATTTTTGACCATGCGAGTCACTTTTCAGAGGTAAAATGAACACTAAATGAGTAATGTTTCATTCAAACGAATTAACTTGTTTTATGTAATGCACACTTGGGCCTTGACAACATTTTTTAAAGTTTCTGTGTTGTTTTAAGTAGGGTCAATACAAAGCAATGAAGTTCAACTGTGTGTAATGAAGACAGTTATGTCTTTTGACCAGATTGGGAAGTGCATACAGTAAGAGCACTCAGCATCGCATATTCAAAGTAATGGCAAATTGTTATGAATATTTGCTATTTTTTCTATTGTGTCCTAATATTTAATATATTAAACTCAGCCTTGTTTTGCAGGGATGCACATTAGACCTCCAGTCTTTTCAAAACTTCTGACATTAAATAGACCAACAGTAAAGGAAATTATTTTGGAGCTATCAAACCGACTATATCATACACTGAATAAATAAATGATGCTTTTTATTTCCAGCTACGACTTAAATGTTACAGTAAGTTGACGCAAAAGCTTACCGCTTTGCCAAAGACTCCTGACAGTTTCAAGGCACTGCTCCTGTGTACGCTTTGAAGGATTTTCAAAAGCAGCCAGGTCCTTCCCTTGGTACTTCACTCTTTGTTATGATGTGGTGGGAAAAACAGGTTTATTAAATAATTATCAAGTGATCCTGAGAGACTCATGTTTTAGGTAAAACCTTTTATCAATGATATAATTGCTGCTTTAAATAAAGTCTAACGCACTGATGTAAAAGTTTGCTTATAAGATAATCTTCAATATATATGTGGCAATGGAGCAAAAATCTCAAAACAAAGAACAACTAAGATAATCTCCAAGTAGGCGTGGATGATAGCACAATAATAGGTCATAAAGAACTCGAACAAAATCATGATCTCCAAAAATTAAAAGATTATAAGATTTTCTCTATGCCCTTCCCTGTTCCAACAGTTCTTAAATGTCACGACTTGCACAAAGGGTAGACCCAATCGCGTAACGTTTCTCACAAGTTTATTAAGATAAAGAGGAAGGACACCACCGCGATCCGGTGCTCGATGGACACGGGAAGCAAGCTGCTCACAGAATCAGATCGTGATCCGAATGCGGAATTGGATCTTCCGGAGCGGGAGATTGTGGTGTTGAAGACGCAAAAAACAGGTCGATAGCCGGGACAGGAGAGCAATACATGGTAGGGGTCAAAAACGTGTTGTAAGCCGGGATGGTAGAGCAGAACGTGGTCGGGGTCCAAAAAACAGGTCGAAGCCGGAGACAAACCGGGAAATCAGGAACGGACGGGTGGAAAACGGGTGCAAAAAGCGGGGCCAACGGGAGTCAGTGAAGGACTTGCCTTGTAGAAACAGAGGTTAGCTGACGTACTGACAACAGGCGAGTGAAAGGACTGGGCTTAAATAGGACGGTGAACCAATTAGGTAGCCAGCAGCAGCTGGCGCCAAGCGAGCGAGCATAGGTGAAAGTCATGAGTCATCATGACACTAGCATTGATTTACCTTATACTTTCACTTACGTAGCCACTAGCCACATTGGCAAGTAGCATCACTTTGGCGGTTAGCTTCGTAATAGTTAAAATCATTGCATTTTAGATAGTTTTGCAATAAGTTTTGTAAGCTTATTAGCATAATTTTCTGCTTCACATACCACCCCCCGTACTTTTGACTTTGCTTTGTTTTATTTGGTGTTTATTACTTGCTTGTTTTATTCTTGTTTTATTGTTTCTTGATATTCTGTGTGCAGCCACCTTAGGTTCCCAGAAAAGCGCTTTGAAGTAAGATATATTATTATTATTACTATTATTATATTAGATTGCGAATACAACTAAATCATTATCTTAAAAAAATAAACGATCAGTCGATCGTCATTGAGGCATATTATTTTCTGACAGTTACTAGCTTTGATTTAGCTCATATTTTCTCTAATGCAGCCACTAGCCAAATAAGCAGGTAGTGTCACTTCGGTTGCTACCATTGCATCAACCGTCAGCATCAAATTTGAAGCTCATGCTAAATAATTTGCCAGCTAATGCTAGTGTCTCAGACATTAACTTCTAACATGCTAGCTTTGTGGACATGGTTAATAGCTGCTAATGCTTGTGTCTTTGCAATGATGTTGAACATTAAATCATGGAAAATTAATTTGATAAAAATGTGCAGTATCGAAATGAAATCCTGCCATAGTAAGTGGATCAATTTCCTAAAATTTTTAACTATTAATTTTTATAAACATGAAAGGAAGATGGTTAGAAAAGTGCTGAGCAATCACAACTTGGTTTTAAGTACATTATGATGAAATATAGATCTACATTTGGAATTCTAAATTGAAACAAACTCCTCCATCTTCGTATTGTGCTTACCTTCCTTTGTGTATTTCTCTATTCAGAGAGTTAGTCAAAGTAGGTCATGCACAATATACATTATAGATCCTTTCCTTCCTGGCAGTCACAATACATCCGTCAAAAAATTCTGCCAACTCAGTCAGCAATCCGTTGCCCACATGTTTGTGCTAGTGTTTAATGTGAGCATCTCAACACGTTGAGATTGACTATCAACTCTTTTTTTTTTATCGATGTATGTAATAATCCAAAATTGAGGGGGGTTTGTGATAAATCAGCGGATGCAAGACTGCAAAGCTGTTTTCGGCTATCGCCCCCATCCAGGCCTCTTCTGTCAGCGTCGATTCCATTTTGAGTCATTGTCATGCATATAAGACCTTAGGTGCGCTTAATGATGCGGGGTGAATGTCAGCTCAGTTGGCAGGGCAAGGTAAGGCACTTTTATTTATATTGCACTTTCTATGCACGAGGCAACTCGACGTTCTTCATGCAACACCTAAAAACATTTAAAAATAGAGTTTCTGACACCAGCATCTCCTAGAGAAGGTAAAGTAACCTGTGTTACATTCAGGACTACCAAAGGGTTTCATGAGGTACACTTCTTTTTGATGTTTTCCAGGAAATATATTTAGTATACTGTTCCCTCGCCGTATTGCCATTTGACTTTTGTGTCCTGCGTGCATTGCACATTTTTTGTCTTAGTTTTGTCGTTTTTTGCGTACAGCATAGAATTTTGGCGTCACCTTAAGAGCGCAAGTACACTCAAGCCAATCAGAGCTCTTGCACTCTGTTTCCAGGGTGCTGATTGGAGCTTTCTGATTGTTGAAATCTAGTGAAAAACAAGTTAATTTGTAGGCATGCCGTTTTCGAGCAATCCGATCATCACTCATTACGCAATTAAATGGTTACGCATGTAACTTTATCTTTTTTAAATCAATAAAATGTTTGATTCATGTCCCTCACCAAAGGACCAAGCTTATTTACTCCTTCTTCAAAACTGGGCTGAATTACTGTGTCCCTTGTGCTCAGAAAGTTCATAGACTTACACTATATATGGATAGATACAACTGTGATATACACCATATATGTATAAATGAATACAATTGTGACATCCACCATATATATTGAAGGATACAACTGGACTTACAATACATATAGATGGATACACCTGTTGCATCTACATATGGACTAAAGTATTTTTTCTGCAGGGACAAAAGATAAAACTAATATCTCCCGGGTAAATCAACAATACAAATGAGGCTTTTTTGTGACTAAGCCAGAGTTTGCGTGAAGCATTTTTCTCGCTACTACAGGGGTCGGGAACATATGGCTATATATGGCTCTTTTCTTGAGTACAAACGGCTCAGAGATGAAATAAAACTTGTGCAATTATTTGATATATTGTTAAACGCAGAGCAGATTGTCTCACGTGCGAAGCCGAGACATTACCGATGCACAAAAGGTTTTCATTCAAGTATATATTACACACAATTTAAACTACAGTTTACAGTCAAGGTGTTACACCAAAAGATCTTGTAAATAGCTAAATAAGCCTTCATATGGAAGCTGATTAAACAGTCTGTCATTGTTGAGACACTTTATGAAGAAAAGCCACCGAACAAATGTAAACCCAAAACAAACGTTTTACCAAAAAGCTGTAGCAGATTACCTAGAGCAATTTCATTGGGTGAGTTGTAGGAATGTGTATAAACAAACGTTTTAACAAAAAGCTGTAGCAGATTACCTAGAGCAATTTCATTGGGTGAGTTGTAGGAATGTGTATACCTATACACAGGACACACACTCCTTCACCTTGCTTAGTGCTGTCTGCACTGAAGGTAAATACGTTGGTATGACCGTTTGCTGTATTTTGTGACATTTTAGCAAAAGAACTTTGCTCGCACCCTGTTTTAAAACCATTGTTTAGGACAAAATGCGGGAGGGAGACACATTTTGAGTGGTGTATTTATATTGAAATGGGACACTGGCTCTGGCGTTATTATTATTCAATTATTCAATAAATGTTACACATATATATGTGTATATATATGTGGATAGCGGGTTTCTTTTCGAACCATTTTCGACTTTAAAAAGTTGAATTAAATCCTACTACGAAACAATTTTCAAAATCCGATAATTATGGTTCGGATTTTCCATTAAAATCAAGGGAAAACTACCTATAATTAATTTCATTGATACAATATCACGATAAAAACACATGCATACACGCCAAATTTGTAAAGAGTGTTGTTTATATGTGATCCATGTCAGACGCCTAAAACAGGCATGTACAAAGTCTGTCCTGGGGGCCAGTTACGGCCCGTGATCAAATTTTTACTAGCCCCGGGCCTCTCATAAAATTAATCATATGTGGCCCGCGAGTATTGTTGACCGCAATATAAGATACATTTGTACAACACAAAAAAAAATCACTATTCCACCAGATGGTGGCAGTAGCCTTTGGGCCTCCTTGCCCTTGGCTTTTTGTGAGAATTTCAGCCCACCCATTTTTGACATTGCGAATGTACCGTAAATAAAAAAAGAAAGTTGATTGTGAGGAGAATTTTATCACCGAAATCCAAAACAACGGTGTCTGCCTAATTTGCCAAGAGACTGTGGCTGTTTTTCAAGAATATAATATCAATAGGCAAAGCCAGACAAAACACCCTGACTACAGAAAGTTAACTGGAAATGAAAGCTGTGAAAAGGTGAAGCAATTGGAACCCTGCGAGTCAAATGAAAATGCTACAAAGAAGCCCTTGGAGGTCGCAACACTGATTGCCAAGCCCTGCAAACCTTTCATGGAGAGTGAATTTCTTGAACACAGTTCAAAGAATTCCAGGCTGAATAGTCGGCACTCACACGTTTTCAGCTTACCAAAACTGGCTGGCTTTCAGAAAAATGTGGACACCCCTGCCCTGAAAGTTACAATTCTGGCCAGCGTTGTTACGATAAAAAACACACGTTTAAAGACTTTTCCTATCTTCATCTATTCTCTCTCAACATCTTAAATACGCCTCCATTGTCAAAGTCACATTGAAGAAGAAATGTTTCTTGGACCAGCACTTACCGCAAGTGTCATCACCCTCCTCCACAACACTCAACCGATGCTCGGCAGCGGGACGCGAGCGCTCTTGCCGCATATGCTAGTGCCGTGCCTTTTTAAAAGTCATCCGCAGGGAAAGACGTCTGGCTTTTTATTCCATACTTAACCCACTTAAACCCATCATTCTCCTGGAGGAAGCATTTGTCCACCCCGGCTTTGGCCTCAGAGATGCTCGATTAAGTGCCTCTTTGGTTTTGGGCTGATTACCGACTGTATTTGTGATCATAGTGAAATTATAGCAGTCCATTTCTATGGTAAGCCTATGCGCATGCTGCCTACACAGATTCTGGATTTAAGTGAGGTTGAACTACTTTTGGTCACATTTTAGTGGAAAGGTTCCTCAGCTGGTTTATTGGTTTTTTTTATATATATACTGATTTTGTTATTAATACCTAAAATTGCTATTAAGCTATAATTAAAAGTATTCTGCTTCTTTCTTTCTTTGAAAAAACATGTTTTCAGAGTCCAGCTTTTCTTTTAACCATGTTTTCTTTTCATTGTTATTCATTCATTCAAGAAACTCTAGGTATATGATCCTAGATCATTTCTCATAGCAGTATTTCTTCTTTTTTAGTGCCATTTTTAGTCGCTGACTATAATTTTGGATAATGTTTCCATGTATTTGGTTTGTCCTGGTGTGGTATGTATCTTTTGTGTTTACATAATGCGATTTTCTAATGATTATTTATTATCATTTCAAGCTTTTTTGTGTATCCGCCAGTTAAGTTTTAAATAGTAATTATGAAATAATAAAGGTGTCACGGTTGCCCATGCCCTCACTCGGCCCTGCCCATTTGGCGCCAGCTGCGTCTCGTTGCCTGATTTGCTTCCCTCCTGTTTAACCTCAGTGCTCTCACTCACCCCTTGTCAGTCCGTCAACGAACCTCTGCACCCGCAAGACGTGTGTTTTGACTCTGTCCGGTATCCTGCTTGTGAATCCTGTCCAGTATCGATCTCGTCTTTCTCGTCCTGTTTGATATCTGACAACAGTCCCCCATGTCTGGTATCGATCCCGTCTGTCTCGTCCTGTCTGATATCTTGCTATAGTCTCCGGTATCTGGTAACGATTCCGCCGGTCTCATCCTGTCGGATATCCTGCGCCAGTCTCCAGCATCCGGTATCGATCCCGTCTGTCTTGTCCTGTCGGATATCTGACTCCAGTCTCCAGGATCCGGTATCAATCCCGTCTGTCTAGTCCTGAAAATCAAAATGCACTATAATAATACGGAAAATATCAAAATCACAAAAAGCAAACCGCGATACAGCAAAGGATTACTGTATCCATTTTTCTACACAACAAAAACACTAGCATCATCCATGAACGTGCTGAAATTATTGAATTTCCTCTTACACCAGTGTGCTCGGCGAGACACTCGGAAGTTGAAATTGACATAGGCAAGCATGTGTGCATATCAATATTTGTGTCTCCATCTCTGCGTATTTCATCCCTCCTCTCCGTCATCCATCATCACCAAGGCGACCGTCCCGTGAACGTGGCGAGTCCACATCCAGATGAGGCATTTTCTTAACCCCCGACATGTTTCTCTTTCTTCATTTCATGCCAGACACGCTTTATTGGAGAATTGTGACTCAGCGGGTGAAGTTGTTCATTTACTCATAGCGGCGGATCGAATTAGCGATTATAAGCTTGGCCATCATTAACGTCGGAGTTGCTCGAGCATGCTCACACGTGTGTCTTCAAGTGTGACTTTTTTTCGAGGGGTAGGTATAAAAATCCATAAGGTGATTAGCACCGGCAAATAAGCAGTTTCAAGAGTGATGATGTGATTCAGCGGAGATGTATTACCTGAAGAGAAAACAAAGTTTAAGATGAATGTAATTCCCTGAACTGGCTCATTATTAGGGGTGTAAAATGACCGATTTTAGTGACCGATACCAATAAATTCCTGCCTCTATAGACCGATACCGATAACAAATAGTTTTTTGGGCAAGCTCTTCAAGCGCATCATGGGCAGGTAGAGAGGAGACGCAGCCATGTTGTGCTACGACCTTTATAGAAAATTAGAACATATATTAATTGATAAATGCTAAGAGTATGTATAACAAGTAGTGTCGGCTCATGGAATATTATAACGTGTCTTTAAGTAAATAACTATTGTTTCTTTTTCTACTAACCAGCCTGTAACCAATGTCATATTTAACTCTTGGGCCAATAATTACTATTCGCTATAGAGTTAGAAAAAACATATTTTTAATTATTCTGGTACATTTGATATATTCAACCTTTTCTTCTACCAAAATTAAGATCAAATAATACCTGAATTTAAAATTAGTACATATCAGTAAAGGTTTTCTTGCTCCCCAGATTTGTGCATTATTTATATTATAAGTATTTTTATTTTATTTATTTTGTGAAATATGAAAAAAAATGTCTTCCATAACGGCTAACTTTGCTTATTAAGTATTTTTTCTTATTCTAATTAAGATAATCTCAAACCAAATTGTAAGAAACATTATTAAAAAAACAGTATTAAACAGAAAATCTCCCAGAGTCGTCATCATTTTAACTATTTTCCTATTTTATGTAACTGAGAAAAGATCTACAATTAAATTGCACGGCGGCGCAGTGCTTAGCGCGTGTCACGGCACAGTTCTAAGGTCTTGTGTGGGTTCAAATCCAGCTACCGGACTTCCTGTGCGGAGTTTGTATGTTCTGTGCAGAGTTTGTATGTTCTTCCCGTGCTTGCGTGGGTTTCCTCCAGGCACTCCGGTTTCCTCCCACATTCCAAAGACATCCATTTCAGGTGGATTGGCCAGTCCAAATTGTCCCTAGGTGTGAATGAGCGAGCGAGTTGTCTGCCCCTGTGTGTCCTGCGATTGGCTGGCAACCAGTTCAGGGTGTCCACTGCCCGATGATTGCTGGGATGGGCTCCAGCACCCCCGTGACCCTACTGAGGATAAGCGGTGCAGCTAATGAGATGAGATGATTCTTGTCACGGTTGCCTTTTGCCCTCACTTGGGCCCGCTCATGTGGCACCAGCTTTTGCTCGTTGCCTGATTGGCTCCCCTCCTATTTAAACTCATTGCTCTCATTCACTCCTTGTCAGTCCGTCAACGAACCTTTGCACTTGCAAGACGTGTGTTTTGACTCTGTCTGGTATCCTGCTTGTGTATCCAGTATCCGTTATCGATCCTGCCTGTCTCGTCCTGTCTGGTATCTTGCTCCAGTCTCCAGAATCCGGTATCGATCCCGTCTGTCTCGTCCTGTCCGGTATCTTGCGCCAGTCTCTAATATCCGGTATAGATCCCGTTTGTCTCGTCTTGTCTGGTATCCGGTATTGATCCCGTCTGTCCCATCCTGTCCGGTATCTTGCTCGTGTATCTGGTATTCATTCCATCTGTCCTGCCCTGTCCGGTATCTTGCTCGTGTATCCAGTATCCGGTATCAATCCCGTCTGTCCCGTCCTGTCTGGTATCTGGCTCCAGTATCCTGTATCCGGTATCGATCCATTCTGTCCTGCCCTGTCCGGTATCTTGCTCGTGTATCAGGTATCAATCACGTCTGTTACGTCCTGTCCGGTATCTGGTATCGATCCCGTCCGTCCTGTCCGGTTTCGATCTTGTCTGCTTCTGGCTTCCTGTTTTCCCGCGCCTGACTTCTCTGTCTCACTTCTTCCACCCAGCGATCGCCAAATCACTGGCGTTTGTGTTCACGCACATGACTGCCCCATTCCCATGAAATCAACTTGTGTGAAAACGTTACGCCTCTGGGTCTACCGTCTGTTCGGTTCCTGACAGATTCTTAAATATTATTCAAAAAATCAGGCTTAATTCTTAAAATAAATGGTAAAATATGACAACAAATAATGATCTCACAGTAAACAAGATACTTTACATATTTCACTTATTTAAATACGGGTCACCACATTTCTCGTTTAACTGCCATTGACGTCTACAGGCGTAATTGGAATTGTAAAAGTTCATGCCAGACCTTTCGATTTTCGTCATAATTGACAGGGTATGAGTTAGCAACTTTGCTTCTCATCAATCTTTTTGAATGTTCACTCGGTTCACGGATCCCTTAACCACTTGGGTTGTAGGGAGGGGGGGGGGGGGGGGGCGGCAGTAAAGCCCATTTTCTAAATGGGGCGGGGCTACTTTGTGCATTTTTGCATATCACTGGGGTTTTGGTCACCATGTACGGCAAAAAACGGGAGATTTAAGTAGGTAAAGGACAAAATCTGTCTAAAATCTTCCATGTTAGTCCTACAAATGTAAAAGCTAAAACACCGTCTGAACCAGATGTTTTAACATAGAGTCTAATCAGTAACGTTGTGTGTTTGTTTTGCCCCGAAAAAGCAAGAAAATAGAAGCATATCTCTGCGCTAGCATGTGATTGACAATGTTTCGCCCGGCAACTGTCTCCCGGCCCTCCCATGAGAAAGGCAAGCTGAGTGCCGATTGCACTGAGCAGAGAAGACAGTTATTGATTTTCCACTTGTCTATTATTTTTGTTTTTCGCAGAGAATTGGCCCGAGCCGGCCCAGCCAGCGTTTTTCATTTTTTTTCTATATTTATTCCGTCACGTGTCGACGTCTTTTTATAATTTTCCAGATGCGCATTCAGGTGTGGTCGGTCTGTCTTTGAGGCTTATTAGCTGATAGCTGCGCAAGTGTGAACTCAGCCTGCACGTGTTTCTTTGACACGAATGCCGTTTGTATGAGATTTCCAGTCAAACAACACAACAATTCTCCAACACCTCACGCTGCTCACTAATTGGGTGGAAACTAGCAGGGGAAAGAAATGCTCCTTTGCAGGGTGGGTTTTGTGCGTGGGCTTACATCTAACTTCAACAAAGTCTGCAAATATCAAAGTTAAGTTTCATCTTTAACTTTTTATGGTTTGATATGTAATACTTTGAAAACAGAGTCGATTCACTTGGAATCGTATTTAATATTGCAATTTAGTACAAACCAAAAATGTCAAACGCTTGGCCGAAAACGGAAAATGAAACTCTGAAAATGAAAACCCATTAATGCAAAGTATTAAGGATTGATAATCAGAATATATGACAAAAAAACACTTTAAAATTAAGTTTATTATAAATCTAATTATAATATTCATTGCATGTTTATGACATCGCTGTTTTCCATCTGCCATCAGAATGTACCTGTATTTACTCATCTTCATTCATGCAATGTTTGCGTTGCGTCGTCTGCTACAAGCCACGTGAACTCCTCTTCCAGCGATGCTTTTAATGTACTTTTAGGTTTTGTAGCGGCATAAATTTTGTTAGCTTCTTTTGAATATTTCTTCTGGGGCTGAGGTTTTGGCTTGAATCCTAACCACGTATCCATTTTTCTTGTGTTCTCTGTGCGCCTACTTTGGAAAATGCACGACCTTATAACGCTCGGGAAAGTCCGAAAGCACAAAGTTATTCGATGCAGGCTTCTGAATGACTTTCGAATATGCAAATTGCCAAACAAACCGCAATTTATTTATTTTTTTGAAAAAGTTGTCGGCCACCTGGGCGGAGACCTTTTGTAAGTTGTACGCCAGACATAAAAGATCCACGCCCCGGGCGTCCGGGCAGACGTTATTTCAGACACTGGTTTAAACACATAGAAATAGAAAGGTTTTTATTCTCGCCTTTTTTTTGTTTTTGTAATCCCATGCCTGCAGGTGAGTGTAGCATCGACATCTTAGCTGGAAAACAGCAGGGACAATAGCATGAAGATTTACCTGGTCCCAGGTCAATGTTGAGCACTATCTGAGAAACATTTTTTCGATGTATAAGTTACTCTGGAGTAGCCATTGCAGGAATGGCCAATCTACAAAAAAATACACCTCGGTCTAAAACAGACATTGGCAAACTACAGCCTGTCAGGCTTTGCAATCCAGCCTGCCAAACGAAAAAAGTAAAAATATAATGAGAATTTGTGTAATTTAGTAAAAAGAAGGAAAAACAACGTCCTTTGTCTCCAGCATTCAAATAACTGACTATATTTTTAGTTGCTAATCTTTATCACGCATTTATTTTACTTACCAAGTTATTTATCCAAAAATCGTCTGTATTGCATATCTGTCATGGTTGCCATGGCGCCCAATTTGCCACACCCGTGTGGCGCCAGCTGCGGCTCATTGACAGATTGGCTTTGTCTGTACGTCAACGAACCTCTGCCCTGCAAGACCTGGGTTTTGACTGTTGGTGTTTCCTGTCTCGTCTAGTTTGTCCTGTTTGATATCGGTCTCAAGTTTCGTTCCTGTCTAGTTTGTCCCGTTTAATTTTGATATCCAGTTTTGATAGCAATCCTGTCTGTCCCGCCCTATCTGGTATCGATCTTGTCTGCCTCTGGCTTCCTGTCATTCCACGCCAGACTGCAACCCACCTGTCCGATATCTTAACGTGCATGACTGACGAGAGCCGGCTTCTTCGGCTCTGCTCACTAAAAGGAACCGGCTCTTTCGGGTCCTAAAACGTCTCTTCAGGTTGTTTTTGCTTCTTTAATCCCAACATGACCAAATATTATGTAAAATTATGCACAAAATGACTTAAAGGAAGGGGGAATAGAACAAAAAAGAAAAAATACCAAAATGAAAAAGTAGTGAAAAGCTGAGAAAAAAAGAAACAAAAGAAAGAGAAACAAATAAGGAAACATTTTTTAAAAAGCCAGAAAAAAAGAAAAGAAAGAAATGTAGGAAAAAAGTAAATAGAGAACAAAAAGAAAAAAGTAACAGCTCGGAAAAAATAAACACAATGAGATTTTTTTAAATACATTTTTTAAAAAGTAGAAAAAAAAACCACGGAAAAAAAAAGAAAAAGTTTGTGTTGCATTCAAATAATTTCCAATTATATCAAGTGAATATTGTTGCCAACATTGTACTTACACTAAAAAATGTGATTAAGTACAGTTCTGTATCTTACAACTGACTAAATAAGCCCCCAAAAATGTTAATATTATGCGACAAAATATGTCAGGAAATGAAAAGAAATGGATATCTTGTGAAAGAATTGTAAGAACAAACAATGTTTTTAGGCCGTACAACCTTTGCAATAGTACATGAGTCAATTCATTCAAAAGAGAAAAATAATTTTGCCTTGCCGGAAACTCAGCAAAATGTAACTTGATGTCAAGTTTTGGACATGTTTGATAATTAACTATCTTGCCACATTTGGGATTATGGTTGCTCACAGTTGTTTCAAGCGTTGCTCACCGACTTTGTGTGAATGCTGAGACCCGTGAAAAATTAGAGGGAACATTGGGCCTGTATCATCTTTTCCGCCTCATGTATTGCCGAAGTATAAGATTTGAGATGGTATTGATAGATACAAAAAATAAAATCATTGATTTTAACAATAATTTTAAACCCAATCTGTCCTGGGACTATAAATATTCGGCCACCTCTTGTCTAGAAAATACTAAGTTGGAAAATCGCTCCAATTTTGAAGTTTATTTTCTCAGTACACTGATAACGGTCTTAGATCTAGGACGAACCATGAGCTTTAATATTTGGCTGTCCCTCCGTGCCCGAGGTTATGAGCATGAAAAGCTTCCCTCGACATGAAATCATCCTAGTGTAGATGGCGACGTGCCAAGTGTCATTTGGAGGAATTATATTGAGTTGTGCGGACTGTATGAATTAGTTTAAAAAACGGCATCATTTCTCATTAAATTGCGGAGCAGTCGAGCGACAAGCAAACTCGGTTTGGCCTGGACAAACCTCCAAAAATCCAGCCCCCCTTTTGTGTTCCTCAAAACGAGCGTCACGATAAAGCTAACCTCGCCTGTCACATCCGCCGCTGGGATGTACTTGGCAAGCGGGCAAGTATAACCTGCCCGCTAGCGTACGGACTCGCCAGAAGAGCATCGAGGTAGTTTGCATGCCAACAACGTGGCTACCCGGCAGCCACAAGCTAATGCTTGACTAACCCTGTCGCCCCACGTCTCCCCCTTTTGTGTTTATATACGTATTGACACGGGCGGGGTCTCGTGGCGCCCCGCAGGGACTGACTCAGCTCTGATCACTAGCACCATTCTTATAAAGGGTTAATAGCCGAAACTGTTTTAGAATACTGAATATTTTTTTCTATCTCTCTACTTTGGTCATATTCCTCAAGAGGGGTGACCAACAGCAAGACAAACACATACAATAACAAAGAAAATAAAAAGGGAAAAAAATAGCAAAAAAACACACACAAACATTTTTGGACCATGGCCAACCCAAATGCCCCAACACCCGAACAAGTTAGGCTGTTATAGGGTCACTAAATGTGAGAGGATGTGGAAGTAAAGCGACTATGTGGAAGAAGAGGAGATCGGAAGGATGACGACTAAAAGGAAGGTTGATGTGTTAGCCTTGAGTAAAACAAAGATTTTTTTTTACTTGAGTCAAAAAAAGTTCAATAAATAGGTCGAAAGGGAAAGTATACAAGTTGTCTCCGTGCCGTTGAACTGCAGATGAGCTTGCAAGAAGAGCCGTGCTTGGGTATTTTGCCTATATTTTAAATATCGGCTTTTTTTCTTGGCAGACGTCCTCTTGAATTTCCAACTCATGGGTCACTATGTCCCTCCAGCTCATCGGCATCATGCCTTTCGCCTGGTAATTCAGTCATTTGTGCTCCACCTCCGCCCCATTATTGTTCAATCAACGTGTCGATATATGTCTTACATCGTCCTCTTTTCATGTTTTGTTGAGTTCGAGCTAGTTAGAGTGCTTGCATTATTTTTCATGGTTTCAACGTCAATCAGACCCCCATTATTCTTCGATCAATGTATGGGTATATATCCTTCATCGTCTTACTTTTATGTTTTGTTTAGTTAGAGCTAGTTAGTTTCCCAACATGTCTTGCAACATGTCCTCAGTTGGAACTATTTGGTGTGCCTGCATTATTTTTCATGTTTTTTTTTTAATCGTGAGACCCCGTTATTGTTCTGTCAATGTATGGGTATATGTCCTTTATTGTCTTACTTTTATGTTTTGTTTAGTTAGAGCTAGTTAGTTTCCCAACATGTCTTGCAACAAGTCATCAGTTGGAACTAGTTAGTGTGCCTGCATTATTTTTTATGGTTTTGTCATCGTGAGACCCCGTTTTTGTTCTATCAATGTATGGTTATATGTCCTTTATCGTCTTATTTTTACGTTTTGTTCCGTTACCGCAAGTTAGTTTCCCAACATGTTTTGCAACATGTCTTTAGTTGGAACTAGTTAGTGTGCCTGCATTATTTTTCATGGTTTTGTCATCGTGAGAGCCCTTTATTGTTCTATTAATGTATGGGTATATATCCTTTATCGTCTTATTTTTACGTTTTGTTCCAATACCGCAAGTTAGTTTCCCAACATGTCTTGCAACATGTCCTCCGTTGGAAGAAGTTAGCGTCCCTGCATTATATTTCATCTTCTCATCGTCATCACAATTCTGTTGCACTGTCCACGTATAGAAATGTTTCTTGTGTCATCTTTCCTTCAATTTGGTTTCATTTTGATAATTAACATGTCCTGTGTTGTTTAACTTTCATGTTTTTGTTTAGTAGCGGATAGTTAGTGTGCCTGCCTTATTTGTCTTGTCAACATGGAACTCATGTCGATGCTCTGTCCACATGTGAAAATGGTGCTTGTGTCTTCTTTCTTTCATGTTTTGTTCAGTCAGAGTTAGCTAGTTTCCCAATATGCCCTGCAGTTATAGGTCATCAGTGTGCCTACATTATATTTGATAGTTGCATGATCATGGCACTCCCGTTATTGTTCTATCAATGTGCGGATGTATGTTCTGTGTTGTCCTCCTTTCACATTTTGTTCAGTTACAGATAATTAGTTTCCCCAACGAATCCTGCGTTGTTTTTTTTTTTTCATTTCTAGCTAGTTAGCGTGGCTGCATTACATTTCATGGTCTTGTCGTTAAGGCACTCTATTGTTCTGTCGGCATGTGGGAATTGTTTTTTGTGCGGTCTAACTTCCATGTTTTGTTCTGTTAGAGCTGTTTGGTCTTGAAATATTATGTCATAGTTCTATTCACGTGTAAGTATGTTTCCATTTGTCCGTTTTTGTTTTGTTTCATTCAGTTAGAATTAGTTGGTCTTACTTTCCTGTCTTGTGTAGTGTGACCTAATTTGTATTGCAACATATCCCGTGTCTTTCTCCTCTCAGATTTTGTTCATTTAGATCTAGTTGGTGTTTAGTTAGTTATGTAGCAGGATGTGTAGTCAAGCATGTGTTTTAATAGCGCTGATGTATTTGTATTCTGAAGATTTTAATAAATTTCGGTGTTCCGTTTCTCTACACTATCTAATACAAGTACCTTTTCTGTAAATAAATCATTTTTCTAAAATCCTTTTTGTGTCTAAATAGACAGTGCTTCATTTTGTGGCCTTGAACCATCAGGTTATGCAAAACTAAAGGGTTTGATGCTGTAATTGCACCTATTTAGCACATATAGCAATGAGCCTTCAGTACAGAAAGAAAATCCATGTCTGAATAAGTACTCGCAGCACAATGGGTCTTAAAAAGTTGATGTTTGAATAAATAATGTAATTTAAAAGGTTTGTTTTTCTGCCACAAAATATTTCCTAAATGTGCAATATAAAGATATGAAATCGCTGTTCACTCTAAGTCAAGTTTTGAGACCAACCACCTTGTTCTTGTATTTCTCTGTCTCCGTCTTGCAGAGCTCACTGACCAATCAGGGTTGAGGAGCCCCAAGCGAGAAAAGCATGAAGAGCCCAAGTGAAGAAGAGCATGTCAAATCCATCCAATTCTCTGTCCATGCGTTTATTTATTTCTTTATCTTCTCCCAACATCCTTGTTTTTTGGAGGGGGGCCTGTATCATCTTGATTTGTCTCTCAGGAGTATACGATGCCTTGATTTACGGTCAAGTTGCGCAGGCACACGTCCGCCTTCTCGGAAATAAATCCAGGTTATCCTGCGGCGACCGCTAGAGTGTTTTTTTGCGTTTTGGTGTCGTGTGTGTGTGGCGGCCGCATGCTAATAGTGGCCGGAAACGGGCTGGGGTGCCGGCGTCTCGCGAGGCCCGGAGGCTTGATTGTGTGCCGCTCGTGTGATTTCATTAAGGGCGAGAAGCAAAGGAAATGAGGTATAAATGAAGTGGAGGACAGATGAATAGTGAAGTGGGCATGTATTAATGTGTTTACGGTTTGTGTGTCTCTCCGTGTTAATCGTGCGGTTCCGCCGTAGCGAATCGTACGTGCATTTATGCCGTCACGCCAAGAAGAGGAGACGGGCCGCATACTGTCCCTGTTTCTGTTACCATGGCCACGCTGTGGGTTAGCGCTAGCGGCAAAGTGTGGAGGAAGCTTCCAGATAACCCTCGAGGTCAGCAGCATGGAGGTAAGACCCCACGTACCACTGATACTCGCACACTTAACCCCGACGCCCTGTTCGAGTGTCTATAGGCAAGACTTCAGCAGGGGTGCTCACACTTTTTTTCAGCATGTGAGCTAAAGGCTGAGTTAGTATTTTCAAATGTATTGACTGTTAATGGTATATTCTTTCAACTACTGTAAATCCCGGACTACTAGCCACAACCTTTTTGCTACATTTTAAACATTTGAAATGGATTGCAGCGTATTCATTTTTTTTCGCAGCACACAGGAAAACAGCGAGCTGCTCTTTTTCACAACGCATGCACTCGAAATATTAAACACCAAGGGGACGTCTTGAAACATATTTAAGGCCTTTTGAGAGAAATTACTGGATGTTTTTGCCAACATTACTCATATTATACTTTACAAAAGCAAACCGGGAGGTTTGACAGAAGGTTCTCTAGACAACATTTGCAATGTACTCACTATATTTCTACTTTTGCGCACACAAATAAAAGTCTTTAATTTATTCCTCCGAATTGAACAGCAGTTGAAGTTATGTATCAAATACGTGACACTTTCTGTTTCATCGGATTCTATGTCTGGTCGCTGAAGTGTTCTCAAATCCTTGAGGAACAATAACAAGGCAGTCCAATTCGGTCTATTTCCCTTGACAACCACTTATTACAATAACACAAAAAATGTCAAGAACCGGAACAGGATCAGGACCCAAATGCGTGACGTTTCCCACGCAAGCTTTTATTTTACGGGAAATGGAGAGTCATGCATGTTAGGCAGCAGTCTGGTGTGGAAAGACAGGAAGCCAGAGACCGACGACATCGATACCGATTGCCCGAGCAGATATCGGACAGATGGGGTTAATACCGTACAGGACGGGACGGACAGGATTGATATTGAAACAGGAAATCAAAATTAGACAGGACAAACTAGACGTGAACGAAAACTGGAGAGAATAATAACCAGGACAAAAATAGACGGGAACGAAACTGGAAACCGATATTAAACAGGACAACATAAACGGGAACAATAATGGACAGGAAATACCAACAGGAAAAAGGACCGAGTCAGAACCCATGTCTTGCGGGGTAAAGGTTCACTGACGGACTGACAAAGGAAAAGTGAGAGCATTGAGCTTAAATAGACGGAAAGCCAATCTGTCAATGGGCTGCAGCTGGCGCCAACTGGGCGCCATGGCAACCGTGACAAAAAACACACATCTGGCACTATTGTCCACAGTATGGTTGCTCTGGCGCCGTCATCTAAAGATGTACAACTCCCATTTTACCCAACCCAGCCCTTGAATGTTCAAAAGATCCAAAAACACGAGATGTAAACAACTTGGAGCAGAGCTGAAATTTTTTATAGCGGTTTAAGAAGGCGGCATAGAATGCCGTGCGACTTGTGCAAAGACTCTTTGATAATGTACCATCTATAGAAGCGGTGTTATTCTGTTTCAGCTTGCAGGGCCCCTACGAAGGCGCCCAGCAGCTGGCTTGGAACTGGTTTGGACCAGAAAGAAATCCATCTGTAATATATTTCTGTGTGAATACCTTAGAAAACGGCGAGCGTAAAAATATGCATTCAAAATAACGCGGTGACGTCTGGAAACATTTCTTTGAGAGACATTAGTCCATATTTTTGCCAACATTATTCATTAAATAATAAATGCTGTTCTACTAGTGATCCCAAGATCCAAGAAGAAATCAGCTGGTTCCAGAGCGTTCTCCATTTGGGCCCCGGTGCTGTGGAATGCTCTTCCCTCTGAGCGCCGACTTCAGTGAAACTGTTTAAATCTAGGCCTAAAACACACCACCATTCTATAATATATGATCGACTTATAGCTCACGTTGACAATATCTGTGTATTATTTGTTATTGCAACATCCATTGCAGCCTGGTCATGCTGGAAGGGGGTTGACCTCATGTGCAGTCCCTTCTCAGGGTTTCTTCATTTTCCTCATGTTGAGATTTTTTTCTATATGAATTGAACAGCAATGGAAGTTATCCATCAAAAACGCTATGCTTCTCTTTCAGCATAATCGAATCATTCTTAGGTCACTGGAGTTTACATAAATCCTCCTGGAACGACGGCAAGCGAATGCAATTTTGGCCATCACAGCAGAAACCACTTTTGACGACAGTACACAAAACACGTCTGTGTTGCAATCTGGCACTATTCGCCACAATATAGTTGACCTGGCGCTGTCGTCTAGAAAATATGGGCTCACATGACCTAATGTCAGGATGCTGGAATTCCCTTTAATCCACAAGGAACGATGACAAGGAAAGACAAGACGCAGGTCTTATTCTTGTTTTTTTCAGTGTATGTATCTTGAACGGTAACATAATCTAAAAACATGTGACCTAGGCAAATTAGGGGCTGGGGGCGACACAGCTGAAAACTTCACTTCTCCTATTTTCATTTTTTTCACTTTTTTTTATATTTATTAGAGGCAAACAATGACAATTTTTTGAAGAGTTATACCACAAGACGCATGCACAGATGGCTAATAGGTGCAATGGCTCCCTCCACTACGTCCTCTCAGATAAAGTATTTTATTTTATTTTTATTTCTTTATGATTATATAATTTCCTCATGATTTATACTGAGGTCACAATGTCCCTCTTTTTGAAAAGTTATATCTTAAAACGTGTTCCAGATGAAACAGGTGCTCTGCCCTCTCAAGTAAAATGCCCTTGAAATTGTATTTCATTTTTATGATCATAATTTTCTGAGGTCAATAATAACATTCTTTTCTGGAAGTAGCTCGCAAAACACATGTTTTTGCAAAGTTTTGTCATGAACCGGAACAGGAGAAGGACCTAGATGTGTGACGTTTCTCACACAGGCTTTATTTTACGGGAATGGGGCAGTCATGCACGTTAACACAAATGCCAGTGCTTCGGCGATTGCTGGGCGGAAGAAGTGAGGCAGAAGTCTGGCGTGGAACAACAGGAAGCCAGAGACCAACGAGATCGATACCAGTTACACAAGCCAAGACTGGGCAGATGGTGTCGATACCGGATAGAATGGGACTGACAGGATTGAAAACAGATATAGGAGACTGAGGACAGAGATCAGACAGAACAAGATAGACGGGAACGATACCAAACACTGAAGACCAGAGATTGATATAAAAACACGACGAAATAGACGGGATCGATACCGGACAGTATACACAAACAGGATACCGGAGTCAAATCACACGTCTCGCGGGTGCAGAGATTTGCTGACGGACTGACAAACGGTGAGTGAGAGCACTGAGCCAATCAGTCAACGAGCCGCAGCTGGCGCCAAACGGGTGGGGCCAATTGGGCGCCATGGGCAAACGTGACAAGTTTGTTCATTTACAGCAAGGGGTGGGCAAACTTTTTGATTCGCGGGCCGCATTGGCTTGAACATGTTTTGAAAGGGCCAGGAGGAGAAAATTTACATTAGAAAGATTACATTTTTGTATATAGCGATACAGTCTTGAATACAAACCTCAGCAATACCTTAGTGTAGCTCCTATGCTGTTAGACAGAGGAAAGAAAAGCTACTTGACTTTTTCTAGGTTTGAGGAGTGGTAATATTTATTTTGTGCGGCACAGTTGTGAGGTCATGAGACTGAACCTTCCTGTATGGAGTTTGCATGTTCTCCCCGTGGGTTGCGTGGGTTTCCTTCGGGCACTTCGGCATCCTCGCACATTCCAAAAACATGCATGTCAGGTCAATTGGCCGGTCCAAATTGTCCCTAGGTGTGAATGAGCGAGTGAGTTGTCTGTCCCTGTGTGCCCTAGGACTGGCTGGCAACCGGTTCAGGGTGTCCCCTGCCCACTGCCCGAAGACAGCTGGAATGGGCTCCAGCACCCCCGCGACCTTACTGAAGATAAGCGGTGCAGATAATGGATGGATGGATGGATGTTTTATTTATTTTTCAGTTTGATAGCCGGTCATCTACTCTAATTTTGTTGTTAACCTATTTTTAGTAGCAAAATTTACGTTTATCTGCACTGATAGGTTTAGAATCAACAATCAATCTATTTTGTCTCAGAATAAGTTACACAGTAATACACTTTGAATTTCAATGAAAGTTCAAATGAATGACAAGAAGGTTCATTAAATAAGCAAAGAAAACACAATTCCTGCCCTGCGATTGGCTGGCAACCAGTTCAGGGTGTCCCCTGCCTACTGCCCGGAGATGGCTGGGATGGGCTCCAGCCCCCCCGCGACCCTAATGAGGATAAGCGGTACGGCTAATGAGATGAGATGAACACAATTCCAATTTTTTCCAGTACAGGGGATCCCAATTGCATGGGTGGAGTGGCACCTTTTCAATTTCTGGCTCCACCTAGTGTTAAAACTGAGAAGTGCAACAGAGTTGAGCTCAAGCGCCATGTGCGGGCCATATTCAACTATATTTTCAGAATTTGCTGCAGGCCAATAAAAACTGACCTGCGGGCCGCAGTTGGCCTGCGGGCCGTAGTATGGACACCCCTGAATTACGGATTAATTGATATATGAATCTTTTTGCGTGAAAATCGCAGTATCAAAACATATTTTCGTATATACACAAGTCTACACCTGCCGATTCTACGCTCTTTAGACTCAGTCAATAACTCCAACTCCAAGCTTTACCTAGGATTAGTCGGTTCTGACCCAACAGCCACCAAGCTCATATTGCCTATATCGAACCCGGGTGCTGTATTTGAGTTCTCTCATATCTCTTCTGTCTCCTTGACATTTCTTTACAAATACCAGCTTCCTTTCCCTCTGTTATTGCCGTCTCCTATTCCGTCCTCCCTCCGATTAAACAAAGCCCGGCCACTACCCGCGTGCCATTTGCTTTTTATTGGAAACACGTGGCCTTTAATTAAATTGACTGATTCGGAGGAATATGAGGGATATTTGGGTGATATATATTAGATAAGGGAAGAGTGAAAATGGAATAAAGGGTGGGCTTTTATTGAAACTTGGTCAGGGGTGCAGAGTGAGATAAACAGACCAGATGCAGGTCTGCCGTTTTCTTTCTTTGGGTAGTTTAGTTTAATTCCGTGCAGTCAATTAGAATGACAATTGTCTTTTTGGTCGTTGACAACAACATGGTGTACATTGTTTACAACGAGAATAGTGCGTTGACATTGGCAGAACTTTTTGCAAACTAAAAGTAGAGAGGGGGCGGCACGGAAGAGCAGTGGTTAGTGCGTGTGTGTGCAGCACAGTTCTGAGGTCATGAGATCGAACCTCCTGTCAGGAGTTTGCATGTTCTCCCTGTGCTTACGTGCGTTTCCTCCGGTTTCCTCCCACATTCCAAAAACATGGATGTCAGGTCAATTGGCCGGTCCAAATTGTCCCTAGGTGTGAATGAGCGAGCAAATTGTCCGTCCCTGTGTGCCCTGCGCCTGGCTGACAACCAGTTCAGGGTGTCCCCTGCACACTGCCCCAAGATAGCTGGGATGGGCTCCAGCACCCTCGCAACCATACTGAGGATAAGCGGTGCAGATGATGGATGGATGGATGGATGGAAAGTAAAGAAATTAAATGTGTATGCAAATTTTTAAATACATTGGCAACATAATCTTTTTTAATTTTTGTGTGCTTGTTTAGGGTGGTGATGACCGTGGGTAAAAAAAAAACTGTCTCAGAGCCTATAAGTTCTTGTTTTAATGGATCATTAGCATCTGCGGAGTGAAGGAAGAGTAGACTTTATTAATGTAGTCAGCTCTGCTGGAGTATTACAATCCGGAAATGTCCTCTAGATTAGGTAGAAAGCATTCAACGATTTTCTGGACTGTGTTGATTACTCCATGTAAGATGTATCCGTCTGCAGCCATTCTCCCAGCTTACCACACTGGGATTTTTTTAATTAAGATATCAGCATGCTTGTCCTCTTATTTCCCTGCACTTTCTTAAAGGGACAGCGACTATTATTTGACTACTAGCTGTCGTTGTAATTTAAAAGTGAAACTGAAAAGAAGTCACTAAAGTATTATTTTTTTCTTAAAAGGCGGTTAATAACACACTGTCCTTTTAATAGTGTTCTGAGGAAGCACACATTGGCAATGTCCTCCAGACAAGGAAGAGAGCAGCCCATGATGTTCAAGGCTGTGTTGATGACGCCAAAATTCTTTTTTTAAAAATATATTTTCACCCTTGTCTTCTTATTTCCCTGCACTTTCTTAAAGGGACAGTGACTATTATTTGACTACTGGCTGTTGTTGTATTTTGTAGTGAAACTGGATTGCGAAAGGTATTTTTTTCTTCGAAGGTGCTCAATAACACAATGTGTATTCAATAACGTGCTGAGGTAGGACACATTGGCAATGTCCTAGGAAGAGAGCAACCCATGATGTTCGAGGCTGTTTTGATGACGCCATAATTTCATTTTTCGAATCTCTCCACGCTTGTCCTCTTATTTCCCTCCACCTTCTTAAGATTAAAAAAAAAAATGTCCCTGCCAGATTCACTCTACCTTGGAAAAAGACCTAGGACTCTGGTTGCCGCGGCAACCGGCCCCAGCTTCGATTGGAGGAACGCTCTACGTAGCAGAGCTGGGAAGGCACGCTTCTCTATGCGGCAGTATCGATTTCCAGTCTCGGGCCCGTTTGACGGCGATAGGTAACGCGATTGTCGGAGGAAAGCAACAGCGTATAATTATCCCTTCTTTGTGACGGGCGACTGTTTGATCGGACGGCGAGTTTTAACCTTTCAGTCATTTCGGGTGTTGTATGTGTTTCAGGGTCCCGCCTCCCCACTCTTTAACGCTGACGGTGCCGAGTAGGTGGAGGAGACGTCAGACTTTGACAAAGCTCTGCCCTTTACCAAGATTTAATGGGGATCAATTCACCTAAAGTAAGACGCATACAGTCACGTGAAAGTGAGGAAACGTTGCCGCAAATCAACCTGCTGCTTCTTTGACCCGGTCTGTTTTGCTGTCTTTTTTTCCCTTCCGAGCCAATTCGCTTTTAAGGAGATGAGAGTTCGTCAGTTGTCTTAATTGTGTCATGATGACTCATTGCAATCACCTGTGCCCGCTCGTTTGGCGCCAGCTGCTGCTGGTTACCTGATTGGTTACCTGTGCTCTTTTTTGACTCTGACTCCCGTCAGTCCCGCTTTGGCACCCGTTTTCCTCTCCTCCGTTCCTGATTTTCCCGTTTGTCTCCTACTACGACCCGTTTTCTGACCCCGACCACGTTTTGGTCTCCCGTCCCAGCTAACGACCCGTTTTTTGTCCCCGACCACGTTCTAATCTCCCGTCCCGGCTAACGACCTGTTTTTCCGTCTAACTACGTTACGATCTCCCACTCCGGAAGATCCTCTTCCGCATTCAGAACACGCTCCAATCCCGTGAACAGCTTGCTTCCCGCGTCCAGCGAGCACCGGATCGCTGCCGCTGCCATTCCTCTATATTTCAATAAACTTGCGAGTAACGTTACGCATCTGGGTCCTTCTGTTCTAGTCGTGACGAATTGGATTCCTTTTTATATATATATATATATATATATATATATATATATATATATATATATATATATATATACATATATATATACATATATATATATATATACATACATATATATATATATATATATATACATATATATATATATATATATATATACTGTATATGTATGTGTTTCTGTAGTGCAGTGGTTAGCACATTTGCGTAACACGCCAAATGTCCCTGGTTCGAGACCAGTTGGAAACATTTGTTGGCCTAGAGAGGGATGGGTACCACCAGGCTGCACTTGCCAAAGGCACACTACAGAACTAGTGCCCCCACAACTCTAGTGGTTAAGGGAACCACCATATATCCATCAATCCATTTTCTGCACTGCTTATCCTCAGTAGGGACGCGGGTGTGCTGGAGCCCATCCCAGCTAACTTTGGGCAATGGGCAGGGGACACCCTGAACTGGTTGCCGGCCAGTCGCATATATATATATATATATATATACTGGACTGTCTCAGAAAATTAGAATATTGTGATAAAGTTCTTTATTTTCTGTAATGCAATTAAAAAAACAAAAATGTCATACATTCTGGATTCATTACACATCAACTGAACTATTTCAAGCCTTTTATTATTTGAATATTGCTGATTTTGGCTTACAGCTGAAAAAAACTCAAAAATCCTATCTCAAAATATTAGAATACTTCCTCAGACCAAGTAAAAAAAATAACTTTATAACAGCAAAACTAAATCAAACATTTGAAAATGTCCATTGATGCACTCAGTACTTGGTTGGGAATCCTTTTGCACGGATTACTGCATCAATCCGGCGTGGCATGGAGGCAATCAGCCTGTGGCATTGCTGAGGTGTTATTGATGCCCAGGATGCTTCGATAGCGGCCTTCAGCTCATTTGCATTTGTAGGTCTGGTGTCTTTCATCTTCTTCTTAACTATACCCCACAAATTCTCGATGGGGTTCAGGTCAGGGGAATTAGCAGGCCAATCAAGGACAGTGATGCCATGGTCAGTGCACCAGTTACTGGTGGTTTTGGCACTGTGGGCAGGTGCCAGATCATGCTGGAAAATGAAATCCTCATCTCCATAGAGCTTTTCAGCAGATGGAAGCATGTAGTGCTCTAAAATCTCTTGGTACACAGTTGCATTTACTCTGGACTTGATGAAACACAGTGGACCAACACCAGCAGCTGACATGGCTCCCCAAACCATTGCTGACTGTGGGAACTTCACACTGGATTTCAAGCAACTTGGATTTTGCTCCTCTCCAGCCTTTCTCCAGACTCTGGCGCCTTGACTTCCAAATGAAATGCAAAACTTGCTTTCGTCTGAAAAGAGGACTTTGGACCACTCTGCAACTGTCCAGTGCTTCTTCTCCATAGCCCAAGTCAGACGCTTCTTCCGTTGTCTTGAGTTCAGAAGTGGCTTGACCATGGGAATACGGCTATTGTAGCCCATTTCCCGGACACGTCTGTGAACTGTGGCTTTTGATACCTGGACTCCAGCTTCAGCCCACTGTCTTTGAAGCGCCCTCAAATTCTGGAAGCGGCTCTTGTTCACAATTTTGTTAAGGCTGCGGTCATCTCTCTTGGTTGTGCAGCGTTTCCGGCCACATTTTTCCCTTCCAACAGACTTTTTGTGGATATGCTTTGAAACTGCACTCTGTGAACAGCCTGCTCTTTGAGAAATTTCTTTTTGTGTCTTACCCTCCTGATGGAGGGTATCAATGATGGTCCTCTGGACAGCAGTCAGATCAGCAGTGATTTAGTTTACTGAACCAAGCTGAGTGTTTTTAAGGCTCAGGAAACCCTCGCAAGGTGTTTCGAGTTAATTAGATGATTCAGGTGATTAGTTGAATAGCCTACTTGTATACTTTTTCATGATATTCTAATATTTTGAGATAGGATTTTTGAGTTTTCTTAAGCTGTAAGCCAAATTCAGCAATATTAAAATAATAAAAGGCTTGAAATAGTTCAGTTGATGTGTAATGAATCCAGAATGTATGACATTTTTGTTTTTTTAATTGCATTACAGAAAATAAAGAACTTTATCACAATATTCTAATTTTCTGAGACAGTCCAGTATATATATCAGAATTGAAACTCCATAGAGGAAATTAGCACGAGTAGCGTTTTATCTCCGAGCCATATGGAATCGTAAAAAGAGCCATATCTGGCTTGAGAGCCGTAGGTTCCCGAACCCTCCTCTTTCAACAACCACCATTACGCTTCTATTTGAATATTTTTTTATTTTATTGTTATTATTGAAAGTGTTCTTCATTCAGACCCCGGTGCTTTGAGACTTTTTTGTGATTAAGGGCTATAACAAATGAACTTTGACTTGACTTCAATGTATACACATTTAATGTGCGTATGAGCGATTGACAGATCTTTCTTTTCTTTTTATGTACTTTTATATGGGATTAGGGATAATGGATTTCAGCAGAACAAGTGCATTTTATTTTACGTGGAAATAACTGCAAAAAAGGAGTCACCAGGCCCCAAAAAAGTGGGCTCTGTCGGTTGCCTCTTAAAGCAATACTTGATTTGGAATAATGATTGCGGCTGCATGAGTGCAGTTCACTTTCTGGGAGACAGAATGTCAAAAAAAGACCAACCAGGCCTGAAAGCCCAACAAAAATGCGCTCTGCAAGCCCCTGCTTCCAGCAAAATCAAAGATAATGGATTGCAGCTGTGCTAGTGTAATTCCCTTTTGAGTGGACCGAACAGCAAAAACAACTGCTAAGTCTAACAAAAAAGTGCTGTGCCAGTCCCTGCTTGCTGCAATATTCAATCAGGGATAACTGATCACGGCAGCATGCGCTATTTTTTTACTGTACACTTTTTAGTGTAGCTAAAGGCAAAACAGAGCCACCAGGCTCTTCAAAAATACACTGTGCACACCCCTGCTTGCAGCAATATATGAATGGGGATAATGGATCGCTGCCACATGAGTCCAATTCACTTTTTGGTGGGCAGAACGGCAAAAAAAAAGCCGCCAGGCCCGACATAAATGCGCTCCAATGGTCTCTGCTTGCAGCAATACGCAATCAGGGATAATGGATTGCAGCAGCACAAGTGCTTTTGTTGGACAAAACCGCAAAAGAGAGATGCCTGGGGCTGACAAAAGTGCTCTCTGTCGGTCTCGTAGCTATATGCGATCGGGGACAATGAATCGGGCTGCATTTGTGCAGTTCACTTTTTGCTCGACTTACCGGCAAAATAGAGACGCCAAGCCTAACAAAAATGCGCTCTGCCAACCCCTGCAACATGTGATCGGGGATAATGGATTGCGGGATATTATTCAACATGCAATGCATTTAGTCTGCAAAGTAGCAAGGTATTACAGAATATATTTTCTTAAATTTTGAAGTGTTGACACATATTGGCTTTCGCTTTTATTGTTTTATCAACACCATAAACAACTCTCTTCAAATTGGATCTCGTCATCACGTTTTCATAACATCTTACATTATTTTGATGGCGCCATTATCGCTCCATACGGCTCACGTGCAATAAAATCGGGGTTGGAGAGGTGTCTGTTCACGCCATTTCAATTTAAGCCACACCTCGGGCGATACTCTTACTATTTATGACGTCCGCTGCGAAAACTGTCAAAAAGGAGAAAAAAACGGTTGCATAACTGCTCTTATCTGTGGAAAGCAAATCCCGCCTTTGTTGGATTAGGGGCAACAGGAGACTCTGGAAATAGGAATATCTTAATGTTAGAATAAACCTGTAAAGCCACTCCAAACATTTCAAGTGTTCTTAAGATGCAAAACGGGCGACGGGGGAGATGAAAATAAAACGCCCTTGCGTCGGATCCGACGGTGAGAAACAAAGAAAATCAGCCGACAGGGTTTCATTTGTCGGCTTCTGCTAAACGCAGTTGGTAAACCTTCACACCCACCTTCATCTAAATCAATAGAATTAAAAACAAATAGAGGAGATAAGAAAAATAAACAAAATGATGAATAAAAATAATCTCTTACTGCAAAAAAAAATCAGTAAAAAGTTTTTTCTGTATTTCGTGTTTTTTTCAATACTTACAAATATTGGGATTTTTTTTTTTAACTTGTTATGTCAGGACCAGAGCGGAAACAGGACCCACTCGCATAACATTTACCACAAGTTTTATTGAAGGAATGAGGAAGGGGTGCGCCCACGATCCGGTGTTCGCTCTCGTCCTCGGCTTGGGATCCGAACATGGAAGTGGATCTTCCGTAGCCAGCGATGGCAATGTCAGGGGCAGAAAACTGGTCGGTAGCCGAGACTGGTCGAGGAAGATGTGGTCGAGGTCGGAAACGAGTCGTAAGCAGGGACGGGAGAGCAGACGTGGTCGGAATCAAAAACAGATCGTAATTCAGGACAGTAGAGCAGATGTGGTCGAGATCAAAACAGGTCGTAGCGGGAGACAAACAGGAGCAAAAAACGGGACAGACGTGAGTTTGGGTCGAAAAAGGGCTTGCCGTGTAAAGACAGAGATTCGCAGACGGACTGACAAAAGGGGATAGACAGGACAGGGTTTAAATAGTAGGGAAGCCAATCCGTCAACAAGCTGCAGCTGGTGCCAGACAGGTGGGGCCAATTGGGCGCCATGGCAACCGTGACATGTTCATTTATAAAAATATCTTTCATCTGCCTTTTCTTTTTTACTACATATTTCAAACGTTTGTCTCGTAGCATTAAGAACAAAAACGGTTTTAGTAGTGATTATTGGAAGAAAAAAACAAATAAAATAAATATGAACTTAATTTATGAAATGTAAATTTATGAATTACTGTCATCTGCAATGTCAGACAAATTTGTTCACCATTTTCTTATTTTTCTCCATTTCAAACTTGTTTTTCTAGAAATATAACGATTGATTAAATGATGATAAAAATGGTTGTTTAAAGAATAGATCCAGATACATTCATTTTTAATTATTTTTGAATTTGATCAATTGTTCATTTCTTATTTTTATTTGTCATTTCAATTTAACTTCCTTCATATCAGTCAGCAATATTGAGATTGGTGACAACAATAAACTCTAGTGGTAAATTTGCAAAAGAAATAAGTATAGTAAATATAATAAATATGCCAGATGAGTACTGCACTTCACTCTTATTAGTCTCCCTCGTCTTCACAGCCGCGGCCTCTCCTGCACCCCTGTAGTTTTCCTGATCCTGTAATATTCTCTCTTGGAATTTATGTTCCATAACATAAACACACATAATTGGTTCATTCCTTTCCAGGATTGCTTTTAGCTGGTTGCGAATACCCGGAGGCGTGGCTAAGGATAAGCTAAGGCCCTCCTGTGTTGGCTTGGTGAAAAGGTATTTGTGTCCCTCACTTTGCAAATGGTTCAGAATTTCTTACCATCATCATGTTTTGCCAGAGTAAGGGTAAAATCCAAGGTAAGGGGAAGTAATGGGATTGAGCCTAATTGATAAATAGGCATTAACACTGTTATATAACGCCCACTTTGCAAAGTCACAAATGGGTACTATATTTCTTGTAATTTGTTCCTAAAAATATCCTAATAAAAACAATTATTTAAAAATCCAAACAGTGCTGTTTTGATGAAGTTATCTCCTGTTGTCTGCTTGTTTGTTATGTCGTAAAACTATACATAATGGTATAATTGACATTGACAAAAGAAATCCTGTACGCTTGTCCACCTTAATCGTGTTCTAATAGAGAAACGTATTTGTTGGCTTGAAATGCAGATGTACGTCGCGCTCGTTTTCCGCTTGTTTGTGCAGACGAGAGAGCGACACGGCCAACTGACAACACACACTCCATTATCCCCTCTCGCGTATTCTTTTCCCTCTTTGTCACTCGCACACTGACACAAACGCAGTGTCAATAATGGCAGGCTGCCGTTTGTATAATGATGCTATCTTGCCAGAAAGACGCTATCAGCTTTGTCTGACACACAAAGACAGCAAAGGCTGCAGCAGTACGAGTGGATCGACGCAACTCACACATACCAGCTCAGACTCTCTATTGAGACGCTCTCTTATAGACTTCCTGTGTCAACATTCGGTTTTATTAACCCCCCGACAGGCCGGGTCCAGGCGCGGCTGAAGAAGCGGATTTCGTGAATGTAGACTCGATAAGATATTGAAAAGGACATATTTACAATAAGAGAGGATGCAGCACATATAGGAAAACAAACTAACAAAACATGGAATCAAGAGAAAGCATGGAATATTCTAACAGAACAAAACAAAAAGACACGGAACATTTTCACGGGTGGATAGGACAATGACTATGGTCCATCACCAACCAGCTCTAACAAAACAAAACATGGAAGAGAGGTGACACAAGATATGTACGAACAACAAATAAAGAAGGGACAACACAGATTATATAGGAATACAAATTAACTCTAACCAAACAAAACATTAAGGAACAAGCACAGTATAGGCCTATGATGGGATACCAACTCGATCTATGGGGCCGGTCACACAGACATTTGCGGCTGAATCACGGCCAGAAATTTCTGCCTGTGCCTATTGGACGCTTTGAGATCGCCATACAGACGAGATACAGCGGTGTTAATACAGCGGTGCTTAACACGCAGTCGGAAAAGTTTTGCGCTGCTCAATTCTTCAGAGCGCAGGTACACAGCCTTTCACGAGCGTATCGAGGCTGAACCACGGCCGTAAACTTCTGGCCGTGAAGCAGATGTCGGTGGGCGCTGTTGGACGTTTTGAGACCGCCATATAGACGAGATACAGCAGTGCTTTACTCGCGGTCGGAAATTCACACGCGGTTGGCCGCGCGAAAAAGTTTTGAGCTGTTAAAAAGTTTGAGCACGTGTTAAACCGCGTGCCGCACACGTGGTCAACACGAGGTAATGACGCGGAAATGACGCGGAACGACGTGCTCTGGCCGCGGCCAGGGCGTTGTTACACATGGGTAGGACGGGAAATTTCAGCGGGTAATCGTGGGTGGAGCATGGTAATAGCATGTTCTGCGCCTGTATCGCGGTGTTATTACGTGAAATTAGCGTGTTACGCGTGTGACAGTCAAACGCCTTTCTCCGCGTACATACAGCGCGATTTGCCGAGCACACGTCAGTTGTGCTCGAGACGTCAAGGGGTGAACATGGATCCCCGTCAGCATAGTGACCTCGTCTTAATCCATTTTTATTTCTTGACATTTCTTTTCAAGATAATAAAATAAAAATGATGCCATAGCTTGAAATCTTGATCTTCACGGGACTGTGTCTTGAGCGGTTATGATTTCTACAGCCCGGTGTTATCCGAGAAATGCATCCCTGCCGCGATTTGCATCCCCTCGCTACTACAACCACTTTTACCTCGTTTTATCTCACTTTTAGGGAATGTAATGGCGAACATATAACCAAAACCACTTCGTCTTGCATTTGTTGGGAATGTAATACAACTTAAACCATTCCGTCTTTGTTTTTGTTGTGAACGTAATCGAACGGTAAATCCTCCCCCCCTCGCGTGAACGCGCATTCTGCTGCGCTTCCAACAAAAGCGATCGTATTCTATATAAAACGCTTATTAAAACAATAAAGCGAGCTAATTATAACAATTGGGAGATCCTAGTCTATATAACGCGTTTATTTAAACAATAAAGTGCGATCGTATTCTACAAAATGCATTTGTTAACGCGGATGAAAAAGTCAAAAGCGATCGCAGCAGAATGCGCGTTCACGCGAGGGGGTGGGGGGTGGGGGTGTTGCGTAGGAGTCGGATTTGGGCACAACACCGGCTCGGGAGCTTTTATACCCGTGGTCCACACGAGAAAATGACGCAGAAATGACGCGATGAGGAAGCGGAACAGTCGCCGGCGTCTGTTTTGCGGGCATACATAAAGGAGTTGTAATACAACAAAACAGGAAAGGAACACTGTAGGAAACACGTTCACATGTGTGTAGAAGAATTCCATAATGTTCTAACACCGGCCAGCTCTACCTGGAAAAAAAACATGAAAGTGAGAAGAAAAGATGATATGTAGGAACACATACTACCTCGAACTGAACAAAACATTAAAGTAAAGCAAGGCAGTGTATATTGGAATATTATTTAGGTTTAACTGAACAAAACACTAACGAGGAAGACACAGGGAACATACTCGTGCGAAGATAGGACAACTACATCAAACAGCTCTCACATAACAGAACAAGATATGAAAGTAGGATATCATAACAAACATTCTGCATGGG
Organism: Urocampus carinirostris; assembly: GCF_059441175.1. NCBI lineage: Eukaryota > Metazoa > Chordata > Actinopteri > Syngnathiformes > Syngnathidae > Urocampus > Urocampus carinirostris. The sequence continues at coordinate 12,202,578 of NC_142354.1, forward strand.
GCTACAACAGCAAAAAAGGGCCCTGATGATGAGACCAGACCAAATAATACAGGCACACTAACTACTATAACTGGACAAAACCCTGAACAAAAGAAACGCAGGCTATTTTGAAACACTAACCAACCGAACAAAAACTTGAAGAAAGGATATGTCTGATCTTTAACTAACTCCTTGGAAGATTACAATGAAACGAAATGTTAAATGTGATATCTCCTCAGATAAGACTTACATTTCCCCCACTCTGCGTCTGATTTCATTTTCAAAGCATTAAGAAAGCATCAATTAAACACAGACAATTTCCTGTCCTATATCACCTTAAAGTTATAATTAGCTACTTTCGCATTAGCCATCTTTTTTGGCATGCCTTGATATTCATTATGTCAGGGGACACCTTTTACATTGAAATATTTCCCTTCTGAAACGTCACGGAATTGATCTCTTAAATTACTCCAGGGGTCACGAAAATTTTTGGTTGGGGTAAGCACAAAGGGCTACTAATCTTATAACCATTTCTAAATCACCAAGTTATCATGTTATTACTATTTTGTTACTATGTCATTGCCAATTTGTAATGATTACAAGTAGGATTACAATTGGCTCAGTCAACCACTAAAACGCCATTCCTAGAAAATCACAATGAACCATCACCAGAGAGCTATTTTCGGAACTGGTCTGTGAGCTACTCAGGCGGTCTCTGGAGCCACTTGGTGCCCCGCAGGTACGATCCAGGGGGAAAAAAAATCACATTTGTCCACCTTTAACATGAACACAATCTGTACAATGGACATGACAATAAGCGATATTTAACATACATTATTGTAAAATACAGTCTTACTTGGTTTAAGATGTTGGGTGATAAAAAAAAACTAGTATTAATCGCTAAATGTTTATTTAAGCGCACCTATTTTAAAATCAACCTAAACCTATTTTCATATCATAATCTAAAGTCCCACAATAATCCACAATGATTTTCATTGACAAATTCAAATGAACGAAAAGAGGATTTGTCAAATTAGCAAAGAAAATGCAACTTCAGATGTTCTCCAGTTTAGGCCGAAGGAATAATCCAATTCCTACCGGGACCTTGATGTGAAGCTCTATGACAAATCAGACCCTTGTTGGCGTCCTGGTCTGGTTGTAGCTTGCCACTCAGATCACCGAGTTTTCAGTCATCCAAGGAATTAGGGAATTTTCCCGGGAGAGGAAAATATCGATCCAAAATTGGTCTAGTTCTGTTTTTTTGTCCTTTGTGAATCACATTGTCACCGGATGAAGTCAAAACAAAGGTCTCTTGAAAGGGAAGGTTAAGTTTTTTTCAAGGAATTTGATAACGATTGCAATGACCATAGCAAGTAAAGTCAATGACGAATGACGTACTCAGGAAACTCATTATGTTTTTTGTTTTTAAAAACTATTAAAACAGAGATTCACAAATTGTTGTTTGCTTATTAAAATAATTTATTTCACTAGATATATTAGTTATATGATCAAAAATTCGCTACAATGTCTTTCGTGTCAAATTTTAATATATTGTTTGAATGTGAAATTATATTTTATTCATTGAGGTCGCTGGTTCGCGCCTCGGCCGAGTCATACCTAAGACTTATAACATTGGTAAAAATGGCGGCGCCCTCTGTTGGCTGCGGCTGCATCCGCTGGCTACAACGGGTCAGGTGTATCGACATTTCGTTCTGTGTACATTGTTACAAAGAATGACAATACAAAGGAAATTATCATTATTATTATTATTATTATTATTAATTTCTAACTGTCTTTTAAAGGAGCTGTACGGAATTTAGAACTTTTTACTTGCTGTCTTATGTCATCATTGCAGCCTCAATCAGCCTGTTAATGATGCATGTGCAAGTATGTGCATTTCAGTAAACTCTTATTTCCATCTTTATAAGGGTTTGGATTGAAGTTTGGACGCCATTGGAAGCAGGCCTTTTCCTAAGTTCACCATTTTCATGCTACACTAACAAATACACAAAAAAACACTCACTTTTAAGCACTCCCCTCATCCCTCCATTCCTCCCACCAAATGTGTTCCGTCCTGAACAGCTTTGCTTAGTAAGACAAAAACGGATAAGCGCAGTGGAAAATAAAGCATAAGGGCTCTTTGAACACAGTTGGGCGTTGTTACAGATGGTTTCCATAACTTCAAAATTATTCTACTTGCTGACGCCATCTTCTGGCTGAAATCATCATTGCAGCCTCCGTCACACTGCCTGTGTGCCACATGCACTTTCATGTCTTTCTTCAATACGCACTAAAAACTCTTTTTTTCATCTTTTTGGGGGTTTGGGGTAGCTTTTGGCCTGTATCTGAAATTGTTGTTTTTTTATTTTCACAATTTTCATCCTGGAATAAATGAAAACGAGCATGCATGTGAAATCACTCTCTATAAAGGCTCTTTGAACTCAGTTAGGCATTGATCACTTTATAAATAAAATATTTAATTTGAAACTATTTCAGGACACTTGAAAAGGTCTCCCCTTTAACAGGGATGACAAAAACATGAGAAGAGGACAACACAGTATCCGTTGGAATACCAGCAAGTTCTAACTGAATAAAACATGAAAGACATGACAAAGGGGACATACGCTTGGTTACAACAACTACGTGGACGACTACAAATCAGCTCCAACAGAACAAAACATGAAAGGCATGACAAAGGGGACATACTCACGCCTGGATAAAACAACTACATGGACAACTACAAATCAGCTTTAACAGAACAAAACATGAAAGAAAGATGACACAAGAAACATCTCGCATGTGAGCAGAACAACAACGAGATCCATCAATGTGGTAAATCTTGGATTATTTTTCTGTTTTCAACATTTTCTCATTTCTTTTTTCAAATGTAGTTTGTGTGTGACAAGGTGAGGGCCTTGAAATGACGCCAGCCTCCTTTTTACCTTCTGTCAGGTGAGACGGCCATCGGCAGGAGGGCAAGGGAACGCCAATCAGCCGTGCCCTACCCCTCTCTTGCGTCAGATGAGGACACTCGAGGTGGCGACCTGCTCGGAATTCATGATGGAAACTTGCACTGAGAAGATGGAGCTCTCTCTCTCTTTCACCCACAGATGGCAGCAATTCATGCTCTCCAAATATCTGTTCACCCGAAAGGGGGTTAAACCTCCCCTCTGTGTTCCAAAACTGCACAATTGTCTCATCTCAAAGTCATGAATTAGTGATTTGCACTAAAGGTTGCAGGACTTGGCGCACGCCACCGGGACCGGACCAAGCATTTTGATGCCCTGCTTATTTTTGTGCCCACTACTGCTTGATAAAAATCGTTTCATACGTTCTGCATAATCAGTCGAGAGATAAGTTGATTTCCATTTAAAAAAGAGAAATGGGCCCCCCCAAAAAATTGTACATCCATGGTGGACCTTAAATGCCCTGATTTTGTGTCTTCTGTGAAGATTTCCCTGCTCTTAAACATGCTGTGCCTTTAAGTAACAGCTTGATGATGTCACTGCAATATGATGCAAAATATGTACTGTTCAAGTCTGTCTTTTAAAGAGAAAATAGTCCAAACTCAAACTTATGTGTGTCCATTCTGGACCTTAAATGCACCCTGCTTTCAAAATTAGGATACTTGTCAGCCCATACAGTTTAGGTGTCATATTTGACCCTGATCTATCCTCTGAAATGCATGTAAAGAAAATTACTAGAACCGCTTTCTTCCATCTTCGTAACATTGCTAAAATCCGTTCAATACTGTCTCAGTCGGATGCGGAAATTATAATTCATGCATTTGTTACCTCCCGTCTCGATTACTATAATGCACTACTCTCTGGTCTCCCGAAGTCTAGAATCAAGTCTCTTCAGCTGGTACAAAATGCGGCAGCGAGGCTTTTAACTAGGACAAAAAAGTACGATCACATAACATCGATTTTGGCTAACCTGCATTGGCTCCCAGTTAGCCTTAGATGTGATTTCAAGGTTCTCTTAGTATTATACAAAATCATACATGGACTTGCTCCCTCTTATCTTTCAGATCTGATTTGCCCCTATGTCCCGGTCCGAAGCCTACGATCTGAGAGTGCCGGTCTTCTGGTGATACCAAGAGCAAAGAAGTGTTCTGCTGGTTGGAGAGCATTCTCCATCCGGGCACCGGTGCTGTGGAATGCTCTTCCCCCTGAGATCCGATCTGCAACCTCAGTGGAAATGTTTAAATCTAAACTTAAAACTCACTTCTACTCCATAGCATATGAATAACTTACTCTTCTAGTCGGCTGAAAAATAGTCTGTGTAATATAGTGTAATAATCTGTGAAGCACTTTGAGACTCTTCGTGATTTAGGGCTATACAAATAAAAATGACTTGATTTGACTTGACTCTTGTATTTTATACTAGTTTTTGCTAAAATATTTCAATGTGATCCTATTAAGACATAAATGTTATGTCATGATTACTCTTTGCCCTCACCTATACCCGCTCGTATGGCGCCAGCTGCTGCTTGTTGCCTCATTGGTTCCCCTTCTATTTAAACTCAGTACTCCATTCACTCCTTGTCAGTCTGTCAGCGAACCTCCGCATACGCAAGGCAAGCACTATTTGACTCTGGCTCCCATCTGTCCCGTCCTCACCTGTATCCTGCTCATCTGTCCCCGACTTCCCGATCGTCTCCGGCTACTTGACCCATTCTGTCCATCCACCACGCTCCGATCTCCCGCTCCGGCTACTTGACCTGTTTTTGCCCACCGCCCACGATCCAATCTCCCGCTACGGCTACTTGACCCGTTTTTGCACATCGACCATGCTCCGATCGCCCGTCCCGGCAATCCACTCGTTTCCGCATTCCGACCACGCTACGTTCCACCTGCCCAGCGAGCACCGGATCGCTGTTGTTTGTCTCCCGCACCTGACTTCCTCGATTTTCCAATAAAGCTTTTTTTGAAACGTTTTGGGTCTACCGTCAGTTCTGGTTCTGACATCATTTTCATTCGATATACAATTTGGTGTTAACTATGCAGTTGTCCGTGCTATTAAACATGCAGTCCCTTTAAGAGACAATTTGATGTGGTCTCTGCAGTATTATGCAAAATATTATGAGTTTTAAAGTCTGTCTTTTACAAATGGAACGCATCCGCATGTCAATTCAAAATCACAGCATATATGTCCGTAGTGGACCTTAAATGCCCTCGGCTTTCAAAATAAACATACCTGCCAACGGGTGCAATTCCTTTTTGTATTTGACATGATTTTCTGCTTCAATATTTCAATGTGATTATATTAATAGCATTGAACTGATCACTTTTTGTCTATTGTGCAGATCTTCCTGCTCCTAAACATGCTCTGCTTTGAAAAGAGAATGATGTCACTGCAGTATTATGCAAACTATATAAAGCTACAGTCTCTTTTGGAGAAGAGAAAAACAATTGCAGCTGCATATCAATGCCTATAGTAGATTATCCATGTATCATACATGCATACCTGTTAACTAATTTTAATTATTTAGTTGGATTTTTAGCAATTTCTTGCTGAAATATTTGAATACGGTAAAGAATTGTATACAATGTCTTGCCTTCTTTGCTGATTTCCAAGCTCTTAAACATGCTGTGCCTTTAAGAGATAAATTGATGCATTGTTCAGTCTTTTAGAAGTCGTGACACAAGTGAACAGAATATTTCAGACTTTGACTCCTTTTATTGTGTCAAATTGATTATGTAGTTCTTTGTATCCTTGTGGACATTTGTGTAAACAATCCATGGATACATTGTTGTTTTTTTTAAAAAAAGCTTGACTTTCACGCATTTTTGTTTCTCTGGGTTGACTGGTATGGATTTGTTTGTTTATTGTAACTATGTGAGTGTGATCATAAACAAGTTAAAAAAAATGTTCCACCCGACGGACGTCTGTACTCAATTAAAAAGTATAAGCTGGTAAAATCTGAAATTTGAGGGGGCTTAACTTGCAACATGTTGGAAAAGGTAAACACTTTTTGGGCTTATTACCCTTTAATACACACAGAACATACTTCTTAGGTCATTGTCTTCTGAAACCTCAAATTGTAGGTGTAGATTTTAGTGACATCTAGTAGGTAACGACCATATTGCAGCAATTTGCAAGCAAGAGCTAGCTGGAGCAGCTAGCAAAGTAAAGCACCTGAAAACCCAAGCTTTGAGGAGTGTAGATAGATAGATAGATAGATAGATAGATAGATAGATAGATAGATAGATAGATAGATAGATAGATAGATAGATAGATACTTTATTCATCCCCTAAGGGAAATTCACATTTCCAGCAGCATCCCTGAGCTGAGAACGATACAATAACAAAGCCAAAAGAATACAATATACAAATACCCAGTGTGACGTGCAAATGCCCACTTTAGCATGTTATATAGAGTAACTAAATAGTGCTACACAGAATACATAATGCAGTAAGATTCGGTAATATCCAATGTAGGTGGTGTGGTTTAATGTGGGCCTTTACTCTGCCGGGTGGAGTTAAAGAGCCTCATGCCATGAGGAAGAAAAGATCTCTTCAGTCTGTCCGTAGTACAAGACAGTGACAGCAGTCTGTCACTGAAACTGCTCTTCTGTCCGGAGATAATGCTGTGAAGCGGATGCGATGGATTGTCCATGATTGACCTCAGCTTTTTCAGTGCCTGTCTCTCAGCTACTGTTGTTAGGCTGTCCAGCTCTTTGCCCACAACAGAGCTCGCTTTCCTAGCCAGTTTATTGAGACGAGAGGCATCCTTCTTCTTGACGCTGCCTCCCCAACACGCTGCCGCATAGAAGAGGGCGCTTGCCACTACTGTCTCATAGAATATTTTCAGGAGCTTTTTGCAGATGTTGAAGGAGGCCAGCCTTCTGAGGAAGTAAAGTCGGCTTTGCCCTTTCCTACATAGAGCTTCTGTGTTGGCAGTCCAGTCCAGTTTGTTGTCCAGCTGCACACCCAGGAATTTGTAAGTCTGGACAAATTCTACACATTCTCCCTTGATGGTTACAGGAACCGGGTGAGTTCTGGTTCTCCTGAAGTCCACCACCATCTCTCTGGTCTTGGTGGTGTTTAGGTGCAGGTGGTTTGCGTCGCTCCATCGGACAAAGTCCTGAATCAATTTCCTGTACTCCTCCTCCTGCCCGTTTCTGATACATCCCACGATCGCAGTGTCATCGGCAAACTTTTGCACATGGCAGGACTCAGAGTTGTACTTAAAGTCCGATGTATATAGAATGAATAGGAACGGAGAGAGAACGGTCCCCTGCGGAGATCCTGTGCTGCTAACCACGGTGTCCGATGTACAGCCCCCCTGTTTCACATACTGCGGTCTGCCTGTCAGGTAGTCAGTAATCCATTCTACAAGGTGTGAGCTAACTCCCATCTCTGTCAATTTCCTACTCAGTAGCAGAGGCTGTATGGTATTGAAGGCACTAGAGAAGTCCAAAAATGTAATCCTCACAGCCCCCTTCGCCCTATCCAGGTGAGAGAGGGATCGGTGTAACATGTATAATATAGCATCCTCCACTCCCACCTTCTCCTGGTAAGCAAATTGCAGTGGGTCGATGGCGTGACGGACCTGTAGCCTCAGGTGGTGCAGCAGCAGCCGCTCCATGGTCTTCATCACATGTGATGTCAGGGCGACTGGCCTGAAGTCGTTGAGTTCCTCTGGTCTTGATTTCTTTGGGACTGGGATGATGCAGGATGTTTTCCACAGCTGAGGGACCCTCCCCTGTTCAAGGCTCAGGTTGAAGATGCGCTGTAGAGGGTCTCCCAGCTCAGACGCACAGGCTTTCAGCAGTCGGGGGGATATTCCATCAGTGTAAGCACTGTTTATGAAATGTTTAAATATCACATATGTTGGAATTAAATTATTTGTATACATTCCAATGATTTTGAAGCAAGAACAACTGGCTAGAAAGAGAAACTAGCGAAACCAAAGCAGTGACTATATATGTGACTACAGGAACAGTTTGACATCTGTAATAGGAATAGGAAACACCAAATATTGAGATTCATTTTTTCAGGTTTTCAAATACTTATTTGCAGCTGTATCACACAAATAAATGGTTAAAAAAATCATGCATTGTGATTTCTGGATTTTTCTTTTTAGTTTACCTCTCCCACAGAGGATGTGGGTGTTCAATTACTTATTTTCTTCAATGTATATGTATATTCCTCCCACATTCCAAAGACATGTATTTCAGGTGGATTGGCCGGTCCAAATTGTCCCTAGGTGTAAATGAGCGAGCGAGTTGTCTGTCCCTGTGTGCCCTGCGATTGGCTGGCAACCAGTTCAGGGTGTCCCCTGCACACTGCCCGATGATTGCTGGGATGGGCTCCAGCACCCCCGCGACCCTATTGGGGGTAAGCGGTGCAGCTAATGAGATGAGATGAGATATATATATATGTATAAAATGTGTGTTGAACATTCCTTTTGACATGGCAAAATCATCGGGGTACTAAGAGCTAGCCAGGCTAGTTCCACTCCTTGTTTTTACGTTTGACTCCCGTATGGTTTTTCTCATTCCTATCTAAAAACGTTTCTTTGTTTGAACAAAAATGTTCAGTGTATCCGGATACATTTTTCAAGTAACCCCGCTTATCAACCACAGACGGTGATATTTGAGGACACATCTTCAAAAAGGAGACGTGCGTGCAAGAACTTGTTGTTTGATCGGAGGCAAAAATCTCACGTTGTCATCTCGCCGAGGTCACAAGCGCTAATGTGTGAACATGGCCGGTCCTGGAGGCAGCGTGAGGCTCTGAGGCACACAACAACGCAGCTGCTATGCCTTTCCATGAACTTTTCCGTGAAACGCAAAGATGAGGAAATTAACGTTTGTTTTTTAGTGCCTGGAGAAGCAGATCTCATTCATGTGGACTCAAAATATGGTTTTAGGAAAGATTTATTAACAGAAACAGAGCAAGGCAGTTCACAAGGATCTGTTGAATTTAAAAACATCAAAACTACTCACAGGCTTGACTATGCATCCCTTAACCACTAGGGTCGTAGGGGAACTGTTTCCTGTGGTGTGTCTTGGGCAAGTACAGCCTGGTGGCGCCCATCCCTCTCCAGGCAAACAAGTTGGTTGGTTGGTAAGATGTCTTAAGCACTAGAGACCTAGGGGCACAATTCACTGTGAACAAAGCAAACTTGGAACACTAAATAACTCAACCTGCACAAAGACATATATGTTACAAATATATCTCATCTCATCTCATTAGCTGCACCGCTTATCCTCAGTAGGGTCGCGGGGGTGCTGGAGCCCATCCCAGCAATCATCAGGCAGTGGGCAGGGGACACCCTGAACTGGTTGCCAGCCATTCGCAGGGCACACAGGGACAGACAACTCACTCGCTCATTCACACCTAGGGACAATTTGGACCGGCCAATCCACCTGAAATGCATGTTTTTGGAACGTGGGAGGAAACCGGAGTACCCGGAGGAAACTCACGCAAGCACGGGGAGAACATACAAACTCCTCACAGGAAGTCCGGTAGCTGGATTTGAACCCACAAAGGAGGTTCCCAAGACCTTAGAACTGTGCCGCACGCGTGCTGACCACTGCGCCGCCGTGCTGCCCACACAAAAACATATATGTTACAAATATATATTTTTTTTAATAATATTATTATTACTACGTATTATACTCCTATCTTTTTGAGCTGCTTCACTTTTAGTCGGCAACTAAAACTAGCGGTATCTTTAAAATAAGCAAAACGATCTGATTTTCAGATATATTTATTGGTGTGGACTACAAAACTATTATGAACGCCTTGTCCCAACTTGAACTGTCCACTTGAGCATCCTGAGGACAAGCTCACACTGACAGCTCGCATTATAATGCATGAGCCCCCCCCCCCCGAACCTCTCCACCAGCACCCATCACACGCTCCATATTTAACCTTTGCTGCTTGTCAACACGGCCAAGGAATGCCAATGTCATCGGCTCCGAGTCCACTCACTCCTTAACACAGGAATGGGCAACTCTATCCAATCGCAAGCCGCATTGGGTTAAAACGGAGGTCTCAGACGCGCGGCCCGGGGGCCCATTGCGACCCAAAGGGTGATTGTTGAAGGCCCCGGCCTTAATATGAAAGTTGAAGGGATATTGTGTATAGTTTGACCACTAGATGCCGCTGTATCCTGTCTTGTCGCCGAAAACGAATGCTCAAAGCACAACGGAAGAAGACCAAAACGCAACTTATTACTTTTGAAAAGAAGAGAAATAAGAAAAGAAAAAAAAGGGAGAAAATGAAAAAAATGAAGTGAGACAAAGAGTACTACTCAAGAATAATGGACTTTTTTACCCTTAATTCCTTTCTTTCTTTTTCTCAATTTTCCTTTTTTCTTTCTTTTTTGATTAAAAACCCACTCAACAAACTGTAATGACCTACAAACGCTAGCCAAGCAACGATAATAATTTGATTGGGTGAGCAGTAAGGGTGGACAGAGGTATGTAAAACAACATGCACCTTTTTATCACACACGCGCACATAACCCTGAAGGGATACATCCATAAACATTTGATTTACATTTTTTTGTAACATATTTACAAAAGAACTCTGCTTGCACCTTGTTTTGGAACCATTATTTATGAAAAGAAATGAAGATCAAAATGAGACTCAACGATCCTAACTGTAACTGTGGAAGGGAGACAAGTTTAAAATGGTATATGGGAGTCGTGCTCTCGCATTGTCCTTATTTCATATCAAATCATCTAACATCACATAAAGAAATCAAATTAGCTTTTGTCTGGAGAGCGGTTTTGGCGTATTTGCTGAATTCTTGTCTTAAAATATATGGTATGGCTCTCTCTCAAAACAATAATAGCAAACTATTTTGCTATTATAGCTCTTTTTGTCATGATTATTGACGCGAGCCAACTGCTTCGGACGCTGACTGGCTGCTCATCTCATTTAAACCCCTGTCTTCCTGTCACCGATTGTCAGTCTGTCTGTGAACCTCAGCCCCACGCTAGGCAAGCACTTTTCAACCCTGACTCAATCCTGTCCCGATTCCCGTTTGATTTTCGGCACCGACCCCTTTACTGAACTCGATTACGTTTCTGCTTCACCGTCCCGGCCATCGATCTGTTCTTCCCCCCGCTTTTGACACTGTCTTCGCTTGCCACGGAAGTGCCACTACCCGTGTAAGCAATGTTGCCTCTAAGCTGCACGCGTGCGCACTACCCAGAGCTTTTCGGCGCACAAGAAAATCTATCCAGCGCGATGTTCCCTCTAAGCTGCATGTGTGCGCACTACCCAGAGCTTTTCGGCGCACAAGAAAATCTAGCCAGCTCACAAAAATCAGGGCTCGAAATTGCTAATTAAGGAGCGAATTAAGTCAAAGTTACAGTGCATGAAGGTAAAAATACAAGGGTTCCCCTGACTTTGTGTTCTAAATGCGGTATTTGGAAGTCAAGGTCTAAGTGGAACGAAGTTGAGTAAAGTCAGTAGAGTTTTTCGAGAACCGCCTTCTTCGGCTCGGCTCACTAAAAGGAACCGGCTCTTTCGGGTCCTAATCGGCTCTTCAGGTTGTTTTTGCTTCTTTCATCCCTACATGACCAAATATTATGTAAATGTATGCACAAAATGAGTTAAAGGAGGGGGGAATAGAACAAAAAAGAAAGAAATACCAAAATGAAAAAGTAGTGAAAAGCTGAAAAAAAAGAAACAAAAGTAAGAGAAAAAAGAAGGAAAAAATAAAAATGTCACGGTCGCCATGGCTACCAGTCTGCCGCGCCCCCGAACTCAGCTGCAGCAGATCAGCTGATTGCTGGTCTGCTATTTAAGGCTGGATTTTGGGTTTGGCGGGCGCTGGCTCATTACACAATCCCAGGTCTGTTATGCCTTGTCCTGTTTTAGGTTTAAACATTTTCCGTCTGTTATGCCTTGTCCTGTTGAGTTCGTGCCGGAGGAACTCTGTATTGTTCTGTTTTGGTCCCGGAGTATTGGGCGACTTTTATTTTGTTAAATAAAACTTATGATCGTCAACGCATATGAGTTCTCCCTTCCTGCCTCCGTTCTGGTCCGGTCACCCCTTCCACTCCACCACGCCTCTTGACAAAAAAAAAAGCCAGAAAAAAAAGAAAAGAAAGAAACAAAGGACAAAAAGTAAGTAGAGAACACAAATAAAAAAGTAACAGCTAGGAAAAAATAAACACAATGAGATTTTTTTAAAGGAATTTAAAAAAAATAGAAAAAAAACAGGGAAAAAGAAGAAAAAGTTTGTGTTGCATTCAAATAATTTCCAATAATATTAAGTCAATCTTGTTGCCAACATTGTACTTACACTAAAAATGTGATTAAATACAGTTGTGTGTCGTGCAACAGACTAAATAAGCCCCCAAAAATGTTAGTATTATGCGACAAAAGATACCAGGAAAAAAAAGAAATGGAAATCTCGTGAAAGAATTGTTGTAAAAACAAATGACGTTTGTAGGCCGTACAACCTTTGCAATAATATATTAATGCGAAATACTTTTGCATTGCTGGAAACTCAGCAAAATGTAACTTGATGTCAAGTTTTGGACATGATTGATAATGACTTAGTCGCCCCACTTGGGATTGCTGTTGCTCAGTGTTGTTTCAAGCGTTGCTCACTGACTTTATGTGAACGCTCAGACCCGTGGAAAATTACAGGGAACATTGGGTGTAAGCCCTTTCCTCCTTCTAAATAAAGCTGAGTAAAAACGAACGCAAGTGGGTCCTGTCTCCGTTTCTGGTCTCTGACACTTTTGGTCAAAAAGGTTCCCGACCCCTGGTCCAGAGGAATGTACATGATTCCGAGCAGGGGCCAGGAAATAGAAGGCTGTTCACCGATCGGTATGAGTGTATTGCCGCTTGTATAATGAATGAATCAATGAATGAAAACTTTATTTGAACATCAAAATAAAAACAGAACAAAAACAATAACTCAACAACAAAATAATGTTACATAGTATGTCCGAAAAGAGGTAGTAAGAAGCAAGTGCTTATATTCCCTGCCCCTTCATCTTTCAACTTTTGTAATTCTTGCCCCAGACCTCTGCACAATATCCTTCTTTAGAACGACGCCATCATTGCGCTAAGTACGTATTTAGAAGAATCCGTGATGCACGGAGTACGCCAAAGCCGAACCCTGATACTGTCACGAGTTTCTGTTGTCGTTTTTTTAGCGATCCGGCTTGCTAAACGCCATCAGGTTGTCCTGTCACCGTTATGACAAAAACCGACAGGAGACGAAAGACGTCGGTTAGCGCTCGAAGACCACTGTGCTTTTCCCGTCTCGGGCTTCCGGTGGCATTAGGGCGGGAGTGTGACGCATCGATTCGGCGGCTAGCTGAGCGCTAAACGCGTAGCTGCCGGCGCTCCCGGCCGCTGAGTCACACGGGCTATTTTCGATTCTTTCGGAGGTCTCTGGCTGTGTATTGAATTCGAGGAAGTGGAGATGTTGAGGGGTTTACCTAAAGCTCACTCTCCAAGAGTATAATAACGGACAGGTTGTGAGGGAATTCGATGCTCAAATGTTTACCTCAGCCAGGAGTTTGAGTGTCAGGACCAGAACGGAAACAGGACCCACTCGCGTAATGTTTACCACAAGTTTTAATGAAGGAACGAGGAAGGGCTGCGCCCACGATCCGGTGTTCGCTTTCGTATTTGGGTTGTGATCCGAACACGGAAGTGGATCTTCCGTGGCGAGCGATGGCGATGTCGGGGACAGAAAAAAATGGGTCGGTAGCCGGGACAGGAGAGCAAAAACGTGGTCAGAAGCGAGTCGTAAGCCAAAACGGGAGAGCGGACGTGATCGGGGTCGGAAACGAGTCGTAAGCCAAGACAGGAGAGCAGACGTGATCGGGATCAAAACGGGTTATAGCCGGAGACGAATGGGAGCAAAACGGGACAGGCGGGGGGCAGGGTCGAAAATGGCTTGCCTTGAGCACACAGAGATCCGCAGACGGACTGACCAAAGGGGATTGATAGGACAGGGTTTAAATAGTGGGCCAATCCGTCAACAAGCTGCAGCCGGCACCACACGGGCGGGACCAACTGGGCGCCATGGCAACCGTGACATTAAGAGGAATATGCATTGGTTTCGTTGACAGACGGTCATATTTGAGTCCGTCAGTTTACTGATTGGGTAGATTGAAGTGAATTGAAATTGAGGAAATCGGGTGACACCATTGGCTACAGATTCTGGCCTGGTTTGGTCTTCGATTAAAGGTCACTTTTCAAAAGCAATTCTTCTACAGCTTTAAGTTTTTCAATTCTGTCCCCAACTTTTTTTGTTTTACTTATCGTTTGTTCTCTATTTTTGTACTTGAACTATGGGTTCTTCAACATATTCTTCTTTTCCTTTTTTCTTCATCTGCTTCTTCGACGTGTTCAACTTGCTCTTCTACTCTATTAACTTCTTTTTCCAATTCTTGGGCTACTTCTTTTTCAATTCTTACCTTCTGTTCAACTTCTTAAAGTTCCTCAACTTCTTCTTCTTTGACTTCTTAGACATACTCAACTAATTTAACTTCTTTAACTTCTAAAGTGCCTTTAAGGTTTTCAATTTCACCAACATTTTTTTCTTCAACTTTTCTTTTTTTTAATTTCCTTAACTTCTTCTCCGTCACCTTTTTGTACTTCTTAAACCTCCTCAACTTCCTTTTTAAATACTACTTTTTCAACCTGTTAAACTTCCCCATCTTATTCCTCAATTTCTCTTCAACGACTTCTTCTTCAGTTTTTCTAACTCTCTGAACTTCTACGTTTTTAACCTCATGTACTTTTTAACTTCTTAAACTTGTTATTTTACTTCTTTTTAAAAAAAATACATCCTGATTTTCTTCTTTTTCAACTACATACAATTCCCCAAGTTCTTCTACTTGATTTTTTTTCTGACCACAACTTCTTTTTAAACTTCCACCTTTTCTCCTTTCAACTTCCTGAACTTCTACTTCCTAAACTTCTTCTTTAGCTTCGTCAACGTCTTAAAACTCGGTGTCTTCTTCTTGGATTTTTTCTGGTTCTTCCCCAATTCTTATCTTTCCTCAACTTTTTCTCAAGTTCCTTAAATTCTTGAAATTACTCATCTTTTTCAACTGTTACTTGTTATTTTTTTTCTTCTTTGGCTTCATCATCAACATCCACTTTATGGATTTTTGCAAAACTTGTGGGGTTCTGATCCCCGTTAACCTCGATAAATGAGGGATTACCGTACATTGATGATTGAAGACCCCGGGAAACATAAGTGTCAGTCTTTTCCTGTAAACCTTCCTCAACTACATCTTTTTTTGGATGAATCTCTTTCTAAAAGTCTTCATCTTTGGGTTCCTTCTTAGGTCACACCAGAAAATGATCGTTTTCCAAGCAAAAAAAAAAGAATATCGACACGACCTTCAATGTTGACTAGCGAAGAAAGACCGAATGGTAAGAAAGACGAAAGCAGGCAGCTGGACCTCACGGCCGAATGATGGATGGCGCATTGACGTGACTCGGCTCTATCGTCAGTCGCTATTTCCACAAACGGCGATCCGCCACCCCTCGGCCAGACAAAGACAAACGACCCGGCGATGAAGCCAAATGAGGATTTTATCACTCCTTCTCCCTCACATGATCGCGACCCGCCGGATTGCCGAGGTGTGTTTGTGAACCCATGGCTTCCTGACAGCCCATCTTAGAGTCAGTAGCTCACCCAAGGGTGCAGTTTACAGAAAATCCGTCACTCGGGTCCGTCAAGTTCATATGTCATGCCTTCTGTGCTTGAAATTGAAAGTCTATCATGCCTTTTCATATGTGTTTATATTGACTTTTACAGGCATTAACAGTCAACATGAGCAATTAACCCACCAAGTAAGACCATGCAAAACAGGTAAGCCATGGGAATCACGAGGTACTTTAAGTGTTACACTGTTCTATCACTATCCTCTAATCCAGGGGTCTCCAACGTGGTGCCCTCGAATGACAGTCGAGGTGCCCGCGGACCAGTTCAGAAAATATATCACCAGTGCTGAGTCATTGTGATTTTCTGGTAAAATGATTTTTTTTATTGGTTGGCTGAGTCTATTTAACCCTATTTTTTAATAATTGGTAATAACATAGCAACAACATAAGTTGATATTTTAGAAATTCATATTAATCCATTCCAGTTCATAAGCCTTATGGACAAAACATCCATTCAATTATTGATAATTTTTTGAGCAATTAATGAATATAATTAATAGAATGAAAACCTTTGTATGTAATGAACTGTCAAGAACCGAACAGGATCAGGACCCAATTGCGTGACGTTCTCACACAAGCCTTTATTTTACGGGAAATGGGGAGTCATGCACATTAGGCAGCCGGTCTAGCTTGGAAAAACGGGAATCCAGAGACCGACGAGATCGATAATGAATCAGGATATCAAAAGAAACAGGATAAACTAGACGGGAACAAAAACTACAGAAACTAACAAACAGAACTATAACAGACGGAAACAAAGTTGGAACCCGAAATTAAACAGGACAAAAATAAACGGGAACAATACTGAACTTGAAATACAAACAACAAAAGAGGACCGAGTCAGAACCCACGTCTTGTGGGGCAGAAGTTAGTTTGACGGGCTGACAACCGAAGCAAGAGAGCGCTGTCCTTTATATAGACAGAAATCCAATCTTTCAGTGAGCCGCAGCGGGTGCCCCACGGGCGGAGCCAATTGGGCACCATGGCAACAGTGACAAACACGGGCGTGGCCAATTGGGCGCCATGGCAACCATGACAATAAACACATTTATGTATTCATTTTTTATGTATTTTTTTATAGGAAATACAACAAACTAAATTCCAATTTAAGCAAAATGTCATTTTTTAGCTAGCTATCTGGCTACCTTTTTAGCATTGTAGCTAGCTGTCTTCCGGCCTTTTAGCAGATTAGAGAGCTATCTCACTAGCTTTTCACATTTCCTCCATGCTATCTAGCTAACAATTTGTCTTTTTTGCTAGTTATAAAGCACAATTTTGGCCACCTGTCTTGCTAGCTACCTAGCGTTTATTGGTTTAGCTTTCTATCGGGCAATTTATCTGGCTTTTTATTCTTTTTGCTAGATAGCTAGCTCCCTTTTAGTTGTTTACCTGGTAAACATTCTAACTAACTATCAAGCTACATTTCTAGCTATTTAGCAAGCCATCTTACAAAGTTGCTATTTCAAACATACATATCAAAGTGGGTGCCCTTTGTGCTAATCAGTATCAAAATTAGCTCAGCTCTTGAAAAAGGTTGGAGACCCCTACTCTAATCCTTTGTTGATTTGGGTTAGTAGTGACCAGAACCCCGCAAGATATGCGAAAATCCATGCAGTAGCCCCTCCATTTTTCATGCGCCCCTGCTGGCAGCAATAGTCGACCGGAGATAATGGATTGCTGCCACACAAGTTTTTAGGTGTAATGAACGGAAAAAAATAACAGCACATAATAACAATTTTCTCTATCCGTCCCCGCTATTTGCAATAATTAACTGAGGATAGTGGATCATAGCTGAAGCAGCACTTCATTTTCGGACGGCCACAAGGGCACGCTTCAGCGGCCCAAACTGAAAGTAAATACATGATTCTCTTTTGCAATTATTGATTAGGGGTAATAGATTGTGGCCAAATCAATGCAGTTCATTTTAGGTGGGCATCAATAGCACCCCTAAGTGGCCTACCCGAAAAAAGCACCCTGACGGGCCCCACTCTCAGTAATACTTGACTGGGGATAATGGATCGCAGCTTCAACTGTGCATTTTCATTTTGAGCTTCCAAAAAAGTACACAGTTAGACAGGATTGGGGATATTGGATTGCAGTTGCACCAGTGCAGTTCATTTTAAGCATGAATAATGGCACAGATACAGTAGCTGCCAGCCCCAATAAATTATGCGGTCTCCCGGAACACGGCTCACAGCAATATGCGATCGGGTATAATAGATCCTGGCAACATGAGTGCAGTTAACTTTTGTAAGGACGAAACAGCAAAAATTAGCCCTGCCAACCTCTGCTTGCAGCTATAGGGGACTGGGCATAATAGATCGTGGCGAAAATAGTGCAGTTCATTTCAATAATGCTTCAGCTACCCGAACAGGAAAACGAATGTGCCTCCCGATTGTGCATTCTGTACTTAGGCATTTTTTAGGCTGACTTCCTGTCACTTTTTTTGAGGTGTCCTACAACAATTGAGAAAAAAATATATGTTAAAGCCCCACTGTGTAATATTTGACCACCAGATGGCACTGTATTGTCTACATCGAACGGAAAACAGTGCCGTGTGCAGCAAGATGCCAGAAAAACATGGCGGCTACTTTTAAGTAGTGATTCCACTATGTTATGTTTTACTTTACTGGATGACCGTTTTTTTCTGTACCACTAGGAGGCACTAAATATTCCACCCTGTCCCTTTAAGTGCTTTAAGTGTGTTCCATTTGAGATTTTATAGAACGCCTTCGTTGTTTGTCATTATATAACGAAACAAAATCAGATCGTGAGAAAGAACTTACTATTATTATTTGATTTTATATTGGAAGCCTCCGGGACCACTGAAGACATTCCGAAGTGTCCTGTTTGTTGGAAACAAAGTTGTAAAGACGAAGAGATAAATGCATTACGTTGAAGTATGGAAGAGCTAATCTCGCCGGAACGTTCTTTTTTTTCCTTCTTGTCGAGAAAAAAAAAAGGAAAAGAGATCGTAAAAGTTGCTCGGGTGACGTGTTGCGCTCACAGGGCCTTTTTCTCAACTCTGGCGCCTTGCTCAAGGGCATCACCCACTGACACAGGCACACACACTGCAGTGTTCAAAGTCCGACGTAGCCCAAATTGGGCTATAAATCCACGGAGCTCGGGCATTTATCTGGCATAATGCGATTGCGCTGACGTGCCCTCGCTCTCAGTGGGGACGGGTCAGGGGGGCCCCATCCTCCGCCACCCTCGGTTCTGTTTTCACTCACGGCGGCGCTGGTCATTGTTAGCGCAAATGTCAGGCGTCAGAGGACGGGACGTGACGGGGAGGAGCATCGAGGTTAAAGTCATTCTTGTTGTTGTGGACCCAAATGCAGGAAGCAAGGAGGCAAGGCAAGTGGCTCGAAAACGTCGGTATTTAATCACAAACTCATCCACAAAGTAACAATTAGTCAAAAACTGGAATAAAACTGAAGTAGAAGACAAAAAACAAACCTCGGAAAGCAGGATGGTGGAAAACAAGGTGGAAATGACCCGACTATGTGTGCTTTCCACGATGTCCTTACGAACAGTCAAATTCCAAACCCGTTAGGCGCTTTCTGGTAGAAGAGGGCACAACGGACCCCAACAATACTTTTGCTTTCACTATTCCTTCACTTTTTGTTTTGACAATCGGTGGTATCAGGTCCTTCTCTTTCATATGGAGTCAATGAAAACTAGTTTTCCCAGGTTCATAAAACAACTCCAGTAATTTGGATTCTATTTAATCCAAAATGTATCCGAAATAACCTAATTTTATCAGGGAAATGTTCAGGTGGGTAATCTATTCTAAAAAGTTGCGTGTTTTCATTTTTTTTATTTTGTGTATTTTCCCATGTATTATGTCATTTATTTTATCTTATTTTATTACTATTATTTTTTTTTAAATATTGTTTATTTTGTCAAGTATTTTGACATTTATGTTATTGAGTCTTCTGTCATTTATTTTGTTTGCATATTGTCTTTGTGCACTTTGTCATTTACGAATAGCATTGTAATAACGTTGTAACAACATAGTAGTAACATAGTAATAACTATCTTAGAAACGCATATCAAACTGGCAGCCCAGTAGCTCGCATACAATACATGCCTTAGTCGATCTGCGTGGGGCGGGTCTATGAGTTTGTGTGTCTACGTGCACACGCGTGTCAAGGACTGTTTGGTCTCGAGGCCGGGTACGGAAAGGCCACAGCTGTCAAAGAAGTCCATACAGTCGCAGCTAAACAACACGCATGCATTTGCAGCTTCTCCTTGTTTTTTTCTCCACGGCGTCTTTTTGCACTCGCTCCCTGAGGGTTCAAAGGTCACAGCGGGCCATTAAGACGGTGATGGCCCCATGATTGCAACAATTCCCTGAGCCCCACCCACATTGGGTTAACGTATTTTTCGCTCTATAAGGTGCACCGGATAATTAAGCATACTCGCAATAATAGCCATTAGTCATATATATTTCATATATAAAGCACTCTGGACTATATAAATTCTGTCCTACTGTTCCAGACTTCCTACCGCACAACTCTAATAGTTTTCGTCCTACCTAGCATACTTGCCTTAAAAGCAGTGGTACATCCAGTTCAAAGCTGCGAGTACTTGTAATTTTTCCTTATAATTCGTCTTTTTTGACTCTTGCTAATAATTCTGATGTAGCCACCTCAACAGGGTAGGACGTTTCATATCGGCATCATGTGCATTTTATCCACTTACAGTATAGATTAGCGGAATGATCAGTTGAAAAATAGATACTTGCAAAAAGCACAGTGAGGGACACAACTCTTTTGTGTACGGAATTACCTGTACTCTATTCAGCAATCACAGTGGAACAACTTTAGCAATTTCAAACACCGTCACCGGATACTGCGAGCATCAGATATCTAAGACCACGTCCATTGAGGCATGATATGATCGGGCGTCACTCGTCCATATAAAAAGAGGAGCTGATTGATAGCTGGTCGTCTTTTTCACCTACCTGACTGACTCATTGCATCCTGGCCGCAGTGCACGACAACAATTAAGAGGACGGTTTCATATTTAACACAATGTTTCCTGGTTCTTGGGAATGAGCGTTTTTTTTTTCTGTACAAGGGAATCTCCTCAAATCGACTAGCATTATAGCGGACACTTTTATTTTGTGCTAGTAACTTCCAGACTTTCAGCGGTCGGTCGAAAACTCCCATAATCTCCGGCGCCTTCCCCTCCCTTTTTTTCCCTATCATTAATTCTCTGTGTTAAGGAATTGTGTGTGCTATTTCAATCGGGCTGGTTCATTGAATCCATTTTCTTGGCATTAGTAATTCATATCAGAACTCAAAAAATTCAAGTAATTTGAATTTTTATCAGTGTAGGAAATAATAGCCTCTTTCAGAGAAATAAAAAGATCTATGGTGCAGCACAAGCAACACCTAACGGCAAATTAGTTTACTGATTGCACTAAAGAATAATTAGTTTCAATCCAAACGATTTTCAAAATTAGAGTTTGAAAAGTCCCTACACTGTGTAACTAGTGGTCAAGCGGTTAGGTTTTGACGTTCTCGTCGCTGCGAACCGTGTTTGATTCCCGTTGCACAAATCGTTTTCCAATTTTGGTCAGCGATGTTTTTCCACTGATCTATTTTTGCGCAAATAAACCGTAAAATACTGAGTGCAATTTCAATTTTATCCACTAGTGTTTTTCAGGGATGTGTTTTACTCCTGTATTTTGTAGTTTATTTGTTGTTGCAATGAAAAGTCAAGATTTTAAATTGAGATTTTTGTTGTGTCATGCAGGGATTCCTCTTTAAAGTTGCTTATCATAAAACAGTTTGAATGAATTAATTCATGGGAGAATGAAAACATAAATAGTGTTACAATTATTGAAATTATTATTATTATTATTTTTAAAAACATTCATTTGTTTTGTGTCGAATATTATACTATTATAGGTAATATACCGAACAATGGGACCCCAAAGCATGCCTTTTTCTGCTTTTTTCTTTTTTTTTTCTTCGTTTTTTTTTTTTCCTTTTCTATTTTCTTTTGTTTCTTCCCCCCTTGCTTTTTACATCTTTTTTCCTGTTTTTATTTTATTTTGTTCTCGATTTTCTTTTTTTGATTTTCCGTTTTTTTCTTTTTCTTAGCTCTTTGATTCTCTTTTTTATTTTATTTTTTTAATTTTATTCTTGTTCCTTATTCTTCTCTTTTCTTTGTTTATTGTTTTTTGGTCTTTTCGTCTCTTTTTTTCTCCTTTTCTTTTTCTCCAAGCTTTTTCTTTGTTCTTGCTGTTTTCTCATTTTTCCTTTTTCTCTTGCTTTTTTCTCCTTCTCTTTCTTTTTTTCTATTATTCTTTTTTTCTTTTGTTATGACCTCCTTTTTCTTGCTTTAGTTTTTATTTTCATAATTTCTCTCTTTTTCTTTTCTTACATATATTTTTTCTTCTTTTGTTTGTCTTCCCCACTAGTTTTCTTTGAGTGGGCAGAGTGTTTTTGTGGGTGGGCCCTCAACATCCCTGCCCCCCTCTGGTAACGCACCTGCGCAGCGGGTTATAAGGCTCATTTTTAAATTTCTCACTAAATTGGGGTTTCAGATGCACCTTAGACTCCGGTAAATACGGTAGAACGTCCTGGTCGTTCTCCGGCAAAATCAAAACTCTAGACGGTCTTGCTATTTTTTTGCACGTTCAACCTTGAAATTAGCCGTACGCGAGAACAGCTTTTAAATGAGAGTCTGACAAGACATTGATGATAACACGCCTTATCTCAGAGGACACACACCAAGAGAAATGTACGCTCTCGCCCTGGAAAAATTGCGCTTTTATATAAGAAAATTCAAATGGAGCTCAACGTTAGTCTATATTTGATCTATTAGTGTAAGTTACATTTGTTATTATCGGCGTTATCAATTAGCCAAAAGTGGAGGAAGTGCTAATGCTAGCATCCCCTGAAGCGTTTAAATCACTGTTATGTGAAAAACAAAGGTATTTCCAAATCTTTTAAACCATTTTTGAGAAGCAAAACAGTAGGGTAAGTGCTAATGCTACATCCGCTATAAATATGACCACAGACAAAATGAGTGTTTTTTAGGACCAACAGTATTTTTTTTAAAGCAGTATTATTAAGCCTGAAACAGAGTAGATCTCGCTATTGCTAATACTAGCATTACTGGAAACTGTTAGGACCAGAACGGAAACAGGACCCACTTGTGTAACGTTTACCACAAGTTTTATTGAAGGAACGAGGAAGGGCTGCGGGTCGGTAGCCGGGACATAAGAGCAAAAACGCTGTCGGGGTCAGAAGCGGGTCGTAAGCAAGAGATGAACAGGAGCAAAAACGGGACAGGCGAGAGTCAGGGTCAAAAAAGGCTTTTGACAGGCCTCGGTTCAAATACTGACAGGGAGCCAATCAGAACCCACGGCAGTTGGCGCCAAATGAGCCGGCACGGGTGATTCACATCGGCAATCATGACAGAAACGTTACATCCTTGATAACATATCTCCATAATTCGTGTTATTTTATGAATGGGTGTAAGATCATCCATTTTTGGGGGAAACATTATTCATAACCTAAAAGTGGAGGGAACGCATGTCGCTAGTGCTAATGCTATTATCACCAGAATTACTACATCACTGTCAAATGTTTTTTTTGTTTGTTTTTTATAAATGGAGATAAAACTTTCAATTTTTTTTAAAAAACAATCTTATCAATAATCTGAAAGGAGGAAGCATGTGTGTCTTTAGTGCTAATGCTAGCATCAGCAGAAGCATTATGTCACTGTGAAGTTCAAAAAATGCATCTCCAGAATTGTTTTTTTTTAATATAAATTAAGTTAAGACCTTCGACTATTTAAAAATTAAATAAATATTAATTTGCCAAAAATGTGACGCATGTGTGTTGTTGTTTTTTCACATGTTGAAATCATTTTTCTGGGAGCATTGGTTAGCGCGTGTGCGGCACAGTTCTAAGGTTTTGGGAACCTCCTGTGTGGGTTCAAATCCAGCTACCGGACTTCCTGTGCGGAGTTTGTATGTTCTCCCCGTGCTTGCGTGGGTTTCCTCCGGGCACTCCGGTTTCCTCCCACATTCCAAAGACATGCATTTCAGGTGGATTGGCCGGTCCAAATTGTCCCTAGGTGTGAATGAGCGAGCGAGTTGTCTGTCCCTGTGTACCCTGCGATTGGCTGGCAACCAGTTCAGGGTGTCCCCTGCGCACTGCCCGATGATTGCTGGGATGGGCTCCAGCACCCCCGCGACCTTACTGAAGATAAGCGCTGCAGCTAATGAGATGAGATGAGATGAGATGAGGACAAAGGGCTAGTGCTAATGCTAGCATCACTGAAAGTATTATGTCACTGCCATGTCATAAAAACTTCTTTCTCCATTTATTTTCTCAATTACAAATCATTAACAAATGGAAATAATTCATAATAACCAGTTGAAAACTTGATCAAGTTAGCTAACTCACAAATAATCAAGGATTTTTTCCGCTTATAAATATTCAATTAATCATGATTATTTAAAAGAACCTTTTTTTTGTATGACGTGTAATCCTGCAAACTCGGCCTTTTGTGCATGTAAATACGTGGTTCGTGCAGGTCGCTGACGGATGCGTTGTGACTGGACGTGGACATGCAGCTGAGGAATGTGTCGGAGCGGCTCAGGCACCGCCCGGCGCAAAGCAACCTGACGTTGTTTCTAGGCAGCGCGCCCGTGCACCTGAATGCATCATGTATGCATCTGGAAGTTCCTTGATTTACAAGTCAGGATGTTTATCGCTTATCTACACGTGCCTTTGATAAAAAATGGCAAAAGAAAAATGGGGAATTCCAATTTAAGTATATCACATTTGCCCGAAAACATACTGGAAAATACACATTGAAATTATTGGTTCTTTAAATTATTGATAGCTTGAGTTCAAGTGATTTCATATGATCCAGTGGAAATAATATAATATTTGGAATGTAAAAATAATATATATACATAATAAATCTGTAAATGGTCAAATAATTCCAGCAATAATATTCATGTTAATCAAAATTAAACAAATACAAATTACATTTAGCATGTGAACAATAATGTAAATAAAGATTTAACATACAAAAATACACAAATAATAAACAAATCACATGTCAAACATATATAATACAAATGTAAATTATATAGTGTTTAACATTTAATAAATAATCCAATTGCAAATAATTAACCTGGAAATAACACATTTTGAATACATAATTAACATGTAAGAAACTGATAAAAAAATAAACAAATCATAAAAAAATAATAATAATGATAATAATAATCATCTTAATACATAACTAACATACATAATTGAATACAAAGCTATTTTATCCTGCATGTAAATAGATAATGTATATACATATTAAACATGTAAATAGTTAGTAAAATAAATATGTAATAATGTAAATAATTAATTACAAAAAAATTATACAAATGTAAAATATTAAACTGTGTAAATAATAACAAACATTTACAGGTAGCTATTTACAAAAGATGGATAGACAGATAGATAGATAGATAGATAGATAGATAGATAGATAGATAGATAGATAGATAGATAGATAGATAGATAGATAGATAGATAGATAGATAGATAGATAGATAGATAGATAGATAGATAGATAGATAGATAGATAGATAGATAGATAGATAGATAGATAGATAGATAGATAGATAGATAGATGGATAGGTACTTTATTCATCCCCGTAGGGAAATTCACACTTCCAGCATTATCCTTTTGTTGTTTATAAACAGATTAACAGGATGGCCTCGGGGTGCTGTGTTGTAGTTTAGCAACAGCGGAGTGAATGACATCACACGTTAGGCCAAAGGTTCGACGTCCCTGCAGCAGATGGAAATCTTTGTGCCCAGGGTTACACCACCTCGTGTTCACGTAGATAGCGAGTCCTCCTCCTCTCCGCTTCCCGCAGGCTTTTGTGTCTCTGTCTGCCCTAACAGTTCTGAAGCCGGGTAGTTCCGGGTAGCTCCACGTTAGCGTCCGGGGTGCTAGGCGTAAGCCACGTTTCCGTAAAACACAGCAAACTGCACTTCCTGTACACTTTGATGTTTTTCACCAGCACAGTCAGTTCGTCGGCCTTATTTTGTAGAGAGTTCACATTTACCATGATTACGGACGGTACCGAAGGCTTCTATCGCCGCTTAGCCTTCACCTTAGCTCCGGCTCTGCAGCCAGGATAGGGCCCCCTCATCACGCCGACACGAGAAAATCACCTTGATTGAGCTAACTCTACCGTGGAAAGCTGGATGCAGCGATACCCATGAAAGGAAAACGGCCAAGTATCATGAACTTGGGCAACAGTGCAAGGACAAGGCATGGCAGACCTGGCTTTTTCAAGTGGAGGTCGTGTGCAGGGGCTTCCTGTATGGGGAACATTGCCAGCTCTGGGAATAAGAAAGAGGGAGAGGAAAGCAGCTGCCATAGGGTGGGCAAAGCCACAGAGATACCCTCTTACTGGTTCATAGGAGGTAGGAGTTTAGCTGGTGACCAGGAGAAGATGGGTGTTTTGGTTCAGGGTGGAAACCCCCAGTGACAGTTGGACACCACCTGATGACATCTTCTTCTGGTTCAATGCTACAGTCACTTTTTGAGTAACAGAAAGTTAGCACGAATTAGTAGTATATACTTTGTTTTTGTGTGTCTTTTTCAATCTAACATTTTTTCTCTCCAATTTCAGGCTTTGCTGCGAGATGTGTCTGGAAAGCTGAAATGTGAAGAGTGGGCAGTAAGACCCTTTTTTAAATGTATTTTTCTTTTCTTTTTTTTTTTTCTTAAAAAAAATGGACCCAAAGTTTGTTTCCATGGCAACCGCACCAGCATCCTGCAGAAGAATGCGTCCGGGTGGCTGATATTGAACTGAAATTGCAGTCGGTACGTGATGTCCTCTTTTCACCTTCGAAACATCGTTTTTATTATTATTTATTATTTGCATAACCGCCATGCAGCCTTTGTGCCTTCGGAAATTGAGCGTATCTTTCTCGGAAAAATTCGAAAAATAGGCGCAGACAGCATGGCCGCCATCGATTGGGAGACTAAAGTGTGCTTGGAAAAAGGGAAATTTGGGTCTAATTGATATTACCATTCAACAATTATGAAGAATAAAAACACTTTTGCAGCTAAGCGCTATATTTGATAGTCACCAAATCCTGTCCTTCGGGCATCTTCCACTTTTTTTCCCACTGTTTCATTCTATAGCCACTCTCTAACCGCTATTTGTGTTATTAGCAGTTCTGTGTAAATTAAGCTCACTTCGTCCTTGTAAAGCTCATCATGCAAGCCAACACAACTGCGTTCTGCGATCTAGGTATCATAGATTTTTTTTTCAACGGTTTCATTATCTAGCCACTCATGCTTGCCATTAACCGCTATTAGTGGTTTTACCAGCGCAGTGTAAATAAAGCTTCGTCCTTGTAAGGCTCATTATGCAAGCGAACACCACTGAGTTCCGTGATCCAGGAATCTTATATTATTTTTCAATGGTTTCATTCTCTAGCCACTCATGTAAGACACCTAGCTGCATGTTATGGCTAGCCGCTATTGTTTTTAAGAGTCTGGTTTGTTATAAGGCAAATGAACAACACAAATAAGTCTGGAGTGGACTAGCGTTAGCTATTGTATCTCGCTGACCAATCAGCACGGATTGGGTAAATCTGTTTTGTCGAAAATTACCGAGATAGCATAAATTGACTAGCAATAGGGAACTAGCATTAGATAACAGGTTGTCAAAACAGCACAGATTAAGTAAAGTTGGTTTGTAAAAAGGCAGATTAAAACACCTTAAATACTGAGTTAGCATTAGCTGACTGAGTCCAGTTCCTGGCTCTTTTTAATATGATTGGTATTTTACATATTATACCTATTTAGGTACATTTTGGGTCTGTTTTTGGTCTTAAATTTTTTAATAAATGGATAACTGTCTTTTATTGTTGTAATTACATGCCTAATTACAGAAGGCAGTTTTTTTTGGTTGTTCCTCCAGCTAGCCGCTAAAGTTAGCCACTTCCAGCAGCTCTGACCAACTTAAGCTGCCGGCTCTTTTCAGCCGCTCCGGGTGTATCAAACTTGCTCAGTTTTCGTTGTTGCTTGCCTGGATTAACACCGGCTTTCTTGTCTTGTCTCTGACTGGAATTCACCCGGGAAAATATAGAATTAGGTTTCCAGATTTTGCCCATTGGTATCCTTCGGGCTTCCCTGTTGCGTTGTCTTTGAATGCACTTCGTTCTAAGCTACAACAACCTCTAGTGGTGAGCTATTACACATTGTCACTTTAACATGTATTTCTCTTACATTATTTATATAGAGTTATATATATTCAGCTGTAAACTTCCTGTCACAGCTGCAAAAACTCATTTTCTGTCTCGAGCGTTTTGCAAATGTCTTGTATGATTTCTGCCTTGTCCATGTCCTTTCTCTTCCTTTCTCTTGGGGAGAATATACAAGAACAGCATCACAGAGTGGATTAAGCCGTACTTTGTCTGGAGGAATAACAGCCACAAATCAATGAACGAGTGTAATGTCCTGAGATGTACTCTGACATGCTAACCGATTAGCGCTGTCAAACAGGGAGATGTTGCGATGTCAACAGATGGACATTTCAATAACTTGATGTGGTGTCTTTTCCATGTTTTGCTTTATGGAACTTGGAACTTTGTTACTCTCTGCCGCCATTTCCCAGCTTGTGTCATCATTGCAGTCTCAGTCAGTTCATTTGTGACACGCGTTTGGGGTGGGCGGATCAATCCAAATAGCGATATCATCGATACTAAGCGAGGTTCGGGTTGATACAACTGATCTGGAATCGCTACTTCACTCCTCCACAAATGTCCTCAAAGCACCACTTCTTTATGTAAAAAGCTCAGTCCTTCTCTCTCTCTGCCACCGCCCTTGGCTACTTTATTCCTGAGATAGTGACTGACAGGCACAACTCTTCCTTCCTGGCCTGCTGCTGCATCCTGCCTGCCAGGCAGATACAAAGGCCAAATCTTTGCGACCAACCCCAGAAGCTAAAAATGAGACAAATAGGAAGTGTCGTGTGGGTTTTTCCAATTACAGAAAGTGCAATGCCAGGTCTCATCGTAAAGTGTTGTGCTACTGTGGCGACACCAATAATTGACATAAATACATTGCGAAAGCTCACCCAGCAGAAAGCAATGAGCTGCAACCAAAATTGTAAACATGTTACTGTGAGCAAAAATATGTAAATCAATTGACATTAAGGCAACAGAGACAGTGAGAGACAATTGGTTCTTTATTTTAACCACAGACTTAATTTCAAAATATTTTGCGATTGCGATTGCGATTTTGGTTTGGCTTGTGTTCTGAAATATCTGTAGTCGAAATATATCTATTTTTCACATTTTTAAAGATTGCAATATAGTTATTTAATTTTGAAAAACATGAAACATTTAGACCCGCTCCAATCAATTCTTAATACATCTTTTTGGGGCTTTGGGTTTGTGTTTAGAATGTACTGTTAACAGACCTTTTCTTACTTTCATCATTTTTATGATACACTGACAAATACATTTCTTTTTAATTAAACCTGCGAGGAGCAGCTTGCCATAGCTGTCCAGCCCCCATTCCTCAAAACTTGTATTCTGCCCTGAACAGCACTGCTAAAAGTAAGACAAGGGCGGACAGGTGCAGTGAAAAACAAAGCATAAGGGCTGTTTGAAGTCATTTGGGCATTGTTAACACACGCTCGATAGAGAAAATATTTACCCTTTAATATTTTAAGGACACCTCCAACGACGCACCCCAACTTCAACGTAACTTTATGGGATCAACGTTCGATTAGATTGACTGAGGAGCAAGGTCATGAGATGATAGCGCAGTTTCGATCTTGTGACGGGGAGGCTTGTGTGTCCTTTTTAGCGCCTTTGTGTGTTTAGTCTTGATTACCAGAATGCATTGCTGCTTAATAGCATTTGGGAATTACAGCATGTGCAGCTTGTCACACTCCATGTAATTGCTTCTACTTTGGAGAAATGAATCGAGAAGCAATTTTACAATCATTTCCATTTTATGACGCAGTTAGCGGAGGCCTTGATGCGTCGCTCACATGCCCGCCGCCTGTTTTTTTTCCTGCCTCGCAGAGTGACGAGTTTTTTTCTTTGTCCTCACTCTTGGCATTTAAAAGCTGTCAATAATTGTGCAATAGAGTGTCACCAACTTCTTCCTTAAATTCCCTAACAACCTAACCTAACCTACAACCCTTTTCTCCTAAACCTCCTTAATTCCACCTTCGCTGTAAACCCTAACCCTCTCTAACCCTAACCCTACCCTAACCCTTAACCCTAGCCCTCTATAACACTAACCTATATCCCCCAACTGTAAACCATAACCCTACCATGACCCCATTACCCAACTGTAAACCCATACCCTCTCTATCACCACTTAAACCCTAACTCTACCCTAAATCCCTAAACCTTACACCTTACTCCTAACCCTCTTCAACCCTAAACCTATCCTAACACCTAACCCTAACCTTAAACCAATGTCTGAAACTCATACGAAAAGACAACTCTGACCCATTTTTCACAACTTGAAACTCAATAAGACGACTCATCGCAAAAAAAAAACTCTATTGGAAAGTATTAAGGATTGATTATCAGAATATATAACAGAACGACTCTTTAAAATTAGGTTTATTATAAATCTACTTCTAACATTCATTGCATGTACCTGACATCGCTGTTTTCCATCTGCCATCAGTATGTCCCTGTTTTATATCATCTTCATTCGTGCAATGTTTGCGTTGCGTTGTCTGCTACAAGCCACGTGAACTCCTCTTTCCACGATGCTTTTAATGTACGTTTACGTTTGTAGCCTCATCAATTTTGTTAGCTTCTTTTGAATCTTTCTTATGGGGCTGAGGTTTTGGCTTCCTAACCACTTATCCATTTTTCTTGTGTTCTATGTCCACCTACTTTGGAAAATTATGTGCAAACCTTATAACACAAGGGAAAGTTCGGAAGCACCAAGTTTTTCGATGCAGGCTTCTGATCCGCTGCCGAGTGTGCAAATTGCCAAACGGACCGAAATTCAGAAATTTCCATACCGAACGAAGATTTCGAAATCGAAATAAAGAAATAAATAAAAACTGTAAACGAAATGTTTTTTTTTTCCTTGAAAAAGTTGTCGGCCACCCGGGAAGAGACGTTGTGTAAGTTGTACGCCCGACGTAAAAGATGCACGCCCGGGCAGACATTATTTCAGACACTGCCTAAACCCTGTTAGGGAAAAAAACTACATTATAAATTTAGCGTTTACCAAATTGTTCGAATTAGTTATCTGACTCCATTAACCAAACACAAACTTTATTCTCCTAACAATGCGTGCTTTTTTCTTGATTTTTGGGAAACATATTGACAAGAGACAGGCTTTTTCACATGGGGCCAGATTTATTTTCTTAATTTATTATTAATAAATTCCATCGAATTTAGCCAAATTATTGTCAAATTAGTCTAATTAGTCTTGTCGAGCCGCCCATCTTTTCGTCTCTGCTCCTGTCTGTCTGTCTTGTCTCTTCCGTGTTCCGTCCTTTTGACACGTCGGGGCATCGGCCAACCCCCATGGAGCGTGCTGCCTCCTCCCCTGGGGCCGGCCAAGAACTCCTTCTCCCATGGGCGCGCCGCCGCCTCCTCGCCAAAAGACGCCGCCATGTCTGAAGGACTCACAACAAAAAAGCTTTTTAGAAACCTCGTCTCCTTTTCCCGCGTCACCCCTTGTCCTCGTTTTTATGTAAACATAATTCTTGTCCAGGCCACACTGATCGCAAGCCCTGAATCCCTGTGAAAAATCCCCACTGCATTCAGCAAAATTTAATTTGTATTATATTAAATCCCTTATAGTCAATTCAATAAAATAAAAAATCCTTCAACCCCTATACCCAAACCCTTACCCCCAAACCTTCTCCAAATATAACCCTAACCTAACATTTAGCCCTAACCCTCTATAACCTTAAAGGCTCTCCCCAACTGTAAACCTTACCTTAATTAATTGTAGATCCTAACCCCATCTAACACTAAGTCCTTAGCTTGGCTTTGATTTTTGCAAAGGCTTTGATGCTAGGTCCTTAGCTTGGCCTTTGGCTAAGTTGATTTTTGCAATCCGGAGATGGAATAAGAGTTTGCTCTGTCCACTCCACGCATCGGCCCGGTATTGCAGTACCTCCGGGAACGGTGCTTTCGCAATGATCGCAGCAAGGCTTTAGGGCTAGGACCTTAACTTAGCCTTTTGGCTGAGAGTAAGTGTCCCGGCTCCTAGGCTTTGTAGCGTATTATGAACTGACCGATAACAGATAATGGATAATGAATAACGAAGATAGAACAATAACCCTTAAAAAACCCCAAAACCCCCATCTAACACTATCCTAAAACTTAACCGCAACCTTGTCTTAACCACTTACCCCAACACATTAACCCTACACTTACCTTTATGCCTAACCCTCTGTAACCTTTAATCCTACTCTAACCCTTAGCCCTATCCCTTTTTACCTTAACCCCAAAGTGTATTCTAGCCCTTACCCCCAAGGGCCCGGTCACACAACCGTTCGCGTCTGTATCGCGGCTGAATCACGACCAGAAATTTCTGCCCGTGAAGCAGACGCTGTTGGACGCTTTGAGATCGCGATACAGACGAGATACAGCCGTGCTTTACACGCGGCAAGAAATTCACACACGGTTGGCCGCGCGAAAAAGTTTTGCGCTGCTCAAAACTTTTGTGCTGCTCAAAACTTTAGACCACGGGTAACCGCGGGCGGCACACGTGGTACACACGCGGATAGGACGCGGAATTTTAGCGGGTAATCGCGGGTGGAGCACGGTCATAGCACATTTGTTCCACGCCTGTATCGCGGCGTTATCACGTGAATCAGCGTGTGTAACGCGTGTGACGGTCAAACGCCTTTCTCCGCGTATATACAGCGCGATTTGCCGAGCACACGTCAGTTGGATCCCCGTCACCGTAGTGACCTCGTCTTAATCCATTTTTATTTCTTGACATTTCTTTTCATTTCATGACAAGATAATAAAATAAAAATTAAAAACTATTACAATAATAACAAATTGGCTTCTTCTTCGGTGCTATAGCTTGAAATCTTTATCTTCACAGGACTGTGTCTTGAGCGGTTATGATTTCTACAGCCCGGCTCGGCAGCTTTTATTCCCGTGGTCCACACGCGGAAAGGACGTGGAACTGACGCGATGAGGAAGCGGAACAGTCGCCGGCGTCCGTTTTGCCGGCATACCACGGATAAACAGCGGGTTAGCCAATTTTACGCATTTTCTACCGCGGGCAATCACGGGCAAAAAAAAAATCGCAAAATTTTAAAAATTTTACCCGCGATACAGACGCAAAAGGCTGTGTGACCTGGCCCTAACCCTCTGTGCCATTAATCCTACTACCTACTACCCTATCGTCTCTTATTCTAGATCTGAATTTTAAACTTACTCTTACCCTTACCAGCTATAACCCTTAATCCTACTCCAACCCTTACCCTTATCCCTCTCTAATCATAACCGTCACCCGTACTCTGACCTCTAGCCCTAACCGTTTCGAACACTAACTCTTAACCCTACTCCAACCCTTAACCTACTCTAGCCCTGATCCCTTTTCCTTTCCCCTAACCCTAATTCTACTCTTACCCCTAACCGTCTCCAAACCAAAACCCTTGCCCTCCCCTCCCCACTAATGCTAAACCCTAACCCTCTCCAACCCTAACCATACCCTTACCCTTAACCCTCTATTCCTTTATCCCCAAACTCTAATTTTAATCTGACTAGGGTTGATTGATCACTGCGCCTTCACGCCCTGATCTCTTCTGCACGCATCAATGCAAAGATCAAGAATTTGGGGCGCAAGCTGCAACCTTTTTGCCCCTCGCCTTATGAATCACGTGCCGCTCCATCGATCCACCGAGGACGTCGTCCAGATTCAGGGAGCCATGTTTAGCATTTATATAAGTCCCTGTCAGTCCCGAGAAGAAGATTACGGCGCTCTGGGGAAGGTCCGAAAAGACGGCGTTCCGCTTTCCCAAGTCTGAGTTTGTGCCCGGCTGACTGATTTCAGGACAGCTTTGAGTGAGGGCCACTCGCTGCTCTTTCAGGGATGCAATCCGAGGCGATGGACCTGAGGACTGCTGTCCACTGATACTCGCACTCTTCAGCTTTCCTACACCTTAAAGCATTGAAAAAAAGCTAGTTTTGTGCGAATAAATGCACTATGCTAGTTTTCAGACTACGAGAAGAAGCTGTTTTCGGCAAAGGGAAAGACAATGCTAGTTTTTCATTGATTAAAAAGGAAAATGTTAGCTTATAGCATGTTAAAATTAAGCTACTTTTTTGCAAAGAAAAAGAGAACGCTAGTTTTCGGCATAGAAGAAGATGCTATTTTTTGCATAACAAAAGTCGATGTTAGGTTTTGATTGATATAAAGAACAATGGTTCTTTTTAACGTAGAAAAGAAAAAGACAATGCTAGATTGCATGACCGAATATAAATCCTTTTTAACAGCCAAATTGACGAACTAATGTTATGGTAACAGCTAGTCACTCAGCCTTCCACTTTAGCGCGCTTTTTATGCTCTCTCAATCACAAACACACTTGATTGAGGAATTGATGTTATGATAACAGCTAATATATCAGTCTTCACCCGAAAGTGCTTCCCTAAAACAATGCCCCCAATAAGCAGGTAGGCGCCTTGCATGACTCCCTCTTGGTGTGTGAGAGTGTGTGTGAATAGGTAAGTGTGAAGTACATTGTAAAGCGCTATATAAATGCAGACCATTTACCATTGTGGCATCGAATAAGAAGCTCTTGTTCTGCAACAAAAATGACAATGTTAGTGACTGAGAAACAAAATGTTATTAGATTTCAGCATAGAACGCAAAGAAAGCAAGTATAGTGCATCGAAAAATAAGCTATTTTTCTGCAAACGAAAAAGGCAATGTTAGTTTTTGGATTTGAAAAAAAAGCTAGTTTTGTGCCAATAAGCCAATGCTAGTTTTCTGCACAGAAGAAGAAGCTATTTTTTCCACAAAGCCATCGGACTATGGACTGCCGTCCTCCGAAACTCACACTTGTATATTATAGAAATAAAAAGCTAGTTTTGTGCAGAGAAAAAGAAAATGCTGGTTTTAATAGTAGAAGCTCTTTACTCCAAAGACAAACACAACGGTAGTTTTTCATTTTAAAAAATAACTAGCTTTTAGCATGCAAAAGAGCTATTTTTGTGTGGGAGGAAAAGACGATGCTAGTTTTTATTTGAGGAAAAAACATCATAAGTTTTCATCATTAAGGAATAACAGGTTTTCTCACAGAAGCTTTTTTTGGCATAGAAATAGCTATTTTTTTGCTGCGAAGAAAATACTATTTTTTTTGTTTTTATGGCATGCAAAAAATATTGTATAAAAAGTATAGATGGTGTTGTGTGAAGAAAAAGAACGTCAGTTTTCAGAAGAAGTTTTCAGAATAAAAGAAGAAGCTATTTTTGCACAGAAAAAGTTAATGTTAGTTTTGATTGATAAAAGTCAATATTAGCATACAAAAAGCCAGTTTTGAGCAAAGAAAAGGCAAAGCTGGTTTTTGCCTTGAACAAGAAACTATTTTGCTGCAAAGAAAAAGTGTTGTAAGTTTTTGATTGAGAAAAAAAAATCATCATTCGTCCTCAGCATAGAGAAATAACTTTAAGCAAAGAAAACTTGTTTTTGGCATAGAATGTGAAGTTATATTATGCAAAAGAAAAGGAATGCTTGTTTTTAAAATAGAAAACTGCAAGTTTTGTCTGCATAAAAAGGCAATGTTAGTTTTCTACATAGAATAAGCTAATTTTTCAGGGCGCTGGAGTGAGGACTGCTCTCATCCAATAATCACACTTGGCAGCTTTTGTCCACTGTAGAGATTTTTCTAGCCTTAATTTTGAAAATCATTAGGATTGAAACGAATTATTCTTTACTGCAATCAGTAAATGAATTTGCCACTAGGTGTTGCTTATGCTCCACCACAAATCTTTCTTTTCTCTGAAGGATGCTAGAATTTCTTATACTGATAAAAAACTTAAACTACGTTATAACTTTCAGTTCTTTGAGTTCTGATATGAATTACTAATCCCAAGAGAATGGAATCAATGAACCAGGCCGATGGAAATAACACACACAATTTATTAACACAGATAATTAATAATAGGGGAGGGGAAGGCGCCGGAGATTATGGGATTTTTCGACCACTGAAAGTTACGAGCACAAAAAGGAAGTTTCCCGCTATGATGCTAATCAATTTGTGGAGATTCCCTTGTACAGAAAAAAAACGCTCATTCCCAAGAACCAGCTAACATGGTGTTAAACCTGAAACTGTCCTCTTACTTGTTTCGGAGCGATTTGGTCTCCTGCTCCGGATTGTCGCAACGTATGGCCCACTTGCTGAACTGAAGGCGAGACCAAACAGCCAGGCAGAAAAAAATAGGCTGGCTATCACTCAGCCAATTCTTTTTATATGGACCAGTGTCGCTCGACCAGATCCTGCCTTTATGGGCGTGGTCTAGATATCTGAAACTCTCAGTATCAGGTGACGGTGTTCAAAATTGCTAAACTTGTTAGAAAGCCAAATAAGTGAGAAATTTGTGTAATGTTCTGTACTTGAGAATGCCCCTCCAATTGCCGTAATTACGTACGGTGAGAACATTTTATCAATACAAAAAAGGGACATCGTCGTTCCGTCCATTCCAAAGCGAGCTACCCGAAACAAAGAAGGTGGAAGTCATTTTCGTGCTGGGATTATTTGCTCTACACCACCGAAGTCATATTTTTTTTTAAAGACAAAAGCCAATAAAAATACAATGCTAGTTTTTTGCATAGAAGAAGAAGCTATTTTTCGTAGTCGCTGGAATGAGGCCTGCTGTCCTCTGATACTCCCACTCATCAGTTTTTTCTACCTTAAACAGAAACCGGTGAAAAGGAAAAACGACATATTCTTTGTGGGCGGGTGTCACGCAATCCTCAGAAAATGTCAAGAACTCAAGGTCGCCATACGCATTAACTTACATTGTGTTCGAGACAAAGGAGGCCGAGGTAGGAAATGAAAAAAATACACTTGTATCGAAAGCTCAAGAACGCTAAAAACGATGAAAACATCCGTGATTAGACTGCACCGCCAGAGATGACGGTCGGAATTTCAACGGGAATGCGGCAAAAATCGCCGGTTTGAAAAAAAATCAAAACACCCCACGTGAATATAAATTTAACAAGAAAATATATCAACGCCATCTGCCAGGTTTTTAAAGGGAATGGGAGATTCCCTCACACACAACGATAGTTTTCAGCATAGAAGAAGCTATTTTTGATTGAAAAAAAGACTACACTAGTTTTTAGCGTAGGAAAAAAAGCTCTTTTTGCAGAAAAAAGCAAGGCTAGTTTTTTGTTTGAGGATAACAACATCGCTAGCTTCCGGTGTAAAGAATTTTTTTTGTGCTAAAAGTTTACAGCGAAGAATTTTATTTTTGCTAAAGAATAAAACCCTACTTTTGGGAAAAAGCAACTCGTTTTGGGCAAATATTTGAACATTGCTAGTTTTTAGAGTAGAAGAAGAACAGGCTACTGTAAGGGATAGACTGGGATTACAGTATGTCACAAAAGTGAGCACACCCCTCACATTTCCCCAGAGATTTCATTATTGTGTTTTAAAGAACATCACTGAAGAAATATCGATTTGACACAATTCTAAGAAGTCTGTCAACAAAGGCCATTGGCTTACTGGAAATATATCCTGTGGTCTGATGAGACAAAGATAAATTGATTTGGCTCATATGGTCTTAAACATGTGTGGCGGGAACAAGGTGAGGAGCACAAACATGTTTGTGTCGTGCATGTCAGGCATGGTGTTGGGAATGTCATGGTTTGGGGCTGAGTGCAAATGGAGTTGGGGACTTGAATTTCATTAAGGGCATGTAGTGTGAAAAACTTAACCAAGGAATGATCTTCTCCCTTCAGAAACCGGGTCGCAGGGCAATATTCCAGCCTGTCGATGACCCCAAATACACTTCTAAGATGAACAAGGCTTTTCTAAACTGGCCAAGCATGTCTCCGGATCTCAACCCAATAGAACATCTTTGGGCATCTTCAAGCGGAAGGTAGAGAAGTACAAGATCTTCATCATGTTGTCCTGGAGGAGTGCAAGAGCATTCCAGTGGCAATTTGTGAGGCTCTGCGGAAATCCATGGCCAGGTGTATTAAAGTGCTTCTGCATCATTATGGTGGCCACACAAAATATTGAACTTCAGGAACTTTTACTTAAGGGTGTACTCACTTTTGTGACTAGGGGTTTAGCTACTAATGGCTATATTTTGAGTTTTTCGAGGTGAAAATAAATGGACACTGCTATGTAAGATTTACACAGACCACCTTTCATTGTATCAAAGCGATGTTTCTTCAGTGTTGTTTAAACATTATGATGAAATCTCTGCTGAAATGTGAGGAGTGTACTCACTTTTGTTGCATACTGTAGGTCCACCACCATATCCAAAAATGAGTGTTTTCTAATTGAAAAAAAAAGTAAAATCCACGTCTTGCTGGGTAGAGGTTTGTTGACGGACTGACAAAGGAAAAGTGAGAGCACTAAGCTTAAAGAGATGGAAAGCCAATCCGTCAACAAGCCGCAGCTGGCCCCCCACGGGCGTGGCCAATTGGGCACCATGGCAACCGTGACAGAACTAACCTTTTTTAATGTGTTAGAAAATAGCTTTTTTGTATTGCTTGGCTGAAAGCCAACTTTTTCTTCACTAAAATTAGCATTGTTCTTCTTTGCCAAAAGTTAGCATTGTTTTTTTTAAGAGTCAAAAAGTAACATTTTCTTTTTCTCTCCCAAAAAAATAGTCTTCTCTTCCATGCCCAAAACTAGCATTCTTTGCCAAAATATTTTGAGTCTTCTATGCTGAAAACTAGCAATGTTAAATCAAAATGCTATTTTCCAGCATTTAAAAAGAAAATGATCATTCAATTTCATAATCCAAGTAAAGAAGTGTTGGGGTCCGGTGCACCCTCTTCCACTAGAGCACAGGTGTCAAACAGGCGGCCCGCTAAGGGATTGAATCTGGCCCGCAAGACAACACTCAGAGAAGCGCAAGAGAAAAACAAGCTGCAGGTTGAAATATGTCAACTTGATGTTGCCAAAGAGAGTTGCCTCGAACAAAGACACTGTACTTGTATTCCTTCTCTCTCTCTCTCTCTCTCTCTCTCTCTCTCCCTCTTTTCCACCCATTTACTCCCACTCTCTGTCTCTGTCTCTTTCACTCTCCGTGTCTCTCCTTTTCTCTTCCTTTGTTCATCTTAGTCTCTTTCTCTCTCTGTGTCTCTTTAACTTCTTTTGCTCTAACTTCCTTTTTTCCTTTTCTCTTTTTTCTCTTTCTCTCTTCCTACCCTTTGCGCTTTCTTTTCTCTTTTCTCTTCTGTCTTTCTATTTCTCTTTGGATTTCTTTCTTCCAATCCCTTTCTTTCCCCCTCTCTCATGACTTCTCTTTTTATCTTTTGTTTCTCCCTCTCTCTCTTTCTTTGTCCCACCCTCTCTCCTTTTCCATCCCTCTTTCTCTTATTTCTTTATTTCTCTTTTTCTTTTTCTTTAATCTACTAGTTCGGTCCCCGACAGAATGTTTGTTCTATCGTGTGGCCCCCGGGTTAAAATGAGTTTGACACCCCTGCACTAGAGGGTGCCTAAATGGTTTGGAATTGGGACAGGTGTGCCTAATTGGTGATGTGTGGTGATTAGATAAGCCTGTCCCTAATCACCCCATGCTTTCTGAAGGACATTTCGGACAGAGCTTGTTGTCGGGTCATTCTATAATTTTCACAATCAATATCACCATCACCATTTTTACCAGTTATATCTTGATTTGCAAGGTTTGTTTTTTATTTTCTGGTTCAGACAGTTTTTTGTACTACAACGTTCTTTTGTTATTTTACTGAGCACTGCTGTGATCAAATACAACCGCCGTTTTTCAGCACATGCCCTGCCTCCTGCTTCCTGCGTTTGGGTCCACCGCATAATCAAAACAAGAACCTTGTTTTGGCCCAAGAATAAAAAAAAACATTTATCTTTGGATCTGATGGTGAACCCAAATGCATTGAAGCAGAAAACGAGGCTGGCATAATAAAACAAAATCTTTAATGAATGAATGTACAAAGTAACAAACCAACAATATTTCCCGACAGGAAACAAACATGCTGTGGCCATAACAATTGCAATGCTGTCGGTGCGGTCATTGTAAAGGTTGGGGATCAAGAGTGTCTGGTAGTAATGCGGTGACATTTGAAGCTCTGAGAACTGGGTGCACCACTTCTCTGATTCAGGAAATGATTTGCTAGATTTGAGTGTAGTTCGAAAGTAAAGCATCAAGGAAACCCTATAAATCCCATTAACTTCGCCTGATTCCAAAAACTTTGAAAAAAAACCCCATATATATTGTATTCAGAGAATGATTAACACCCCACCATTTTATTGCATGCACAGAGCATGTTATACATAGTTCTCACCACATGAGGGCGTAGTTGAGGAATGAAATGATTCCTCTTAAAGCCATCTTTGTGTGTGTGAAACATTTCTCCGCAGGGCTTCACTGATCTACGGGGCTTCATTTTGCCGTCATGAGTGTCAGGTATGTGAATGCATGCAGGTGTGCGCAGTTCTGCCACTCCCCCCGGTCTGCAGCCTCCGGAGAAGGTGCCAGATCCTGACACAGTGGAGAGATTTATCGGCTTATTTCTCCACACGGTGACGCCCAAGGAGTATAACCATCGCTTGGACGAAGATCCTTGGCACTCCCCGACCGTTGGCAGCGTGGATCGCGTCAACATCAGCAAATTCCGAGGATGCCGGCCCAGAATTTTAGGCGCCGCTCGTTTGTAGTTGATTGGCGGCCTCGTATCTTTCGGGGATTGGTTATCTTACT
Source organism: Urocampus carinirostris (assembly GCF_059441175.1). Lineage (NCBI taxonomy): Eukaryota > Metazoa > Chordata > Actinopteri > Syngnathiformes > Syngnathidae > Urocampus > Urocampus carinirostris. The sequence continues at coordinate 12,243,177 of NC_142354.1, forward strand.
GCGAGTTTTGAGAAGTGCGAGAATGCAAATACAGCCAGAGCGCAAAAACTTGCGACGTTGTGCTGCTGCGTACCTGGCAAGTCATGACTAAAAGTGTCGCAAAAGCTGGCATGACCAACTGCTTGGCATAAATCTGCAGCTTTAAAAAGGAGGCAGTCATTAAAAGTAGCTTCTGACAAGCAGTCTCCCTCAGGTACTGAGCTCCGAGGAAGCTTCTTAACCAAAAACTTTTTTACCGCGCTGTGAAATGATTCCTGTTCAGTTGGCATGAAAACCCCCCAAAATCGTTCAATGCATTCAGGATTTGCATAAAGCCGATAGTTTGTATATAATATTATGGGTGTATTGAAACGGTAAATCATAAATCGCACTATATTCCGCAATCAATTACAATAAACCCTTTAACAACTTGCCTAAAATATAACAGAGAGAGAGAGAGGGAGAGGGAGAGGAGGAGAGAGGGACAAAGAAAGAGGAAGACAGAAGAAAAGAGAAACAAAGAAACAGACAGAGAAATAGAGAGAAATAAAGGGAGAGAGAGGAAAACAGAGAAAGACAAACAGAAAAACAAACAAAAAGAGAGAAAGACAGAAAAAGAGAGAGACAAGAAGAGATGCTGAGAAAGAAGAGAAAACAGGAAGGAAGAGATAAAGGGAGAGCTAAAGAGCGATGAGAAAGAGACTGAGAGAGAGAAAGAAATAAAAAGGGAGAAATAAATAGAGAGAAACAGAGAAAGAGAAACATGAGAAAGAAAAAAAGAGAAGAAAAACCGAGAGAAAAACAGAAAAAAAGAAGAGTGAAAAGGGGTGATAAAGAGGGTGAGAGAGAGAGAGAGAGAGAGAGAAAAGGGAAAAACAGACAAGAAGAGAGGGAGATAGAGAAAGCAAAAGCAAGAGGGAGAGAGCAGGCAAGAGAGGGACAAAGAGCAAGAAGATAGAAAAAAGAGAAACAAAGAAACAGACAGATAAAAAGAGAAAAGTAAAGAGAGAGAGAAAAACAGAGAAAGATAAAAACATAAAAACAAACAAGAGAGAAAGAAAGATAGATAAAGATAGAGACAAGGAGAGATGTAGAGAAAGAAAATAAAAGAGGAAGAAAGAGATAAAGGGAGAACTAAAGAGCAATGAGAAAAAGAAAGAGAGAAAGCAATAAAAAGGGAGAAAAGAAATAGAGAGAAACAAAGAATGAAAGAAAAATAAGAAAGAGAAAAAAGAGAGAGACGAAAAACAGAGAGATCAGAAGAAAAGGGAGAGTGATAAAGAGTAATAAAGAGATAGAGAGATAAATCAAGATAGAGAGCAAGAGAGAGAGTTAACCAATTCAGCTCCAGTTGCTTTGCAAGATTCGCCTGGTTTTGGAGACATCCAGTGAACATAGTTCAAACTGCAAGTCATGTTTCTCTTGTGCGTCCCTCAGCCTTCTCTCGCAGGCCAAAGTTAAACACCCTTGGCGGGCCTTTTTTGGTGAGCAGGCCGCATTTTTTACACTCTGTTTTTAGGGTCTGAAAGGACATTTTCTTTTCGATTTGGAGTCTGTATTCACATTGTTTTGCAAATCCCGTGGCTGTGACATGAGAAACAATCCAGACCACCTCAAAAACCTTGCTAGCCCAAGGCAAAAAACTCTCGCAACCAACAAAAAAACAAAACGGTTGAATCCCCATCGTGACTCAACAAAGAAGACATTTGTGGCCAATCATGTGCTTACATTATAGCAGGGGTCTTCCACGGTAGGCCCGTGGGCAACAGGGTGCCTCCTAATCGAGGTAAAATCTCGGGACCGGACCCAAACCCAGCCCGAACCCAGCCTGAATTTATTCAGTTTCACTTTCACTTTCGTTCAGTGCACGTCACCGAAATGCGCACTTCAGCGCTGAAACGTTTTGGCGTTGAAGTTTGGGCAGGTTCGGTTTATTATATCCGCCACTCGGGTCAGGTCGGGCTGAATTTTTTTAGTGCCGATCTTAGCTTTACCTCTGATCTGTTCTGAAAATAGCTCCCCAGTGCTAGGTCATAAGGATTTTCTATTTAAAAAAAAAAAAAAAAAAAAGAAAATTGGTCGACTGAGTCTATTTAACCCTACAACCAAAATGTATTCTGGTTGTAATATGATAACAACATAGTAACAGCATAGCAATAATATGATAAAATGTTATTTTAAAAATGCATATCGTTAGACAATCCAAATCCTTTCGCGTGTTGAATTAAGTGCCAAAGAGGGTAACTCTGTTGCAAGTTTTTTTTTTTTTTTTTTTAACTTGAAAACAAAATAAGATACAAACCAAATATTCTGGGCTTGTGAACAAGACTAAGTCATCCCCAAACAGGGATATAAAAACGCTGACCACTGTTTTTATGGGAAAGTGGCACTGGGCGGCAGTGGCTCAGGAGGTAGAGCGCTCGTCTTGGGATCAAAAGATCGCAGTTCGAACTCCGGCTCCTCCGTGTTACATGTCGAAGTGTCCTTGGGTAAGACACTGAACACTTAATGAACCCAATAAGCAGGTTAGCGCCTTACATGGCTGCACGGCCGCTATTGGGAAATGTGAAGCACACTGTAAAGCGCTTTGGGAAGTCTTGACTTGAAAAGCGCTATATAAATGCAGATCATTTCATTTCATTTTCTTTTCACTGATTGACAAAAATGAAACTTTACTGAAAAATAAAACTTTACTGAAATTGGATTTTCCAGTCAAAGGAGTGACATCTTCACAAAGGACCTTTGTTGTCACGGTTGCCATGGCGCCCAATTGGACCCGCCCGTGTGGCGCCAGCTGCGGCTTGTTGACAGATTGGCTTCCCTTCTATTTAAGCTCAGTGCTCTCACTCACCCTTTGTCAGTCCGTGAACGAACCTCTGCACCCGCAAGACATGGGTTTAGACTCTGGTTTCCTGTTTGTGTTTCCTGTCCGGTATTGTTATTGCTATTTTGTCCTGTTTAGTATCAATCGCCAGTTTTGTTCCCGTCTAACTTGTCCTGTTTAATTTTGATATCCAGTTTTGATATCAATCCTGTCTGTCCCGTCCTGTCCGGTATTGACCCCATCTGATATCTGCTCGTGCAATTGGTATCGATCTCGTCGGCCTCTGGCTTCCTGTCATTCCACGCCAGACCGCTGCCTTACGTATTCCGCCCAAATATCGCCAAATTGCTGGCGTTTGGGTTAACCTCCATGACTTTCCCATTTCCTGTAAAATAAAAGCTTGTGTGAGAAATGTCACGCATTTGGGTTCTCCTCCTGTTACGGTTCTAGACATTTGTAAAGACTGGATCTAACTGGATTTTGTAAGTGGTATGATAAAATGACTTATTAAAACACCACTTAGAAAACATTAGAAACATTCTTGTAAAACACTAAACGTATGGATACATTGAAACATTACATTAATACAGAAATTTAATACAACATTCAAATATACGGATTAGCATAGGTTGTCACGGTTGCCATGGCGCCCAATTAGCCCCACGTGTGTGGCACCAGCTGCAGCCCATTGACAGATTGGCTTTCCGTCCATTTAAACTCTCATTCTTCCTTTGTCAGTCCATCAACGAACTTTTGCCCCGCAAGACATGGGTTTTGACTTGGTCCTGTTTCCTGTTGGTATTCCCTGTCCGGTATTGTTCCCGTTTCTTTTTGTCCTATTTAATATCGGTTTCCATTTTCATTCCCGTCTATTTTTGTCCTGTTTATTATTCTCTCCAGTTTTCGTTCCAGTCTAGTTTATCCTGTTTAATTTTTATGTCCTGTCCAGTATCGACCGCATCTGTCCAATATCAACTCGGGCAATTGGTATCGATCTCGTCGTCCTCTGGCTTCCTATCATTTCACGCCAGACTGCTTCCTAACGTGCATGACTCCCCATTTCCCGTAAAATAAAAGGCTTGTGTAAGAAACGTCACCGTTTGGGTCCTGATCCTGTTCTGCTTCATGACAAAGGGTCCATTAATCACAGGTAAATAAATAATGTGATTATTCGAGTAATGATGTGCTGATTAAATAATGATCATGTGATCAAGACTACGTATTCAGTGACACGTTTTAATAATCAAACAATCTCAAAGTGGGTTCCCTTTGTGCTAATTAGTAACAAAACGTAGCTTTCAGCTTAAAAAAGGTTGGAGAACCTTGCATTATAACCACGATGGGCTATTCGGTGAAATTGTTATTAATTGAGCATGAGACGAGGACATTAAGCTATTATAACCCCGATGCAAAATAAGATTAGTGTCAAGATTTAAACAGGGGATCGACTTTGATGAGATGAGAAATTGAATTGCGTCACACTGAAGACGCCGAGGCCTGATGAAATTCAGGCGCAATGTATCTTATTACATTTCACGGCACATTTCACTTTTTTTTCACTTTTGCTGCAATAATTTAATTAAATTCATTTTGAACTCCAAGATACTTGCTTTTCACAGTTAAGGTATGCATGAATTTTATTTGTTTTAATTATTATTATTTTTTTTTTTACTACCGACATTTATAAAATCCTGCTCCTGGTGACCGATACTAATAATCGATATGCATTCTTTTTAAACTGCATTTTTTAATGAAAATGTGGAAATTAATTCCTAAAATGTGTAAGATAATTTTACTGTTTTATACGGTTATTTTTTTAACCCCAAAAATAAATAAATCGTTTTAAAATTATCGTCCGATATTCATAACATTGTACTCGTTTTCAGACCCTTTTCTTTTTTTTTACAAAAATAAAAGAATATTTGTTAAAGTCAGTAAAATAATATTTTCGCTAACTTTGTAAGTAAGATTTTTTTAAAATAATCCCTAAATGCAGAATCTACTAATTTTATTAAAAAAAAGTTATCTGTCACTAGCAGTGTTAGCGTTAGCAACAAGCATTAAGAACCAGCATTAAAAACTAGCATTAAGAACTAGCCATAGTATACATAATTGCTCAATTAAAACAAAGATTAATATTAATTGATATATATTAATATATTAATATTAATATTATTTTTTTTAGTATTTTTTAGTATTTTAAGTATTATTTTTCTTTGAACTGAGCTAATATTTTGCTTTAGCTGTTAAGTGGTTTCTTTTAGTATTATTTGGGGGTCGCTAACTGCGACTAGCACAGCATTATCAATTAGCTTTAGCACCTTCATTTTTAATATTTGATTCAAGCCTTCATCTTGTAGTAAAATTTTAGTTTTAGCCATCCATCCATTTGACTTTGACAACCCTGTCTTAAAGGGAACTTTGTTTATTATTTAGCGCCTCCTATTGGTTAAAAAATCTTTGTTGAAATAAAACAATAATGATTTGAGTAATAAGCCAAAATACATGAACTATCTGATAAACTGGTGGATACATTTGTATTTATCTTACATAACATGAGGATCACGTAGCGGGAGTTTACATGACTGTCCGCCATCTTGCTGCTACGAGTAGGGATGAGCGGGTACATTTGTAACACAGGGACAGTTGTAACAAAGTTTGACCAATTGGAAGAGAGTTTTATCAATGCCACTGATATGGGATACTCCCCTTTCCATTTTGACTTTGCACAAGGCATTTGAGGGCATTGTCTCAATTTTAGGGTCAGAAAACACATTTCCAGGGAAGGTTTCAATTTTCTTCTTTCTCAATGTTTTTGTTTCATGTCATGTTTGCAAGTATTATTTGTTTTAATGGCCTGGTTCAGGGAAAGCTTTATGGATATCATGTTTCACTTCACATTGGAAAGCAATCCGAGATTTTTTTTCTACTAATGAATTAATGTCTACTTGTAGAAGACAAATTAAGCTACCATGTGTAAAAGTTTGAGACCCAATGATAATAAATAAAGAAGGAGAAAGCAAGATGTGTTACAACTGTACCCGGTATCTTCTACCCAAAGAATCCTAAAAACCTCTTGAAAGTAAAAAAAAAACAGTAGAAAACTGGCATTAACTTTGACTTTCCTTAGTTTGTATTCTTCCTTGTGCTTTCGAGCACTCGTTTTCGGTTGCACTACACAAGACAGCGACATTTAGTTGTCAAATATTACACCTATCACGAATGGGTTTGTGTGTTAAGGAAAAGTATCTGTTATATACTGGAAACATTTGCTCTTCTTGCCAAACACATGCCTGTTAATTGTGCATGAATACAAAAAGGAAAGGCGCATACGCGAGTTTATTTAAAACTCCGTGTGCTTTCGGCGGGTCTAGTCAATTGTCAACAGCAAAGACTAATCTGGATCATTAAAAAACAGTAGCTGCCCGGCGTTACTGTATATGCAAAATAGGTTTGCTTGCAGTAAAGTATGTAGGGATGAAGTGCTTTATTTAAGCCTCTTTCAGGTGATGCGACGTTTAGAGTCGGAAAAAATATGTCACTGTACTTTTGTATGCTAGAATAGTTTTGACTGAATGAGAATGTTGGCAGATTATTGCAATCATTATATTTCTTATCTAACTCTTTTTTTCAGTTTGTTTTTCTCGAAAACAAACTCTTAATGAATTTTAACTAATTGAATTTAACTATTATTTATTATTTTGCGAGAAAGTATGTTTCATGTTGTTTTTCTTGGGATGTAATAAAATTCTCCACTTTTTTAATTCCAGTTTTATAAAAAAAATTAATGAAACAAATATTTTTAACAAAAAAAAAATCTATAATAAATTGAGAAATATTGTACTTAAAATCAGCAAAATAAGTATTTTTTTCATATTTTACAATATTTAACGTGTTTTCTTTTCTTCTGGTAAAATGTATTTTATTTTTTGTTTTAATGCAATAACCAGCTTGGTGGCCTTGGGGGTATGGCGCCCGCCCCGAGACTGGGAGGTTGTGGTTCAAGCCTCGGCCGAGTCATACCTAAGACTTAAACATTGGTACCTGTTGCCTCCCTGCTTGGCGTTCAGCATTAGGGGTTGGAATTGGGGGGTTCGGTCACCTAATGACTAGCAACACCTCAGCTGGGTTGAGCGAGGGGGCTGGGAATCCCCTCCTCTGAATCAATCTCCCAAAAAGAGTCAGAAATTACTCTAGCCACCTCCCACTAGGGGGATATGGCTGTGGTATATATATATATATATATATATATATATATATATATAATATGTTTTAATGTCATGATTTGCCCATTCCCCTCAACTGTGCCTGCTCGTTTGGCTCCAGCTGCTGCTCGTTTCCTAATTGGTTCCCCTCCTATTTAAGCTCAGTACTCTCACTCACTCCTTGATGGTCCGTCAGCGAACCCCCGCACATGCAAGGCAAGCATTTTTTGACTCTGGCTCCCGACCCGTCCGGTATCCTGTATCCTCTATCCTGTATCTTGTATCCTGTAGTCTGTAGCCTGTGTCGATCTCTGGCGTCATGATCTTCTCTGATTACCTGACTTGTTCCGATCTCTGACCATGCTCCGATCTTCCATCCCGGTTGCCCGACTTGTCTCCGTCCACTGACCACGCTCCGATCTCCAGTCCCGGCTGCTGGACTCGTTTCCGCCCTCCGACCAAGCTCCGATCTCGTGGGCTTCCTGCTTTTTCTTTTGCAGTCTGATCATCTTGGAACGCTAATTACCTCAAGTGCGCTCCCTTCTTCTTCTTCAAGTTTTCTTCATTTTCCTCATGTAAAATGTTTTGAATTTTTTCCTTGCCCTCATGTAGGTTTTGGATCAGGGGATGGTGTCATAATAGTCTGTGGTTTGCAATAGTCTGTGCAGCCCTTTGAGACTCCTTGTGATAAAGGGTGTCAAAAATAAACAGGACTTGAAAGTAGAGTAATATAGATATACAGCAAGTGTTGCGTTCAATTTAAGGCTTATATGAAGCTTTTCATTTTTTGTGTCTCCAGACAAATTACATTTGAGTTTTTCTGGTCCAGCATGTCTCTTTCAACATGTTGGGTTGCTGACTCCTGCTGTAACCAATAACACTTGCAGGGCTGGCGAAGCACTGGATCAGGTGGTTTGGTCATAACCAAAGAGTACTCTCCTCCCTCCCGAGTCCAATCAGTAACCCGAGACTCCTGAATGAATGAATGAATAACTCAGTTATCTTCAAAGCTTCCTCTCTGCCGAACGTCACAGTAAAGTGCTCAAAAATACACTTTGTGCCTAACAAGAGTCGAGATTGATGTGGACGGCGTCAAAGTGGCTTTCACTGATTTGAGCTTGAACACTGCAACAGAGTAGATATTGGAAAGTGTCTCGCATTCATAATCGGCTACGGGAGAGTCACTCGATTTTGATGAGGCGGCCTTTACAAGTCCACAGTCAGCTTATTGATTCGGGAAGCGCCTCTTATTTTGTTTTTTAATGTAGCTTAACCGACTTGACTGTTAATGAATTATTAAACTGTCATCTTCTTTGAAAGTTGTTACAGCGTTCGGGAATGTCAACACCAGACGAGATTATTTTCTATCAAGTCTTGTTAATTTGTACAGCCCAAAATCACAACAAGTTTCAAAGGGTTGTAGAGACTGCCATTGCACCATCGCCTGATCTAAAACCCACATGACGCCAAGGAAAAACTCAAAAACCTCACCATGAGGAAATTGAAAAACATAGAGTAGGGGCCACACATGATTTAATGCCCCTTCCAGGATGACCAGGCTGCAATGGATGTTGAAAGGACATCAACAAACAATACACAGACATAGTCAACATGAAATTTAGGTAATAACTGACCTGCAGATTTTTTCTTGGCTCTTGGAAACATTTTAGACCAGTGTTTTCTGAGCTAAGGCTTAGTGCAGTAACATAGAGGGAAATTTATACTGGAAGGTATAAGGAGGCAAGTCCATGCATAAATTTGCATAATACCAACAGAACCTTAAAATCCCAGGCCAGCCTAGAGACATAGTCTCTCCAGCGTGTCCTGGGTCATCCCCGGTGGGTTATGCCCGGAACACCTCCTGAGGAAGGCGACCAGGAGCCATCCTTATCAGATACCCGAGCCACCTCAACTGGCTCCTCTCAATGCGGAGGAGCATTGGCTCTACCTAGAGTCCCTCCCGGATAACTGAACTTCTCGCCTTATCTCTCAGGGAGAGCCGAGCCTACCTATGGAGAAAACTCATTTCAGCCACTTGTATCTGGCATTGTGTTCTTTCAGTCATAGCCCACAGTTTGTGACCATAGGTGAAGGTAGGAACGTAGATCGACCAGTAAATTGATAATGATCTGCTACCTTATCGTGATGGAGGAGTTTGTGCGTCCCAATGATCCTAGGAGCTATGTTGTCAGGGGCTTTAAGCCCCTGGTAGGGTCACCCAGGACTAACAGGTTCTAGGCCAGACAAAACGTACAAAACTTTGGTCCACAATTTTCCCTAGCACGGACACTGGTTACCGGGGCCACTCGCCTGAACCAGAATTGTAGGTGGGGTCCGTTCGGGAGCGCCTGGTGGCCGGGTCTTTGCTCACGGGGTCCGGTCGTGCACACCTCAGAAGAACGACATGGGTTCCTCTTCCCATGGGCTCACTCACCACCTGTGGGAGGGCCCAAAAGGGTCAGGTGTGTAGAAAAGCTGGGTAGCAACCAAAGGAGGGGTCCTTGGCGCGACGATTCTTGGCTACAGAAACTGGCTTTTGTGACATGGAATCAAAGTGTCTTGTCTTAGTTAAAAGCCTTGCTTCAGCATTTTGTACCACCTGCTTTAAAAACGAGTGTTACATAATGAGATTTTGATTATTCACACAAATTCTAAAGTCAAGTTGTGTTTATTTGTGACGCCCTTAATCACAAGGAGTCTCGAAGGGCTGCACAGACTACAGATTATTGCAAACTACAGATTATTATTACAGCATCCCCTGATCTAAAACCTACATGTGGGCAAGGACACACTCAAAAACCTCAACATGAGGGAAATGAAGAAATCTTGAGAAGGGACCGCACATCATTTCATTTTTTTCATTTCATTTCTTTATTTCTCTTTTGATTTTCTCCGTTTCTATTTCTTTCTCTTAATTTTCTAAGAATCATCACAATTAGGGACGTATGATAACTGACTTCCACCGATCCCAATAGCTGATAAAATCTACTTCTTTGGAGTGACACAGATAACTATTTTCAACTTCATGCTATATATGTCACGATTACCCATTGCCCTCACTTGTGCCTGCTCGTTTGGCGCCAGCTGCTGCTCGTTGCCTGATTGGTACCCTTCCTATTTAAAACTCCACGCTTCCAGTCACTCCTTCTAAGTCCGTCAACGAATCTCTGCACTTGCAAGGCAAGCATGTTGATTCTGACCCGTCCTGTCTGGTATCCTGCTTGTGTATCCTGTATCTGGTATTGATCCTGCCTGTCCCGTCCTGTCTGGTATCCGGAATCGATCCCGTCTGTCCCGTCCTCACCTGTATCCAGTATCGATCCCGTCCGTCCCGTCCTCACCTGTATCTTGCTCGTATATCCTGTATCCGGAATCGATCCCGCCTGTCCCGTCCTCACCTGTATCAATCCCGTCTGTCCCGTCCTGTCTGGTATCCTGCCCGTCTGTCCGTGGCTTCCTGTTTTCCTGTGCCTGGCTTCTCTGCCTCGCTTGTTCTGCCCAGCGATCGCCGAAACGCTGGCGCTTGTGGTCCCGCGCAAGATTGCCCCACTTCCGTAAATAAAGCTTGGTGTGAAAACGTTTCGCGTTTGGGTCTACCGTCTGTTCGTGTTCGGGTAGAAAGAAAACGGAAAAACCCACGCAAAATCAAATTAGTTTTATGCCTGTTGTGAGAGTTATACAAGATATAAACTCTCTGTTGGCAGAATTATTCAGATAAAAACACTTATTGAAGTTTTAACCTCCCTCGTGGATACTTCAGCCCAGCCTGACCGGCCATCCTAGCTGGGCGCCCAGGCTAAAACTGAAAACACCCAGTCAGTAGGCGTGGTTTATTGATTTAACACATAAACAGGAAATTAAGTCACACATTAGCACGACTTCACAATAAAATGAAATAAAATTGAGAAAGGTATTTACAAATAATGGAATTAGACTGATCTTTGAAACGTGACTATGTGTATATGTGTGATGATTGATATTATATTAGGAATATAAAAACAGGTTAATTTCATAGCATGGAAGTCTGAGAAATACACAACCAAAAACAGTCAACTTTACACTGTCTTTATGTTTTTCTTTCAATAACAATAACATTTGACAGCTTGAGTAAACACGTCTCCAAAACGTAATGTTGGAGAAAATAGAGCTTGACTTCATCAATCGATCAATACTTACTTTATTTGTCAATATTGGCTATAATGACAAAATACTTACTTTATAAGGTTAGGCATTTATTTATTTTTTACTCTTATTTAATAGAATGGGGGGGAAAAAATCATACCATTTTTAGGGGAAACGGGATTTTTTTTAGCTTGACGTGTACACAATTCAATCACTTTTTGAGTTCTTAATTTTAAACAATTATTCAGTAACAAAATGATTTTGGGGGGATCAAATATTAGTATTATTATGTTTTTGCTTCACACCTGCTCATTTTAGTCACTGACACGTATTTTATAAAATAAGGAAAAAAAGTATTTTGGGGGGAGGGGGAGAATATGCTTTTATTAGATATATCATCATTCATTGTCGTTATTTATTAACTTTTTAAGGTTAGACATTTATTTCAAGCAAAATAATACGATTTTGGGGGTGACTTTTTTACTTTACCTTTGCACATTTTAGTCTTTTATTTTTTGGAATGCTTAATCAAACAAAACACAAAAAATGCTCCAAAGAATACTTGCATAGCAACATTGCGTAACATGATAACTAATTGTACAACGAAACAAATACAGAGATAAAATAAATGAACATGCCAGGGGAGAAAATTGAATAAGAATAACAAAATTATTTACAAATAGTATTAGTTGTGATGTTTTTTTTTCTGGGTGGAGGAAAGCCTGATGGCCAAAATGTATTGTTTTAAAATGAAAAGTGATGATTTTTTTCCGCCCGGGTATTTTGCACTTATGACTACAATTTAGCTAAAATTATACGATTGACAACAAATATTTCTTTTGGCTTTGATTTAAAATTCTTTGGTTCGTATATTCCAAACACCGTTCCAAAATAATTCGAACTCATTGTCACTCTTATCGGCAATAAAACAAAACATTTTAGATCAGATTTACTTTAACCAAAGAGGGCAGTACCAAATAAAATATCTTCATTTAAACCACTTTGCAATATCCTGTGATTTAAAAGGAAATTTCTGTGCACATTTTAGTCACTTTATGAATTGAAAACGTAGTGACGTATGAGTAGACTTGAACCAACAGGCGTCGACTACTAGCGCCCTCTACGGACCAAACAAAGAACCACAACGAGTGAAGGACCTGCCCTCTCCTCCTGCCCCCGCCCCCTCCGCGTGGAGCAGGGAACCGCATTCCTCCTCTCGCCAGTCTCACGCAGGGAGGCGCCGAAGACGGAGCCCAGCCTAGCCGAGCGGAGCGTCCCCCCTCCCGCTAACACCCCAACTCAACTCTTAGCCTGGAAATGTCCTCAACTTTTTGGATTTAAAACCATGGCGAGGATTCCTTCGCTTCACCGGTGAGTAGCTTGGAAAACTCGGGAGTGGGAGAGGGCAGGAAGCGGCGTTTTTGGAGGGGAGGAACCGAAGCCGGCTTCGGCGTGGGTAGAAGAACCACGCTCCCCTGCCTTTTTGTGTCACCCCCCCACACATCTTCTTGTTTAAAATTCTTAAACTAAACTGCACGGTTTGACAAAATTCGAATTTAGGGAGGCGACGTACAGTAGATTTCTTCATGTCGACTTTAGATGTCGATTATTCTTTATTTTATTCAGTGTGGCGACTTAAGTCGTCTTGAAGACCCAAATCAAATTGTGTCTCCCGTTGTGATGTTTGTTGACACGGATCGGTTCGCCCCCACGTTCCGTGACGGAACTCTCGGCGTAATTTTTAGGTTCGGCGGCTGGGATTTACTCGCCTTCACACCTACAACTTTGCATTATAGATTTCTGGGGTGCCCAAACTGGTGCCCGCGGGCGCCAGGTAGCCCCCTAAGAGCACCTGGACTCGTTCTGCTCACCAGGGGGCTAGTCATCCCATCTCATTAGCTGCACCGCGTATCCTCAGTAGGGTTGCGGGGTGCCATTAGCTGCACCGCTTATCCTCAGTAGGGTCGCGGGGTTGCTGGAGCCCATCCCAGCAATCATCGGACACCAGGCAGGGGACACCCTGAACTGGTTGCCGGCCAATCGCAGGGCACACAGGGACAGACAACTCACTCGCTCATTCACACCTAGGGACAATTTGGACCGGCCAACCAACCTGAAATGCATGTCTTTGGAATGTGGGAGGAAACCGGAGTGCCCAGAGGAAACCCGGGCAAGCACGGGGAGAACATACAAACTCCGCACAGGAGTCTGGTAGCTGGGTTTGAACCCACACAGGAGGTTCCCAGGGCCTTAGAACTGTGCTAACCACTGCGCCAGCATGCTGCCGGGGCGAGTCATGTGTTTCCCCATTTCAACCCGACTCCTGATCACTATAGCATACCTGTCAAGCTCCAGGGCTCCATGCCCTTACAAACTGTCGCATTTTCCCTTACCAAATACAAAATAATATTACACCATATTTATATTTTCAAACGTGTTTATTATGTAGTTTAACATGTTATATTGTACATGTGCTTCGTCATATCATATATATTGTTAATTAACATTTTGTTGTGAGGTACTGAGTTTCTCCACATGAACGAGCTTTATTATTAAAAAAATCAAAAACTAAGTAGCTTGGACGTTCACTGTAGAAGGAAAAAAACATGCAAATATAATTAAGTAGAATAATACATTTTCCTATTACAATTATTAATTCAATTAATTAATTTTCTGCATTAAATCGTTGTCGGTAATATACTGATTAAAGGGATAACCACAAACGTGTCTTTTTTTTATTTTCTCCTTTTATACTTCATTTCTTTCTTAACTTCATTATACAACATAATAATTCGTAATATAATGCATCAAAGCAAGTGAGCCGTCTGAGTTTAATGAGTTGAGCCGAAAAAGCCGGTTCTCTAAAAAGAGACTGACTTCCTTTAACTACACAACTCGAACTCGTTTGACTCGATTGATTTGCCGTTTCGTGATAGTCGGTGTATACTGGATGGTACCCATAATTGACAAATTTGCGTTTTTTCCGTACGGATTTTCTTTTATGTCGTACACGTCTTAAAATGCATAACAAACGTACTTTGTACAGCAAAAACGTACAGGTTGACAGGTATGTGATAGCCTCATGATAACATCCATCCAACCATTATCTGGACCGCTTATCCTCAGTAGGGTCGCGGTGGTGCTGGAGCCCATCCCGGCCATCCTCTGGTAGTGGGCAGGGGACACCTTGAATTGGTTGCCAGCCAGTTGCAGGGCACATAGGGACTGACAACTCACTTGTTCATTCACACTTTTTGGACTGGCCAATTAACCTAACATGAATGTTTTTGTAATGTGGGAGGAAACCAGAGTGCCCAGAGGAAACCTACTTAAGCACTGGGAGAACATGCAAACTCCACACTGGAGGTTCAATCTCATGACCTCAGAACTGTGCCGCACACGCGCTAACCACTGTCCCGCCGTGCTGCTCATAACATCACAAGATTTATTTTATTAATCTTCTATTTTGGTAATCCTTCATTAAAATAACAGTGTGTAAGGATTCACTACGTAAGAGCTGATAGTACGTCTTCGAAGACAAACTACGGAAGCCTAAAGAGTACCGATTTACTAAAATCACGGTAAACCGTCCTCATCTTCCTCCTTACAACTGAAGCCATCAAATTCATCTTCCTCAGTGTCGGAAAGAAACTCTGTCATATAGAAGTCGTCCCACGCGCCCTTATTCTCCGTTGCAGTCTTCCTCGGCGCATATATTCCACCGGTCTAAATCTTACCTTTTGTACTCGAGCGCCGCTGGCGGCCGTTAGAAAAATTACATAAATTGGCCGCATCACTGAATAAGCCGCAGCGTTGAACGTTTGGGAAAAAAGCAAGGGCTTATAGTCCGGAATTTACCATATATATTTATCATTACTTACATGTAAGCCTCCGAAAAGACACACAGCCCTCCAGCTAAGGCACACTTTTTATGCCATTAATTTACTAGTATAGCCCACGTGAGAATGGTTTCTCTACCATGTTTCCCCCGAGCTAAACTGAGTATGACTGTTTTAATGTGTGCCTATTTTAACCCTACTTTTAATCCTTGGGATCTTTTAATAAGGTAATAATAACACAGTAACAACTGAGTAATAACACCACCAGGTAGCCCTCTAAGAACATCTGAGCAGCCTGTAGAAAATAGGCCACTGGGTCATTGTAATTATCTAGGAGATTGGATTTATAACTGGCGCAATGTTTAAGTGGTTACCTAAGCCTTTTTAACCTATTTGTATCGATTACAACCTGGTAATAACATGGATAAACATGGTGACATGTTCTTTTTGATACATATCAAACTCGAAGCATTCCACAGCACCGGGGCCCGAATGGAGAACCCTCTCGAACCTGCGGATCTCTTCTTGACTCTTGGGATCACTAGTAGACCAGCGTTTTCAGAGCGAAGGCATGTGTCATCAATACTGTATGTAGTAATATCATAGTAATACCATAATAAGGTGCAATTTTAAAAATGGATATCAAACTTGGGGCAGCACGGCGGCGCAGTGGTTAGCGCATGAGTGGCACAGTTCTAAGGTCTCGGGAACCTCCTGTGTGGGTTCAAATCCAGCTACCGGACTTACTGTGCGGAGTTTGTATGTTCTCCCCGTGCTTGCGTAGGTTTCCTCCGGGCACTCCGGTTTCCTCCCACATTCCAAAGACATGCATTTCAGGTGGATTGGCCGGTCCAAATTGTCCCTAGGTGTGAATGAGCGAGCGAGTTGTCTGTCCCTGTGTGCCCTGTGATTGGCTGGCAACCAGTTCAGGGTGTCCCCTGCCCACTGCTCGATGATTGCTGGGATGGGCTCCAGCACCCCCGCGACGCTACTGAGGATAAGCGGTGCAGCTAATGAGATGAGATGAGTGAGATATCAAACTTGTTGCCATTCTTTCCAATCAGTAACAAAAAAGTCTCAAAAAGTTTAAGAAAGTGGTCCAACAGGATAAAATGCCCATTGCTGCATTTCTCCTTGGCTCCCCTCCCGACCCAAAATCAATACCCTTATTAGCTTTGTTTGAAATAATTACAATCGTGTCGGTGCTGCGTTAAAAAAATAAAGGTGGGGGCGTTAATGCAATTTGTAAGCTCTGTTAGTCGACAGTAATTGAGCAGGCAGCGGACGGAGTCAGTAGGTGGGTGTGGAGTGTGCAATGCTTGGCAGCTTCTTGCAAAGACTCCTTGCACCCTTTTATATTGAATTAAATAATTTTTAAAAAGCGTCGCTGCAAATGGAAATTGCTTTCTAGAATTTAACGCTTACTTTTGCATCTTAATCGTAGTTAAATCATTGCAGCATTCATTTTATTCTTTTCACGCTTGTGATCTCAAAGCAGCTGATGTAATTTATGAACTTAGAAAGTCAATGTGTAAATGCATGCACGATATATGAGTCACTTATAAAGGGCTTGGCCCTATTCTGTCAGTGCCAAATGCCATTGAACAGGTGGCCATTGTTGTTTTATTGGTTTATTGCAGTTTTTTCAGCCAGTGCGCGTAAAGACCTTGTCTGGTGTGCCGCAGGAATTTGTTCAATGTATTTTGAATAGTCAAAATAAATACAGTAGACCCCCAGGAAACGACATGGAGGGGAGGTTTGCAAATTAGAATAGAATAGTATATACCTTTATTGTCATTGTTACAAAATGGGTTAACATTTTGTGACAACGAAATTGGGCATGACACTCCAGTTTTACACATTCACAGTGAGGTATGAGCCAAGAAGATAAAGGAACAGAGAAGATAAGGTTATCAAACAAGGGGGATAAGGCTATAGTTATAATTTACATGGTATTTACACAAGAAATGTCGGCATGTGGGATGTTACATACAGTTGTTATCGTGATACCATTGGTATCGTAAGGGTTGTGCAATGTTGCATTTGGTGCAAAAGTCATCATAGTGCAAAAAAATAGTCAGCATATGCATTGGTGCAAACATAGTCATCACAGTGCAGAAAAAAGAAATGCTCAGAAATTGTGTTGTATAGCGGGGGGATAGAAACCTATAATATTTAGCTAATGTATTTCAAACGTTCGTTACCCCAGATAAAAACAATAATCCGTCAAAATACTTTATGGTAAGTAGTAATTATGTGTAAATGATTAAATATCATTATTAATATAAATGTAAAGGAAAAATGACATCCCATTTACCTTTTAATATGGCGTGATTCTAGCTGGGCGATTGGAGTAGCAGGTGGATGCCAAGAGAGCAGGAGTCAGCTGCTGAAAAATAACACTGATTTCAAAACTTCCGCTTGCGAGGATTGTCATCTTTAATTGCCTCCTTATTTTTAATACTAGTACTAATTATCAAATGCAACATAGCAAGGGTAGCGATGCTTCTTTGTATGTTTTCATCTTTTAAAGCTTGATCTCTGTGGTTATCACGTGTTTGCTTCTCCATTTAGTATCTTGGCCAGCCATAGCACCCACAATGAAGCTGACTAAAGAGACATAAAAGTATTGTGGGAGGAAGTTCAACCAATAGCATTGGCATTGTCATGATGCCGTGACGCAAACCCAATAGCAGACAAGCTTTTGATTTGAAACGGACCAACAGCAGACTGGCACTTTAGAGGTGTAACTCATCATGGACGCAAGGATTGCGTTGTTAGAATTTGGTAAGTTTTTGGGCACACAAAATAATAAGTTGTCATATAGTGAGGAAAATGCAGCAAAGATGAGCTGAAAAAACATCCTATTCCACACTCTAAAGGGAACACGCCGTAAGGCAGGGACGCTGTATCCTGGGGTTCTACTGTACTTGCAAATAATAAAGTGTGTTTAGTGAATTTCTATTCCTTTCCCATTTAAGCATAATCGACTTTATTCAAGCGTTTAACAGTCACTCATCTGTCCAGTTAAACCTATTCAATCAGTGTCACTTTAGAATGGCACTCCGTGAAACAATTTCCAATTTTCGTTTTTTTTTTTTTTTCGTTTTTCCATTTCAGGTCGTACATTCTCCCTCCGCTCTGAACATGGGCCATTGCTATCTGTTATCGTAACCCAGATCTGCAACCTTGCATGACATTTACATGAGTCCTGCAACCCAGCCAGAAAATGACAAGCAATTTGGCTTCATCTCGCCTAATTATGATACATATCTGTCTACAATAGAGCCGCCGTGTGCCGATTTTTCCAAAGCCGTTGGTTTGGTTGGTTGGCTCCGTGTGTGATGTCCAAACTTTGGAATTCTTGCTGACATGTGCACTTTGCACCCCTCTGGTTTTGCTTTTGTATGGTGCGCCTCCTCCCTCTTCCCTCCCCCTTCCATTGCATTCCTCTGGAGTATTCAGTGAGCAGGATCGTTAAGGTCCAATTAGGTTGAGGACGGATGACAAAGCAGAAGAAAGTTAGAGTGAGAAATGAGCCATCAACCATGAGAAGGAGAAATAATTTATGTTTGTGTGCTAATGTGATTCAATGTTTTATTGTAGGGCGTTGACACGAGATTTGTCTGCGCCCGTAAGAGCTTTTTCCCGTGTGCTTAACCGAATGACATTTTGAAAGGGAGTGACAACCTCATCCTTCTCTCTCGGTGGCTTTTCTTAAGACCTCCTGCTGCCACTCAGGATGTCTTGGTCTTCTTTCCTTCACAACGCTGTTTTTCTCTCTGTCAGGAGCGCAACCCCCCGTTTTCACACCGACGCGCACCGCCTCTCTTCCTTTTATTCGCGCTCTCCCTTGCTCTTTTTATTCCTGCCGTTCCTACTCCATCAAGTCACACATGTAAGACTCAGCCCTACTGCTTCCATTCTTGAGTTGGTTATTGATTTGGTTATTTCACCGTATTTGAAAAGTCCACTCTATTTCTGATCTCGGTTTCCCTGGTGCACTACTAAGGAAACAATTCTTCTGTTTCGCACAGAACACTGAAAAACATTTTTGGGGATTTGACGAGAACAGTGATTTATCTATGTAGTCTGGATCTAGACCATTATATAATTGCCAATTCGCATGCGTGTGTATGTGTTCGGATGTGGCTTAAAGGCTACGAAACGCCTGAACCGATTTTCGTGAAAGTTCACACAGTAGTATTCTAGGTCTTTGGGAGTGTCTTTCGCTCTGTTTTGTGTCAAGGCACCCCTAATGAATACCAACAAAATCGATAAACATCTCCTTTCACGTGCAAGCATCACTATAGCTGCATGTGGTCATACTGCTAATTGGCACTCCCTAGTGGCTACCTGGTGCTTTTTCAACAAACCACGGCCCCAACAACCGCGCTCAAGTAGAATGCCCGGCAACACCAAACCCAGCAATGCCAAGCGAGGCAGCGTCGAGCCAAAAACGCACAATTGTGGTTATTTATAAGTTATTTAAAGCAGCACATCTTTTAGGGAAAGCTTTTTCTCCATATACAGCAATCCCTTGAGTTTCACGGTAATCTGTTTCATTTACACCCCTATAAAGTTTATTTTCGCATGTTAGGGTGGAATTATAATATAGTGCAAGACAATTAATTTGTTTACTTGTTTGCATCAATACATCCGCAGTTTCTTGTCCAGAATATTTTTCAAGCCGCACTCTGGACTTGTAGTACAGAAACAAAACGTAAACGCAAACTTTGGCTTTTTTTGGCCCAAAAGAAGCCTTATGTAGATTGGCCGATTTACTCAGTATTTTCATTTTATTTCGGGAAAACTACACAATACTTGACATAAATGAAATCCCCCTTATTTAATGTTGAAAAATACATTTGGAAATATATTTTTGCATAATGATGTCACGCATGTTTGTCCCCCCGCCCCTGATCGATATTCTCTCAAACTGCATGTACTATTTACAGTGTTTGTCACTAGTCCTGAAAATGATTCATTCGGATTGCTTCAATCAGAGCCCAGGAAACAGAAGGCATTTCTCTGATTGAGCCGCAAAATATCAGCATTCTCTGGTGTGTTAGTTAGGCATGTTCTGACCAACTACAAATTGACAATCAACGCTAATTGTCAAAGGAATGTAACACGTAATGTGCGTGTAACAATTATCTTTGTATTAAGTGATGCAATGATTGTTTTTTTTTATGGTTATAGATTATTTACGGTTAATATTCCTAGTACTATTTGTGTCCTCTATCACATTTGACTATTATTAGACCCTTACTAACGATCCTTACTACAGTATTGGCGCAAGTTGGTCATGGCTGCTTGTGGACTTGCATTTGACATTGATTCATGTATTTGTCAAGTTGACTAGCTGATCTCCTCAGTTTTAAGTTCTTAAATCTCTTCCTTACCTTGTGTAGCCATAATATTTTTTCCCCTGCTGTTAAAGTGTTTTTCCTGAGTCTCGCTGGTATTGTTGTGCGGTACCCTGAGGCAAGGATCTATGCAGCTGCAGCAATATTAAAACACACCAAAGAGGAACTAGCAGCAGAGCTAAAAGCCTTGTTATATACCCACACACATGCACAAATACACGCACACATGCGCTCGCTTGGTGCTAACACCTCTCCAGTCGGCAAGCCCCTAATATGAAATAAACTCACTTGCCAATACCTGGCGGGCTTGTCTTGACTGCCTGTTCAAATAGGAATGACCTCTATTTGGACCAAATGAAGAGCGAGGATTGAGATTGGAGTCAGTGGGTGGTCCTGCACTGCAAAATTCTGGCGCATGACAAATCATCTCAGGGTAAGCATGCAGGTGGGTCCACAGCATCAACCGTCATCAGTGCCAATATGAAGTGAATTTAAAGGCTTTTGAGGCTGTCAACACCCTAGATTAGGTGTCTTATTTTTCTCCGTGTGCAATGATTCAATTTTATAATGACATTTTAATTGATCTTGTGGCCGGTTTCCAGAAGATCATTTTGTATCGTACCAGACTTAAGGACAACAAAATGACCTGCATCAGGACACTGCTCGAATATCGGCGGTAGAGGATCTCAGCCTTATTTTTTCCCCCCGTCTGAGATCCAGTCTTGCTCAGCCAAGTGAACTGTCTGTTATGTATAATTAATTTTCTCTCCTCTGCCGGTTTATTTTTATCACCCACTTTTAACCATTCCTTCAAAGGACCCCGTCCTCGCTTCCGTCTTCCACAGTGCCTGCTGAAAGTGACAGCTGCTCAGCTAAGGGGGACACCGTTTGAAGCAGATAGAGAGAGGTCTCTCACTAGGGATGATTTGGGAGAGAAACATCTCTGAAAATATCAAAAAAGTGCCTGTTAATTTGGCTGCAAATTGAAAATCGCACCCACCTTAACTCACAAGTGGGGAACTGTATTTCCACGGATGTTTTGGTGGAAATTGGGTTTGCCCTGTGGTGCCTAGTAACGAAGCCACAACTATTAAATATGACACGCAGTTCTAGTACTGCTGTGCTTCAGCTCAGTCTGTTCCTCGGATTCGTCGAGAGTTCAAAACAATTTTAAACAGACAACGGACATTTTGAAGAAAGCTACACAGTATAAACTTGGTGTAGAAGCTATCATTGGAAGCAGATTAAGTAGATTTGAATTAGGAGCACGATCATGTATTATATAATATACTATATATAATTAAACCCCCTATCTTAAGGCACGACTGTATTTTTTCGTGCTTTATAATTCATAACCAAAGCACACTCTAATGCTGCAGTCACACAGAACGCAAGCTTATTTTTTCTTACTCCATGTTTGCTTGGTGGCCCAGATGACACACTTAAAGAAAAATGTTACTATTTCAACCATTTCTTGCATTTTTCTGGTGTGGCATTTTAATGGCATTGGGAAAAAATGTAGTGTGTCGTGCTGTGACACTATAAACATAGACATCCAGCTAAATGTTTAAATTTAAAAAAAAAAAAAACTGCGTGGTTAAAATAAAACTACTTAGATCAATAATCATTGAGTATGTTTACATGAAGGCAAAAATCGGATTGGAAACGTAATATTGCAAGTATTCCCATGATGTGAAGCTATGTAAACGCACACAATAATCTGATTAAGGTTTTGTTTCGATTGCGGGTATTATGATTGCAATGGTTGGGTTAGTCCTTTCTTTCATCACATTTGGGTTATCCGATTGATCGTGCGTATGCGCATTTTGCCCCCATGTAGGTTATTTCTACACCCCCAGAGCACTGTAGGACCTCCAGTTTACTAGCAAGAGCATCCTCATGTGTTTGGGTTAATTTCACCAGAACAATTCCAATTTACATTTTAGCCCCACAGAAATGGAGCTCACTTTGGGAAGGTGAAGGAAACCATGGTACTTTGTGGATTTTGGTGAGCGACATGAATCAAATCCCCTTTTATTTTCTGTCAAAACTTAGATGTAGAAACAATAAAATGATGTCTATTTGTGTATTGATGTTGCTCGTGCTTTGCCTTTGTAATCGGAATAATCAGGAATGCCATGTATAATGGGGGGATTTGTTTGTCTCTAGGCATGTAAGTTATTCGTTCGGATTGCTCCAGAAATCTGATATTATTTTTCCGATGGGATTATTGCCTGCCTGTGAACATAGTCAATGTAGTCTGATGGTGGTGGTCAACAGAATGAGCATCTGCTTATTTTGGTTAGGTTTCGGTCAGAAATGCACATGAATAGAGAACTAAGCTGTTTACAGCTTTTCAGCTGTCAACTAAGATGCCGTTTAACCACCAAGTCAACACAACCACCAATCCCTGTATTTAGAAATAATGTTCATATTCCCTCCCTCCCCCATTTAGCATGCAAGCGCTGAGATTTAGTCACAGTCAATGTGACAATCCTCCCTTAAAGCGCAAAGATTTGGTATTCACTTCGTTTTGTCTCCTGACCCGATGGCCTCAAGTTGAAATCTCAGCGCCTCCTGCAGCTTGCGGGCGCGAGACTCCAGCACTTGCATGCTAACGCTCTCGTCAGCATTCCGTACGAATCCACCAACTCTGAGTCAGGCTGCCCGCTTTGGGTCCAGCGCTTGCAGCCACAGCAAAGCGGCTCTCCTTAATGTGTTTTCAGAAGACCTGGGGCTGCCCCATCAATCATGAAGTCGCTAATGGTTCCTGTAACAATTAGCATGATTTGTCATTTATGTTGTCTGATTAGGTTAGCAAGGTCTTTGTTTCATCTTGGGATCCAAATAACCGTTGTCAGGTGCATTTGGTTTAATGTGGCCTGTTATGTTAGACAACACTGCCCTACAGTAGACCAGTGACACATGATAATGTGGCTTGTTATGTTACAGACAACACTGCCCTACAGTAGACCAGTGACACATGACATAAATCCATTCTAAAATAAAAATGCCATATAGAGGGGTATAGAAACCCATCTTAATTGTTTAAAGCATTCAAAACCCCGCGTATGTCAAGTTAAAACATTAGAATATTAATAAAAGTGCATATTAATTACTACTTTTGTGTAGTACATGTGCATATGTTAAAATAGCAATACAAATAAATATACTGCACATGCAAGAGAAAAGTGTATATACCTTTGGTGTGGTGTGAGTTGAGCTGGTCGAGTGGAGTAGCATGTGTAGCAGAGGAGGAAGGATCCTGTGACGATGATTAAAAATGAAACTGATGTTAAAACTTCTATTTGCAAGGATTGTGATAGCTTTATATAATGTTGTTGCATTATTTGCCACCTTATTTTTAATAATAGTCCTGATATCCAATTGGTTATGGTCATGCAACTTAGCTAGGGTAACGATTCATGTACCTTCTTCATATTTCTTAATGTCTACCCACGCAAGCACGGGGAGAACATGCAAACTCCACACAGGAAGGTTCGATCTCATGACATCAGAACTGTGCCGCACACGCGCTAACCACTGCGCCGCCGTGCTACCCCTAATCGAATTCAATTGTCTTTATTGTTATTGATATCAGTGTTGTGAAACATGATCTACATTGAGATTGGACATGGTACTCCAGTGTAATCATGTATTAAATACTCTAAAGGGAAAAAAACGATTGCACACTGTGAAGTTAATTAAGTTAAATAAGTTACGGTTGTAAGCCAGGGACACTGTATCCCTGGGTCTTCTGTGTTATTAAAACTACACCCTTTCCACAAGGTGTACTTTCTCCTATGGTGCCAAAATAACTAAAGATGATAACCTTTAACAAGAAGGTAATGTCATACCAATTAAACCTTTATTCAAGTGACACAGCGTAAGGTTTTATTTGTATATTGTTGATGTTAAAAGAAATTGTGGTCTTCACCTTATTGCAATGATGTGCGGTTTCAGCTCTTGAAAAAACTCGATAGATGTCTGGACACACCCGTCATCTGCTAAAAGCGCAACCTTTTGATGCTGTGATCTTTTGAACGTTCAGCCGAGGAAGCCTACTGGTTATTTGCCATACCCGCTAGAGTCAGTCTGCCTCTCCAGGCATGTTTGGCTTGCTAATGAGAATTACCATGCGGGCGTGAGTGTGTCTGAGCGAGAAAAAGGGAGAAGGGGAAGCGGTGCAAAGTGGGTGTGTGCATGTATTTGCACTGCGATAAGAAAGCGCATCCTCAGTGTGCGCGGGAGGAATCTATACGGGATGCTATCTGAACGTACACAGGGACTCTTGTAAGCGAGCTGTCATAAACAGTAGAGGAGCTGAAAATTGGACACGCCGCTATTTATCCTTGCGATTAATGTTTATCACAAGCACCAAGAATTGCCCATTTTTCGCCTTTTTCTCTCTGTAGATTTCCACACCTTTTTTATTGTAATAGTGTTCCCTTGCCATATCGCGGTTTGACTTTTCAGATTCAGATTCAGATCTACTTTATTGTCATTCTAGTACACGTGTATACAGAACGAAATGTCGATACATCTGACCCGCACAGTTTCCTTGAATGTACAGATATAAATAAAATGTTGTATTGAGTTGGAGTATTGAGTACTAATAATATACTAAATAATTATGGCTATGTATAGTATCCTCAGTGCACAAGTTTGGGTAGGGCTACTTTAACTTGATTACTTTCAATTACTTTTGGATTACTCCAATACCAAATAATCTAATAAAAGACAAAAGAAACTAAATATGAATAAAATTATAACTCACAACTCGTGGTAAGCTTTCTCTCCTGGCATTGATTTCTTTGATCTCCGGCAAAACTAACATAAAATGCGACAGAAACAAAATGAAAATAAATCCAAACAGCTTGCCAACATCATTTTTGCCGTTCCATGTATTCCGTTACTCCCCAAGCCTGCACAAAATTTAGTACTTTTATTCATATTTAGTTTATTTTGTCTTTTATTAGTATATTTGGTATTGGAGTAATCCAAAAGTATTTGAAAGTTATTAAGTTAAAGTAACCCTACCCAACCCTGTCAGTGCAATGCAGATTTTGTCTACTGTACTTTTACGTTCTGCGCATTTTTGTGTACATCATTGAATTTCTGCGCCCATGTATGAGTGCTGGTACATACAAACCAATCGGGGAACCGGAGTGCACGTAGGATACCCACGGAAGCACGGGGAGAACATTCAAACTCCACACAGGAAGATTCGATCTCATTACCTCAGAACTTTGCCACACACTCGCTAACCACTGTTCCGCCGTGCTGCCTGCAAATAACATTTGACATTAATTAAAAGCTGATTTAATTTAGGTCACACACCAAAATCAATGAATTAATGTGCTTTTTTGCTGCCTTGCTCAAAAGTATGCTCCATTGTTGAGTCCAGTGTGTTCACTTGTTGTGCTCGTGTTCATGGCTTTCCAGAACTATGGACTTACACAATTTATGGACCGATACAACTGTAGCAATTTGGCAGCGGGGGCAGAATATACAAAAGAAATTTGACTAATACACATGAAGCTTTTTAAGCATATAAACTGGAGTTCGCATGTATCATTTGTCCCTTTACTTCAAGTCCCATAGTGCTTTGCAGCATAAAAATACCCCCTATGATGGACACTGTAAACATTTTTTTTTTGTTATGCTACTTATGTACCATTTAATATATTGTTTCCGTGGAAATTCACTTAATACTGGTGGTTATGGAACAGATTAACCGTGAACATTGAGGAAATACTGTATGTTTGTTTTTCTGGAGTGACTTTTCCCACATTGAGTCAATTGAGGACAGAACATTTGCTCAATTCGATTGGCTGTTAGCTAGAAAACTGGTGCGAGCAATGTCGAATGCGTGTAAACGATAAAAAAGGGAAGCCGATGCGTTCGACCCCGCTCATTTTTGACATAATCGACCTTCTCATTTGCAATTTTCCATGAGCCATGTGAGTTGTTTTCCTGGAACTGGAAACATCGCATGTTACCTAATATAACTTGCTCGTTTTACCACTTCTATTATTTCTAGAGCCCATTAGTCCGTTTCTTCTTTTTTGCTTACAGGTTAAGGAGAGATAAGAAATGAGCCTCCTGCTAAGTCGGTCTTGCAGTGCGATAAGGCGTTGCGCCACAGCATAGCACGCCCGTCGTGTTCACGCATAAAAACTCCTCCTCGCTCAGTGTAATTTTGATTTCGGAGGCTGTGTGTTCTCCCTGCGTATTGTAATTAACCCAATCCTATAGGAACACGTCAATGCAGCTTCCCCTCATATCCGACATCGTGCAGGCAAAATATTCCTTTCTCCAGCCTCAGTGGAAACATGTGCTCTAGGACCATAAAACACATTCCCCCTCCCTTTCCTTCCTTCCAAAGCTAGTTAAGAAAAAACAAAGCACCATGTTGTTTAAAACAGCAGTGACTGCTCAAGCCTAATTCTTTTGGCAGACTTCAGTTGCCACGATTCTACCACAGCGCAAGTCCCGGGGGGGCTTTTAAGTCCTCTATCCTTCCCTGACTCCCCGCCGAGGACAGGCATGCAGAGCAGGAGGCTCCGGGAATAAGTACTCCAGGCCAGACAATGGTGGGCTAGTCGGATTGGATTTTGAGGTAAAGAGCAGTAGGAGAAAGATGCCATTGGGTTTTGATAGAAGGGGTTAAAGGTTAGACTGATCCCTTGTTTAAGGTTGGAATTCACCCGAGTTTTATTGGCAGGGCCCTGAGCAGCCATGGCTGAGTGACTGGATTGTCTTGTGTGGGGGTGGGGCATTTGGGTTGCTGTTATTCTAAGGCATTCATCAATGTGCTATTATGATGCCAGCTGTGGTCTGGGTTTCTATCCTGAGTGTAGTTAGTTGGTTCTTGAAATGTTTCTAAGTGCAGTTCACCCCGGGCTACGAAATTCCTCCGTTCTGACGTATTTCGGGGGATTGAAACTTATGGTAATGAGCTAATGAGTTCCAAACCCCCAGTTTCTCCCAGATGAAAAGAAGAATGTACCGAAATGGTATATACTAAGCGCTACTTATGTGTATTCAGGATTAAAAAAATGTTGTAACATTGTAAGTAAATATACATGTAAAGAATAAATG
This sequence comes from Urocampus carinirostris, assembly GCF_059441175.1. Classification (NCBI taxonomy): domain Eukaryota; kingdom Metazoa; phylum Chordata; class Actinopteri; order Syngnathiformes; family Syngnathidae; genus Urocampus; species Urocampus carinirostris. Next base: position 12,270,619 of record NC_142354.1, read on the forward strand.
CAATGTGAATACCTGTGGTGTGAAATGACTTGAGCTGATTGAGTGACGTAGCGGATGGATGCTGAGTCAGGGAGGAGTCAGCGACACAAACTAAAAATGAAAACAGATTTTAACACCTTCTTTTTTCAATAATGATCTTCAATTGTTTACGGCTATAGATTATCAAAGGTAGCGATTTCAGTGCCTTCTTAACTTATCTTGATAATTGCAAGCTTTGTTCCCATGGTGAAAAGTTATTTCTTTTTTTAGTATTTGAGACCTGCAAAGGAGATTGCATAGGATACCAGTTCTTGATTTGGACTTTTTTGTTGTTGTTGTTTTGACTATTACATCATTGTCAGCTAGTTGTATTCCTAATTTTTGCTTATCGCACCCATTAGGACGGATCAGCTTTTGTAACCTAGGATATGTAATAAGAAAAGGCTCAGAGGAGGACCTTAGATCGGGTAAGAATTCCTTATCTGAAGTATTTTATCCCTTTTCTCCTTGCAAGTTCAAAATCCATTGATGACTTTCTTCATTTTGAATGTCTAGACTCTAGATCTAATGAGTAAAAGTGGTTATTATGTTTTTGCTTTTCCCTTTAGCATCACTCCAAGCTTGGGAACCCTAGTGAAAAAATACCGTTTGGTATTGTTGACATGCAAAGTTTTTACTAAACACACAACATATTAAAATGAATGAAGAGAAAGGAGTTGCGGGAGGTAGTTTAGCCAATATCATATTGACATTTTCATGGTGCAGTGACGCAAACCAATGGCAGACCAGCGTTATACATGACGTCGACCAATAGGAGACAGGAATTTTAGAAATGTAATTCATACACACCAACTCTAAACTTTTTGCTTTTTCTAAGTCTTTGGGCACACAAAATAATGTTTCTTCGCTATTGTATTGTAGTCAACAGCCCGTCTTATTCCAGACCGTAACTTCTGTGGATTTCTGCCACGAATATTATATCAGACAGCCTATGTTTCCACAGCGGACTTGCTGAGGGAACATGTGAGAAAACAGCCATCGAGACCAGGGAAATGCGGCAGCGAATGGCCTCATAGAGCCACCGCATTCCAAATGAAATGGGCTGTGTAACTTGTGACCAGTGTGATGTGCTGATGCGTAGCGCCTGGGAGGAGTCTCTCCACACATCCGACTCTCGGGATTGACTTTCCCCCTTGCCTCACCAAGACGCAGATTTATATTTTCCTTTGTTTTTCATCGCTTGTTGAAGAATTTGCCCAGCTATGTTTCTCAGCCCGCCGTGACCTCATTTGATATTGTAAACGTGCGCACCCAAAGATTGAATTTCTTTGACTTTTGCTCAAAATGTTTTGGGATGAACGACAAGCCAGCGGTCTGGATAGTTTTTGTGTGACGTCACGCACATACCGGTATAAAGACAGCAGACCATATTGGATGGGTTCAGCAGACACAGTTTGATAATATCATGGGGGTTTACATAGTTATGTTATTGGCTGTTTCAATAAAAGTTGAAGGTGTGTTTTTCGTCTCCTAACTATAGTGACCTCTCAGGGCGAGAAAATTAAGGAATTGTAGACGAGAACGCGTCCAAAATGGTTTTCAAGGCTTACTACAGCAGACCTACCACCCATATAGTATTATGGCAGCGTCTGTTCTGATCATTTTGTAAACAGTAGGGGATCAGGAACTCAAAGGAAATTTTGACTGAAAAATAGAGAAACTTGGCTATACTCCCTGTTGAATCTGTTGGGAAAACGGGTAACTTGACGTAACTTGTCTGGTCAGACATTTGTTTTTCTGCTAAGTGCCGGCTGTAGAATTAACAGCACTTGGTCTTCTGATCCTGGCTACCAACTATCCATATTTTTCTCCGATTCTTTTCACATACCGTAAGTCAAACACAAAAATGCTTATTCATGTAGTTTAATTATACAGCTTTAGACTCCCATTTAACTAGTTTTTACCTTCTTACTAAACTTTGATTCAACAGGCAAACAATCTGCCTTGTACCCTTTGTGAAATTACTATAAAGCATAATTCCACAGGAAGACATGAACGTACAAAACCTACAGAACATGACAAATTGTGATCATTTATCGACGTAATGTAGCCAGGAAAGTAGGTCTAACAAAACAACAATGTAAATGTACAAAACATTCTGTCCTACTTAATCTGGCCTAGCTAAAAATGTGTCGATCAAAATACTCTATGCTTTTTTAAATTCAAGAGTCCTACTTCACCCCACCCTCTGCAATCGCGCTGCCGTCAAAACTTGGCTCAAGCACAGGAACATTTTAACAAGTAGCCTGTCTGCCTGTAGGTGCATCAACATAAAAGCCTTGAGCATTTGGAGTTTTGAGAATGGGCGGGAGCAGGAAATCTCAACAAAACGACGACTTGAGTCTGCACCTCGGCCAGGCACAGCTGCGCTAAACAGACAACGGGAGAGTGAGGGAGGGAACTTGGCAGAATCTGACTACTTGAAGGGGTTGAGCAAAAAGCCAGCGATAATGTTCTGTCGAGACACATTTCCGGCTAGGTGAGGTTGGAGAAAGTATAAGAATGTGGGGAAAATATGAATGCTAAGAAATTTAACGCAAAGTCAAACATACTGCCTTTACCCGATTCATTTTAGCTAGAAATCATACCCATTTCTGACATTTGCTGGTCACACCGTTATGATTTGGCATGAACTACACTTATGAACAGTGGAAACATTCCATGTTTCAGTCAAGCTGTCATTTATTGTTTGTTCTGGCCGCTTGGCGCAGTGTCAACAAAGGCACTGTTACCAACGGATTTTGAAAGGCCGAACTGAAACGCGTTGGATGAGATAACTTGAGCTCTCGCGCAAAATTTCCCCGTGATGTAATTCACACCAGTAACAGTGAAAGCGTAACTGAAATTGTGTGTTTAGAAAGAGTTTTGAGCCTTGTTGAAGAAGGTTTTAATGGGATTGTAACCCCGGGTGAGGCAAGTAATTATAGTGATCAACCAAGCTTACCATGTGACTAGCAATAATTGTTTGACTACTAAGTACAGCTGAAATAATTGATATCTTTTTGAAAAAAGATTTGTGAGCTTCATTTAAAAAATGATCCCATGTTATAATGCCCAGACCCGCTATAAACAATACAAAAAAACCTTCGGGGTGTATAGAAGACTCCTGGGATATGTCATGAATCCAGTCTTAGGTGGGGATCGCAAAGTGAAATTGCCATATACCGGGGGATAGAAACCTACAATCCCCCGGTACTAAAAACCACACAGTACTTAGTAAGTACTAAATTTGTGTAGTATACATGCATATGACTAATTAACTTAATACATAACTCTAAATATAAATCCATCGTAATTTTCCTTTGGCGGGACGTGAATTGAGTTAGTCAAGTGGAGTATCAGGTTGATGCACATGGCGTAAAATACGCTAGAACCCCGGGACATTTTCACCAATTTTGCGATTTTGTGTTCCTTTTTTTTATTATTTGATAATCTAATTTATTGTTTCCATGGTTATCATGTTTTTGCTCTCCTTTAGTACTAAAAATACAGTATTTTATCATTCTTTACGAAGCACTCGAGATTTTGAACTGAATGAAGAAAAAGGCATTGAGGGAAGTAGTACAGCCAACAGCATGTCGGCATTTATCATAACGTTGACCAATAGCAGACAGGCATTTTAGAGACTCAACTCTACATACAAACACCGCAAAGTATGAGTTTGAAAAAATGTGGGCACGCAAAATAATTTCTATTTTTTATTGTTTCTGTGAAACGTGTTGCACAAAACTGAAAATATATACCTTGCTACTTATTCTGGGATTTCTGGAGCTGCTGAATGTTATTGCACTTCTTTTCAATTGCACTATATTTTCGGTGCACAGTTATTTTGTTATTGCACTATTATTATAACTGTCTGTATCACTATGTTGTAAATATTTTTGCCTATTTAACCTGAAAGTTTTTAAACTTTTTTCTCTTTATAGTTTTTACCTTAATCTTCTGTATAGTGGGACACCATAACCCAGGGTACTACTAACATACATACCCAGGGCTTGTTTTGTACTTCGGAAGTCACATCATTTTTATTTATTTATTTTTAATCCACCAAATTATTTTACTTTAGGCAACACGTTTCACTTATTTTCAGATATCACGATCAATGTGAAGAGTTTGCTTTTTTCACTAAGAGGACTCTTTCACCTTCTTATCATTGAACCTGTTTGTCCCCCCTCATGCTGTCACTCAGCTGGGGAAGAGGTGATGAAAATGGCTGTTTAATCATGCAGAGAGGTCAAACAATCACAGGGCCCGGCTGAGTGATTTAAGGGCCTATTCAGAGCTCAGCTGGAGGAATAGGGGAATGGAGAATGACGCGGCTTGGGTTTTTTGATTGCCGCGTGGCACAGGTCACCTCTCATCCACTTAACGGCGGTTTGGTTTGAACCAATAATGCTTTGCCATAGATTGATATTTCAACAGACAGATGGACGAGCAGAGGGGGTCGAGGGGAGATTGACGCCTAAAGTAGCGGACCAACTGGTCGGTTATCACGTACGGACAAGTATTGATGTTTTTGCAACCTTGTCAACATTCTGTTAACTTGGTTTCTTAACCACATTTTACAATCTACATATGTTGTCTGCAGACAAGATTGTTTTTTCATTATTAACTTGATTGGTAATAATAGAGACTGACAGATGGTTGGGAGGAGCGCAGGGGGTTAGGTTCGGCAGAGATTATGATTGTGTTCTAAGTCCTTTTCAACCCCTCAATATCCAGTTCATGATTTGTCACTTGAGTTGTCAATGAAATGTTCTCTGCCTTGCAACATAATGCAAAACCATACTGGTCATTTGTCAGCTCACTATTTCTTAACTGTAGGTTCCCTTAAGTTCAGGGAATTTGAGGTTCAAACGCTTCAAAGGTATTATGTTGGGCAAGGGTGATCAGGCAGAATGCTAAAGAAGCTGTAGGGAATTTGGAACTTTGTTACTCTCTGCCGCCATCTCCTGTCTTGTGACATCATTGCAGCCTCTGTCAAGCTCGTTATGCAGTGTGTGCATGTACATGCATTTATTAGATGCGCTTAGATAAACTTCTTTTTCATCTTTCTTTGGGTTTGGGTTGGCATTTGGACTGTACTAGAAGCAGGCCTCTTCTTACTTTCACCATTTTCATGCCACATTTATAAATATAAAAAAAAAAAAAAACTGCATGATGTCACTCTAGTGCTGCTCCCACGCCCCATTTCTCCTTACTGAAGTGTACCACCCCGAACAGCTTTGCTAAGAGTAAGATAAAAGCAGACAGACGCAGTGGAAAATAAGGCATAAGGGCTCTTTGAACTCAGTTGGGCATTGTTAACACATACATAGTAGAGACAATATTTAACTTTCAACTTTTTAAGGACACCTGAAACAACACACCTCACATTCAAGCTTCATTAACAGAGGTTCTAGCTACATTTGAAGCCTGCATTGACAGTCTAAAATTAAATTGAAAACTCTTTGAACTGAAGTGTTGATACAAATAACCTCAAAACTGGCACATGTGTTTTTCTTTAAATGGAAGATATGCTGTCGTGGGCCACCTATCTACAGGTGGGCTGGGTCAGGTCAGGGGTCATGGAGGCTTTATAGAGATGGGGAGCAAAAGACAAGAATTCTGTAAACTAAATAGGGTCCCTGTTGGGTGGAACGAAGGGACTAAGGAATGGTTTTAAGTGGGATGAGGGTCGTGGGCAGGGCCTTTTGGACACAGTAACCGTTGGCGAAGGTTATTCGGAGGTAAAGAAGGCGGATCTTTCTAGCATTTACAGGCTCGTATAGGCTAATGCGGGGTAAAACAAAGCCTGCAATTGGATGAAAAACATGGAGGTTGGTCTATGGCTTAAACAAAATCATTTTACAGGTCTGTATTTGTAAATGGGATTTATGGGGCTAAACAGACAGTTAGCAACAAGCAATGTCCATCGATGCAGATGTTTTTTGGCGAATTTAATTTTTTTAATTTGTCGGCATTATCGCGTGTTTAGGGGGTAAATAAAGTTTGACTGATCTATCCGACTGTTATGTAGATGTTCCTATTGTAGCTCCTTTTAGTCCTATGTGACTTATATTTGAAAAATAAATGACAAAATATTATTTTTTAGGTGGGCGTCTTAAAACCTAGTGTGCTCAAAAAATACTGTGTGTATATAAATATATCCATCCATTATCTGCACCGCTTATCCTCAGTAGGGTCGCGGGGTGCCCATCCCAGCTATCTTCGGGCAGTGGGCAGGGGACCCCCTGAACTGGTTGCCGGCCAGTCGCAGGGCACATAGGGACATACAACTCACTTGCTCATTCATTCCTTAAGGACAATTTGAACCGGCCCATTAACCTGACATGCATATTTTTGGAATGTGGGAGGAAACTGGAGTGCCCAGAGGAAACCCACGCAAGAACGAGGAGAACATGCAAACTCCACACAGGAAGGTTCGATCTCATGACCTCAGAACTGGGCCGCGTATGCACTAACCACTCAGTCGCCGTGCTGCCTATATATATATATATATATATATATATATATATATATATATATTTTTTTTTTTTAATTTATTTTATATTTCATTTTATATTTTATACATATTTATTTTATTTTTTATTTTATATATACTTATTTTTGATCGCGGTCTTTTGTACTTGTTTAGGGTGGTGATGCTGCTGGGGAAGAAACTGTTATACATTTAGTCCTTGTTATGTGTCCAGGGTGAGAAAATACCTTAATATTTATGTTGGCTTGGCTGCAATAGTGCATCTTGTCCTCCATACAGGATAGAGAGCTGCCAATGATTTTCTGAGCTGTGTTGATAACTGTATAAGGTTAAACTAAATTTCAATAAATTTAAATCAGTTTGGACACTTTTTTTTATTAAAACTTAGCCAAGTCCTCAGAATTTCTGTTCCTCAGCAAGAACCATACACTATTTTCTCATTATTTTTTATGACAGACCGATATCTTTGTATTATTTCAAAATGAACCTGCAGGAGCCAAAAGGTATGTGTGTCATTGTGATTATTATTCTTGTTTTATACATGAGGTGGCGCACGTTCATTTGTCGGTGTATAAAGGTAGGAACACTCGTGTGGTCCCACAGGTATCCGACCTGGAACGGCGAAGGGTTTTGACCGCTACGCTTAAGTGGATGCTGGCTTACTTGGCACATGCTTCATTTGTAATCTGTATTTTGACAGACTTTAAGTAAAATGAAGATGATCGTTTTTGAAGACTGTTCTAAGCGTCGTTATTGTAGTCAACAGTAAGTAGCTCAAGTCACTTCAGGTAACAACTATCGTGTCTGCCTAGTTCAGGCTGGTGTACTTGAGTAGTTTCCACTTTGACAGAACTCCTTTGACACAACCGGTTTGCTCGTGTTGGTGTAAAATATTTAGGTCAAAACCACTCATTTTGGAAAGCTGCAATATTCTGCAGCATTAATGAACACGTTGTCCTCTATCGTAGGGCTCATTTGACGGATACAGCCACCGACTTAGCGTGAGTGGAGTACCACTCCAGGAGATAGCTGCCCTATTGCTCTGTCTCTCTTACTATTCCACCTGCTCTCCCCCTAAATTTCCCCGACCCCGCGTTGGCGTGTGCTGATGAGTGCCGAGTGGATACACTCATGAGTGGCGAGCTCGTGCGAGAGCCGGATAAACGTGGGCGCTCCATTTGTTGTGTAAATGCGAGCCGCTAATTGACTGCCAGGCATGCAGCCTCTCCTTCACTGGATGAACCCTGCCCTCCTCTGTGTCCTAGGGATCCTGCCAGGGGAATTCATGCCCTCCACCTCTTCACTTTACACACAGACACATTCAAAGCGCCCTCCAGGTTTGTGTTCCACTTTTGGAGCGAGACTGGCACGGGGCCAATACAAGGATGGTGCACGGCGCACTCATCTGCTCCCTTGTCTGGCTCTTGAACTTCTGTAATGAAAAGCTGCCCAGCCTTTGCAATTAATCACTCAGTGCTCTCAGACGCTTTCTCTTTGCAGTGCCGTTTTAATAATGGTCAGAAACTAAAGGCGAGGTGAAGGGAATTTAGCCGAAGTTATTAGAATTAGACCGTGTCCTGTTTAAGCTGCTGTCGTGTACTTTGAGTGATTGTATCACTTTCAGCATCTGCTTTGAGCGCGGATAGAAATACAGGACAGGACATGTGTTGGCCAAGAGCCCAGATTGAATGCTTGTATACTTTTAATACACTATTTTGGGGCTGCAGGACAGGATGTCTATAGTTAATTTTCTTTGCACTCTGTAGTTTGGTCTACTGCCGTTCAAACCATTAATTGCGGATTCACATGATGTAATGGGTTAAAAAGGAGACTTATTTTAAATGTGCACTAGCAAGGATTGCAATGCCCTTTGAACATTTCCTTGATTTAATCGCCTCCTTATTTTCATTGATAGTCCATATTAGTCTCAATTGGTTGATGCCTTTGATAAATGTATTCTGTTTTTGATAATTTGTTGCATGCAAAGGGTATTTAATTGGATACCAGCTCCTTATTTTGACTATTATTGAGCAGTGTTGTTGTTTGTTTTGACTTTTACATCATTGTTGTTATCGGCCAATTATGTTGCTGTTCTTTGGATTTCACACCCCTTATGGCTGAACCGCTGAACTGCTCCGTGGAAGGCCTTAGATTGGCCAGGAATTCCTTATATGAAGGCTTCTCTCCTTGTCCTTGCAAGTTCAAATCCATTGATGTATTCTCTGTTTATTTTGATTGTCTACTAAAGTTTAAACTTATCATCCAAATTAGCGCAGGCACTGATTTCGTTCCCATGGTTAACATTTTATTGCTTCTCTCTTTAGCATCACTTTCGGCCTTGGGACCTATAGCTAATAAATACAGTACAGAAACTACTGCGTGACGCAAACCAATAGCAGATCAGCATTTTGTATGACTTTGACCAATAGCAGGCAGGCTTTTTCATCTCTATATTTGCAGCACACGAACATCGCAAATTTGTGGACAATGCCGTAACAATGAGCTGATGAAAAACGTAAAGCGGGATCACTGTGTCCCGGGGGACCACTGTACATTGGTTATTAATTTTGGGTATTTGGTATTAGCACGCCTAAAACAACGAAGATAATCCCCCTAAACGTAAATACCGTATTTTCCGCACTATAGGGTGCACCGGGTTATAGGGCGCACCCCCAAAAAATAGTTTTTGGTCCTATATCTTCCATAGATAAGGCGCACCGGATTATAAGGCGCTACAATGGGACCGTCGACAAAACAGTCAGATGATTCAGTCCAACTGATTACCCCCTTAACATTCCCAAAGCTTCCAAAGAAGCAAATACGTGTCGTAGACACGTGCGGATGCGGTGTCCGTACGATGTCACTCAAATGCATCATTTCAAATATCATTCGGAAGGTTAAAGTCTTGGGATTCAAGAAATGCCAACCATTCCTTAGTTTCTATTTTCTTTTTCGCTCCCAACTTTACTGTGCATATGACAATAAACACTTGGAATTGAGTTTAATTCACTCAACTCATCACAGCAACATCAAGATCGTTCTAAAACAAGATACCGGGAAAATATAAAGCCGCATAGCTCACCTAAGTTCTCACGTTCAATAATGATACACAATCATGGTCTTCTTACAACCGTGAGTGTAGTAAATCCAGGAGAGTAAAATGTTTACAAATACAGACTAATGAAACATGTTTCTTTATGGCGTAGTTTAGCAAGCTTGCTATTCAGTCATCTTTTTCGACCAATTGCAGGGTTTGTTTTGGCCCTCTAGCCTATCCGAGGATCCGAATAACTTCAGCAAATGGCGATCGATTTAACGGATGATTGACACATCTTTCTTGGCCAATTGCAGGTTTTGTTTTGGCCCTCTAGCCAATCCGAGGCTCCGAATAACCTCTGCCAATAGCGATCGATTTGACTGATGATTGACACATCTTTTTCGGCCAATTGCAGGGTTTGTTTCGGCCCTCTAGCCTATCGGAGGCTCCGAATAACTTTAGCCAATAGCGATCGATTCAAATGATGATTGACACATTGGTTAGCCAATGAAACGGCGGTATATAAATCCCAGCATACACCGCGGACTACTGCACGTTCGGGGGAAAATCGAGTCGGCGGTTGTTGCGTAAGTTGCGAGACCTTGCGATTTAATATTGAGCCATATATAAGGCGCACTGTATTATAAGGCACATGGACAGCTTTTGAAAAAAATTAAGACTTTTAGGTGCGCCTTATAGTGCGGAAAATGCGGTACTTAATTTTTCTATTTGTGCTGCTTACATTTGTATACACACACAGGATGCCATTTCTTCCAAGAACATCTTTTACACATTTTTTCAAATGCAATGATTCCCAGACAGCAATCAAAATGATAGCAGCTCAAAAAAGAGCCCAACACACAGGATCAGACTTTCATTGTCCCGATTGTCGCCGCCTAGTCCATTGTTATGCAGAGGTAAACATTTGGGGACACAGAAGAGAGGAGACAAACAAAATGACACTCTGTATTTAGACTGCAAATGCAAGGAGAAACTGAGTTTTGTTCACCTCCTAAATCACAAAGGACAACAGTTTTTCAAATGACAGGAATGCTGTTGTTGTGTGCGCTGCATTTTCATAATGGCTGACTCCCAAATTGTGCCAGTGGTGTCTTTTTTGTTTTGAAATTGTTCAGCCAGGCATGAATAATTGTTTAAAACGTGTTCATACCTCATGAAACTGAATCATATGAACTTAAACCTGAAGGACAGTTATAGCTGATAATAAGAGACCGAGTCGAGAGCAACGGTTTAACATCAAGTGTGCTACTTTGGTGCCAGAAGCAACAACAATAGGATTAGCTGGCGGGCTAAATACGTAGGGCCCCGGCCCCAGGCCAAGCCTCTTAAACTGTCACAAGGCGCATTTAATATATTTCAATAGTCACTTGAGATTTCTTTTTCTCAGTGGGATGTAAACCAAAAAAGTCTAACCTAACAAAACAAAGTTAAATGAGTATTCATTTTGAGTTAATTTTAGTCATTTTAGGAAGATCGCAATCACAACATAATTTAGGGCTACACAAAATAAAGCATAGCTTCTCAAAAATGGCTTTGCCCAAAGCACTGCTTGCTCTCGTCCTTTTCCTAAAGTTCATACAAGAGCATTTTAAACCGAGAAGACTATGAACATCATATGCAATTACACAAAGCACAGCTTTATTTTTAGCTACTGCAAAATCCTGGGAAACAACATTCATTTGTTTTGAGGTGGAGGTCGTAAAGTAATTCAGGAGGTAGAAAACCCCAGGTAAATTGTACACACATATTAAACATTAGGAACCAAGTAGTATATATAGAAGTACTAGTCATCTGTAGTATAAATGTGTACGACTAGATAACATTAGTAAATATAAATGTAAAGGAAAATATGAATTGTATTTAACTTTGGTCTGACGTGAATTGAGCTGGTACAGAAGAGTTAGTGGGTGGATGCAGAAAAGAGAAGATCCGGCGGATTCACATTTAAACTACTTTAAAACTTCTGCTTGTGAAGATTGTTATGCTTTTTGAAGACATTGCTGTTAATCGCCTCTGTATTCTTAAAAATTTCCCCGATCGCTGATTGGTTATGCCCATATTTCTGAGCCTGGGTACCCTGGGTTTGCTGCGTGTGCCTTCTTCTCATTTCTTGATAATCATAATCTTTGTTTCCATAGTTATAATCTATTTATAAAGCACAGCCTCTGAACTTACCAAAGATAGAGAAAGGAATGTGGAAGGGAGTTCAGCCAAAAGCTCATCAACATCTTCATGATGCCGTGACGCAAACCGATAGCAGACCAGTATTCTTTAGTGATGTCAACCAAGAATAGAACACCACAAAGTCTGTATTTTGTAAGTTTTTGTTTTGCCCCAAAAAGTTTTGTTGAGGTCATATGGTGGTAAAAATTCCAAAGTGGAGGTCGAAAACCCCTCATCTTATTCTACATCATTACATGAAAACATAATTGGTTGGGGATCACATATCCAGGGTGTCTACTGTATATAAAAATGATGATATTAATATTGCAAAGAAAATGAGTGATTTCCAGCAAAGCTTAGCATGCATTAGCACTTGACCCAAGTCGGCTCGTCCAATGATACCCTAGGAAGTGAACGTTTAGTTCCATTTTTTTCCAGATCATGTAGCTGCAATAAACCTGTAGATCAGTTCATTCTTGTAGTGTCCAACATGTTGAACCCTGCTACAGCACCAATGTATACGTCTGCTCGTTATCTGAAGGAACCAAACAGGTCTCTATTAAGTACATTTAGTGAGGAAGTGGTGCTCTATTGTGCAACATTTAGCAAATTCCAAGCATTTCCTGTTTTGATCCCCACTCTAATCCCCTTGTCTGTGTTGCTTTCCAATGTAATTTCTGGAATCACATCGACGGAAGTGAGAAACGAGCAGAAAGTCACACCGATTCGGAAACAGCAAATTGCTCTTTGCGTTGCAGGCAAGACGGGCTGTGTTGATTCTGAGTCAGCAAGACTTGAATTGCGAGGGGGCCCGTAGCTTGAGGGCTGTCAGCAACATGCTGGAATACAGGCATGGTGTCAGACACGTTGCCCTATTCTCTTCAGCCCTGCAGCAGCGGCACTAACTATAGCTGCTCAGCCAAGCACTCTTAATTAGTAGCTGCTGCTGCCCGCCGGTCGTGCGCCGGCGCCACTGCGGTGGAGACCCGGCCCCCGTGTCTGGATGTGTTATGTGAGGCTAGTTGCCGCACCCTACACCCCCCCCACACCAGTGTCAATGTTGACGGTCCATGCGAGATTCAATTTTGATTTTTTTCTAGTATCACAGTGGTACCTCTTCATACAAGCTCGTCGCTCGAATCGCTCGTGTAACGAACTGATTCTCCCGATAGGAAATAATTAAAAACAAACTGATAGTTTTCGCGTGACGTCACGCGCATCCTTGAATGGAAACAGTCGGCCATATTGGATGGGTCCGCCAAAAGCAGTTTGATGTTGAGGGCTGCAACAACAAATCGTTAAAATAGACTGCACTCGATTATTAAAAGTGTTGGCAACGGATTTCATCATTGATTCGATGCGCATTGTGATGTATGTGCTTCTCACAAATTCTATCTATCTATCTACCCTGGTCATATCCCTTGAGAGGGGTGACCGACAGCAAGACAAACATACACAAAAAAAAACCCAAGAAGAAAAAACAAAAAAAGGGAAAAAGTAGCAAAAAAAAACACACACCAAATTTTTTGGACCATGGCCAACGCAAATGCCCAAATACCCAAACAAGTTAAGCACCTCGGTCATGCTTTCGTCCCTCCAGATGAAACGGGACACGGGAAAGCGGTCATGTCACTCGTGTCAGGGTAACACAACACACTCATCTGTTCAACAGCAGGGCCCGACAGCTTTCACTGGTTTACCCCTGCCGCATCACACGGGTGCCCTGCTCATCCCTTAGAACGCTTCCAAACATCCTACTATCTTTTCACAACACCTCTCCACTCATTCCTATCACCAACAAATTAATTGAATAAATTAGAGTGGATTTCAGGCTTGTCGTTGCGCCTCGGAACTGTTTTTATAAAAAAAAAAACTTACATATTTGCAGATGATAGCATACATTTAGTTGTATTTCTGTTTTGCGAAGGGGACTGACAGAGATCGCATACCTGCAAACTATGTTTTCCCCATATTTTTTGTTTTTGATCATTTCCAATTCTGTACGTCAGGTAACAATTTTTATACGGGGTTTAAAAAACAATCTTTTCTACAACGTCATAAAAGACTGCTAATGTTGTCGCTTTATTCTACATAGTCTGGCCTGCTGTGAGCAAATAGTTTCTGCGGTGTGTTTGTCAGGTTTATTATCGCTTAATAAAGATAATTGCAACCATTATTATGAAGATCAATTGGCTGAGCTGGACAGGTATGAGATCGGGAGATGGTCGATGACACATAAGCATTTATCGGACGCTTAAAATTAAAGAGACTGTAACTTTAACTGAATGTGTTCACACAAAACATTTAACACCATTTTCTTTCCCTGTAATACTTTGCATGTGCAAACTGGAACAAGATAATGCCGGCAGTGAGTGGTCCTGAGTCTCTATTGGTAGCCTATGGCAATTCTCTTGAACCTGGATTTTCTGTTGTATTTGGAGCAAGATTTTTCTTCCAAATATAACTGAAATATTGAAATCCATGTGTTTAGAGGTGCTTGTAAAAAGAGGGTACCATTGTATTTGATTTTTATTATCTGCATTGTAGGAGACGGGAAACGGATAAAGGATATTAAATCATTTCATACACTGGCCAAATGTTTTTTTCCCTTTGTATTTTTTGGGCCAAACTCACCGAAATGTGAAGGGAATCTCAATTTTCCCCCCAGTTCCGGACTTTTGGGAGCACTTCTCTAACAGCCGTTTACAGTTTCCGCACATCGTTTTGGGATTATGTTTCACTTTTTTTTTTTATTAAGGCTGCTTATACCACAACAACCTCCCGAGACGTAATATAGGCCATTCTATACGCTCTAGGCTTCATGGTACAAGACGTTAGTGAGTGATGATTTGGTCCGCGCTGCACATAAGGTAGAAAAAAATTCCCCTAGAGGATAGCCTCTTAGTTCCAATGCATTGTTGGAATAACTCCCAACAGATGACCACAGCCTCCAGTTTGTAGTGTTGCCACAAAATCACAGGGAATCTAACGATAACTTGTGATACAGAGGTATGGCGATATTGTAAGTGCTACAATACGATTGTTGCCGGGTTACAATATAAAAGCCTCACCGTTTTTAAAAAGTGGCAGGCTAGTTTACATCCGTGCAGCTCCAGCAGTCTCTGGTGATCATTTAATAGTAATTTTATAGAGGCATGTTTTGGCCACCTGCTTGAGACTGACAGTAATTGCCACAAAAGGCCACCGTAGCACATCTGTGTTCCTTTAAATTAGAAATCAAATTCCTGTAAATCACACATTTTTAGCAATTTCAGGTCGTTTATTTCGCTTTCTTATAATATTTTAACCTAATCCGAACTATGTATGATTATGACCCCAGATACATTTTTATAGATGAGGCATGAAAAAATGCCTTAAAGTCTTTTTCACTGATTTTCAGAGATTTTATGTAAAGAAAATATTTTTCAATAAGCATGATTTAAACGTTTAACGACTGTTTTAATATATGTGGGTAATATCCTTACATTAAGTGCCACAATATTGGTCTTGTTTCCATGATACAATAATTAAAGTGGCATGCCATTTTATTTTAATGCAGCTCCAGCATTCTATATTGATTATTTAATTGAAGTTTAGTTTTACACAGGCATTTTTTGGCCACCTATGTTTAAGACTGATGCTTATCGCCACCCAAAGAGCAAAGTAGCACATCTGAATGTCTATACAAACTGACTGTATTCAACATATGTCCCTTCATTCGAAAATTGGAACCCTATAACTCACGCATTCTTGGGAATTTTATTTCAAATATGTATTTTGTTGCTTGTAATATTTGAACTCATTGTTACTGGGTCTATTGAAACCAGGGCGACTCATTCTATTGATAGCGATCGACAGGTTGATAGCGGTCGACAGGTTGATAGCAATCTACCCGTCAATCACGAAATAGAACTGTTCGATAACTGCATGACATTAAAAACTGCCTATCATATCCACCCGTCACTTCATATACAGGACAGCCAGCTAGAAGACAGCTGAATTTGAAACTCAGGTCTTCAATTAGATTCATAATATTTGTTGTCATTGCTAAAGAGCAACGACACTTTGTCTGGATATGCAGTCATACATTTATTGTTATAAGAAATGCAAATATCCCCGGAATAAATATCCAGAATAAACGAACCCAATACCCAACATCAACTTTAAAAGTGCAGACATTGTACCATAAAAACTTCACATTCCAGTGTAGCAGAATTTACGTTACGATGTTAACCTCTCACTATTCCATTTATTTGATTGACTGAAAAACGATCAAGACTGCATTTTGACCTTTAGGTCACTACTCATAGGATAAAATGATGCTAAGCTAGTCAGGACAAGAGCTCAAAATATAGAACAATGGCCAACAAATTAGGTAATGTAATTGAAGTAAGCACTAAAAAAGAATTCATGTCAAAAAAGGAATTTTTTACATTGTTTTTTCAGTGCTGCTCAGTAAAAAAAAAAATCTAATTCCTTCAATAAGCATTATTTAAATATAACCCCATCCATTATCCATCCATCCATTATCTGCACTGCTTATCCTCAGTAGGGTGGCGGGAGTGCTGGAGCCGATCCCAGCTATCTTCGGGCAGTGGGCAGGGGACACCCTGAACTGCTTGCCAGCCAGTCGCAGGGCACACAGGGACCGACGATTGGCTCGCTCATTCACACCTAGGGACAATTTAGACCGGCCAATTAACCTAGCATGCATGTTTTTGGAATGTGGGAGGAAACAAGAGTGCCCAGGGGAGACCCACGCAAGCACGGGGAGAACATGCAAACTCCACACAGGAGGTTCAATCTCATGACCTCAAAACTGTGCCGCACACGCGCTAACCACTGTGCCGCCGTGCTGCCTGCAAATATCACTCATATCATGTAATCCGATCGTGACTTTTGGATACTGTTACATGCCTACAGATCACCACAACCACTGTTCTACTAATCATGACTTCACTAATTTTACAGACAGACCACAACAGCCGCACAGTCTGTTCATCCCAACCATGTTTTAAACAAACGAGAGCGAGAGTCAGCTAAAGCGAGAAGAGGGGAGTTTCTCGACAAAGCTTGCATTAGGTCACAAACCCCATACAGCTGCAGAACAGACGCGAGGACAGCGCTGCAAGAACCCACTGACTGCAAACTAGCACAGCAGTAAACAATATAAGCGATTTCCTTTCAACATCAGACTTGATTTTGGCTACACTAGGTCAGAATTTTTGAATGAGACTTTCTAGGATTTTACGCCAATGTCAAATGCTCAGAGTTTTTTTTGTTTTTGTTTTGGGCGATGGTCTTAGTTGTGATTGTGCTGCATAATCTCTTGATCTCTTTTAGTCTGATTCTCATTTCCTTATCCCCCTTCCTCCTCTCTAATAAATCTGCTTACTGGGGAGCTTGATTTTCAAGTGTGCCAATAAGGCAAGTTGCAATCCCCTTCTTAAGGGACAAGTCCACACTTCACTCTTAAAAATGTGATTAGATATGCTCAATTGCTGCTGCTTTTAAAGCATTGCTGTTCCTATCTTGGAAATTCAATATTCGCAGGGTTCGTTCGGGAGCTTGAAGTCCCTGAAAATGCTTGAATATCAATGTTGAGTTTTCAGTGATTGGAAAGTGCTGGAATTTTGGGCGAAGTGCTTTCTTCTTCCCTTGTGATTCACGGCAGCTGGCATTAGTTTGTATGTCATTGCCCTATGATGCGTCATCGCCCCTATGGGTTGCGCACAAGAGGACAGATAAATAAAAAGTTTTTTAGTGCAAGGTTTACATATCAATTATGGACATTTATTATGGACCATGCATAGCATTAAGGAAGTGTTTCACTGTGGTAAGTTGTAATAGGAACATCTTCCTGCAACTCAGAATGTAATTTACATATTACAGTCATTTTACCCAACACCTAAATGAGGAAAGGTTTGTCTAAAAGATTTTTACACACGTATTGTTCAGATGCCAAATATATTAGAGATTTACTCAAGATCTAAAAATCAAATCTCTTTATAAACACACAAGCAAGATCAAAATAACATGTGTAAATTGCAGATATGTTTGTGAATCTGCTAAATACATTATTTACACAGATTTTCTCTCTTAATGGTACTGGAGATATTGAAAAATTGGCTATGCAATTCCTTAAAAAGTGCTGAATTCTTCAATGAAAAAGGTAAGCGGGTTGACATGCATTTAAAAATGGCTGCAGTTTACAATTCTGCACTCAGCCCTCCACGGTTTTGAGAATAGGGAAATTGAATCTTGTTCTCACATGCATACTCAGGTCGATTTGCATATAAGATGCTAATGTTGCCTTTTGGGTGAGCACAAATGTCTAGAGCCCGATGGTGCTTTGTTTCATCCCACTTATTCATTAGACTCTAATAATTGCATTCACGTGTGTCATACATTTTAGTTAGTGGTGTTGCATTGTATTTTTTTCTTATTAGTAGTCAAAGCATCTAGTATTCTTATGCAAATTTACGTTATATGCAGTTATTTTGGAAAATTGGCCTTTTTAAGATTAAAGATCAAACCATGCCTTTTAAGTTCTAACTGGATCAGGATGAAAAGGGATATTTGCCATTGTCGGTGTAAATGGTGTGCACGGCTGTGGTAGAGTTTGGTTGCCAGGGGAAGGAACCTTCCTCCCCCTTTGACAAATCACATGATGTTTTAACAAGGCGGATCAGACTGGGCCGATCAGAGCACGGAAGCCATTCTAGAAAACATCAAGGGAAGGGTCAAATGACCCGCGGAGGAAAGTGGATTGCACTGCTGCAATGGAGACCGGTTTAGCATTCAATCCCATTATCAAACAGAGGCTGTCAAATAAGAGGTCAACAGTCGCTTGTGTCAATAACATTTTTCATTCCTAATTCAATTTTAACACAGTCCTCCCTCGCCCTATCACTCTTCGACTTTTGTGTCTTTGGTAAATCGCAGTCTTAACTGCAAGTCCCACAGTGCTTTGGGGCATACACTTAAAATTCAATCAAACATTGTCAAGTCATGTTTATTTGTATAGCCCTTCATCACAAGGAGTCTCAAATGGCTGCACAAAGAGGACTGGGAGAATTTGTTATGGCCAGAATAAAACAAAATCAAATGTTTTGGTGGAAACAAGAGTTCTCATGTTTGGAGGCGAAATAATACTAAATTGCATCCAACGAACACCATACCCTTTGTGAAGCATGGGGGTGGAAACATCAAGCTTCGAGGCTGTTTTTCTGAAAAGGGACTAGGATCAATCAGATTACTTGAATGCGCATATATGTAGTGTATTGGGTTTTTACATTTTCATCCTATCACAGCTAGGCAGTTGCAGGGCATTAACATATTTTACCTTTTTTCCTTTACTTGCACTGAAAGGAGAAGCCCCCCAATTTCATTAAACTATTATAGAATGACAATAATGCCATTCATTCATTCAATATGAAAGGACAAACCCAACAATTGCAAACTAAACACTCACACTCATAGTAATACCTTAATCAGATTGTCGTGTGCATTGACTTAATTAGAATACTGGCAATATTGAATTATCTCTTCAAATGGATTATTGCCTGCACATAGAGATACACAATGGAATTTGTAATTGTTGATAGAATTCTAATGTTTTAGTGTAGAATGGTTGAATGGGTTGATGCTCAGTTCCAAACCAATTTCCCCAAAAAATCTTGATAAAGTTTAGTATTCAAAGCACAATAAAACCACTGCGAAAGGAAGGTTTTTTCCAATTAGGCTCTTGATTTCACATGTGGCAATAGTGAGACTCGGGATCAAATTTCTGTTTTATCACCCAAATCTTAGTGACTTTTTTGGCGGGGGGCTTTAGGAGAAACGTTTCTCTTTGTCATTAAAAAGCCAACGGCCTGTCTGCAACTGGAGTCTGCGGCAAAGGGCTAACCCAAAACCAAGCGTTAGTGGCTTTGAGGGCAGCGTCATTTCCATTTTCATTCCGTGGGACTCGTCTCAGTCTCGGAATCTTCAGCTCCTTATCTCTTTCTGTTGTGCTCACATTACTACTACCTCTACTCTCCTTCTGTTTTTCTTTTTTTCCCGTCCTTTCTAAATCCTCCTATGTAAGATAGCAACGAGCTCTTTGGACACAAAATCTACACCCCAAGCAGCCCCCCCCCCCCCACTTTGTATGTGACTCACAATAGGTGATGATATTACTTGTCTTTCTGGACTGACCAGTAGACCTGCTCTCTTTATTTGGGGATTTGCTTCAAGAACAGGAAGGTTAATTCAAAAGGTTGTTCCCACAAACATGCTAGAGAGTTTGAAGGTTTCCTATTTTGCCCAATCCTTTCAGAAACAGACTTATTTCAATCGTACTTTAGGAAGATGAGAATCATCTCAATGATGGCCAAATGTTAGAAAAGTAATTCTGAACAGGCTGTCTGGTTCCTAGTTGCTTTAGACGTAAAAGCACAATATGCACATACTGTTCTGGTCTTATCTCTTTTCATTCCAACCCGTTGTGCTTGGGTGGCTATCTGAAAAGGTATCGTCGACTCTTCTCATCTTTCTAACTTCTTCATTTCCCATGATTTCGCTCTTGATTTGCTTTCTTTAACCTTACGTCTCCTTTCTTTTATATATTTTGTTCTTGAAATGCATTTGTTTTAGGGAATGCATTTCCATGTTATTGTATTTTTTATATAAATTAAATGGTTGTATATTTAAGTGGCAAGCATTCAATTATACACATAAGAAGGGCCTTCCATTATGTTAATTTGCGGATCCCAGTCGTCTACTTATGATCTTATCAAAACAATTAAAAAAAAAGACTGAAATACTTCCAAAGTACACAAACTCACAGCCATTGCTTCCAAATAGGGCTTGATTAAAACACTCAGGGGGACCAGTGAAGGAATACCAGTGACTGTTGTTTTACGTGGCTTATTTAGCACATCTGCCCCCAAACTAAAATAGTTTCACTACCCAGGATGCCTTGCGGCTGCCTAGATATTTAAAGTGTATTGATATTTTTTACTCTAATTTTTGCACTATTTGGCTGCTAAGGTCATTGCACCATTTTCTTTGCACTACTTTATGATGCACTTAGGCTAGACCAAAAGTGCTATCTTTGTGAATATTCGCTATCCTAATTTCATTTTTTTCTTTTATGACATGTTCATCCTAGAGTGCCATGTCTAACCTTTTTGTAAACAATGTACACTGCATTGTAATCAGGTAGATTCTGTTTTATTCAATTATGTACATAAAATGATCCTGAATCAACGATTATTTTAATATTTTAATGCCCAACTTAGTTCGAGAGCGGTTCTGAAATTATTTTTGCATTTCGGAGATGGAATATGAGCTTACTCTGTCCACTCCATGCATCGGCCCGGTATTGCAGTACCTCCGGGAACGGTGCATTCGCAATGATCGCAGCAAGGCTTTAGGGCTAGGACCTTAGCTTGGCCTTTTGGCTGAGAGTGTGTGTCCCGGCTCCTAGGCTTTGTAGCGTATTATGAACTGACCGATAACGTATAATGGATAATGAATAACGAAGATAGATCAATAACCCTTAAAAACCCCATTTTATATATTTGTTTTCCTTTCAAAGAGTAATTAGCGACATTCACAGATGAGAAGCGGAAATTTGGATGACTGGTAACAAAAAACAGAAATCTAAACAATAATGCAAACAATTATATATTACTTTTACCGTTGTTGATCAGTTTGTGCATCTATTAGAGCAGGGCTCATAAACAGGAAGCAATCCAAGCATACCTGAGTAGCCCGCGGACTGGTTCCTAAAATACCAGTCATGGGTTATTGCGATTTTCTTGGAAATTTGATTCCTAACTGTCATTAGAAATCATTGACATGAACAGATAGATAGATAGATAGATACTTTATTCATCCCCATAGGGAAATTCACACTTCCAGCAGTCTACCCCGTTGTTTATTAACAGATGAACATGATGCCCTAGGGGTGCTTGTAGCGGAATGGATGACGTCACGCCAGTCCAAAAGTTCGACATCCCTGCGGCAGATGGAAAACTTTTCTTTGTGAAAATCCAGGGACAGACCACCTTGTGTTAGCAAGTCCGCCTCCTCTCCCATTCCCCCCGGCTATCGTGTCTCTGTTTAGTGGCGTTGAAGCCGGATTGCTCCGGGTAGCTCCGGGTGGCTACACGTTAGCGTCCGGAATGCTAAACGTGAGCCACGTTTCCGCAAAACACAGCAACTGCGCTCCCTGTGCACTTCGATGTTTTCCACCAGCACTCGATGATCTTATTTGGTCGTGAGTTCGCATTTACCATGCTTACGGATGGTACCGAAGACTTATAACGCCGCTAGCCGCTTCGCTAGCTCCGGCTTCTCTTCCACGATAGGCCCCTTCATCACGCCGGTACGAGAATTCTTCAGGGCAAGGAGTTGAAATTCCTTGAATACACGCATTTTTTGTGCGCTAAAACCCATGTCCATAGGATAGAAGTAATCCATAGTGTAGTTGTCAAAACGGGAAGAAAAAACACCGAAGATAGGAGCAGACAATAAAACAATAGGGCAGCTGCTGGAAAAGGCAGCCGCTCGTGGCAGCGCCGCTTTGAAATAATAATAATAATAAAGACCCTAATAAATAGGGTCTTTAAACGCACGATTAATTATTATATAATGGTTTTATATGTGCCCTCATACAAGGTGAACGTTTTAGTGCTTGAGTGAGCCTATTTTAACCTTACCTCTAACATAAACATAACAGTATATTACACATAGGTCAGTATTATAGGAATGCATATAAAACTGATCCACCAATCAGTAACATAAAAATAACTTCAAAAATATTGGCGACCCCTGATTTAGAGCCCTATTTAGAACATATTTTCAGGATTGTTCAACCGAGCTTGTTTGAAAGTACTCAATCTAATCAAAGCACAGCATCGATATTTCACATTGGCGTTCTAATACAAACATGGTAACATGCTTTCTAAGTGGGTCATTGTTAGAGAAGTGTTGCACGCAGCTGACTTTGATGCCAGCAGCGAAGAATCGACTTCCACTCAGCGGTTGTAGGTGCGAATGCTTGCCAGTCCTTACGAGGCTTGTGATTGACTGGCAATCAATCTCGAGTCTCGGCTGCCTTTCGCACAGTCAGCTGCAAAAGGCCGAGGCTTCCTCGTGACCCTTAAACTCAAAAGCTGTCGCAAGCACTTACACAGTAAGGTTACGTTTTTAGCTGCACACGTCAGTCATAAAATATTTGCAAAACGCTTTTTACAAGTTGTGCTCGTGTGCAGCTTGCCAGAAGCATAGAATCACACTATACAAGGATTGATACAACTGTGCCATCCACTAAACAGTATATAGCGCTGGGGTCTCCAACATTTTGCAAGCTGAGAGCCACTTTTTGCTACTCATTAGCCTAAAGGGAACCCAGTTTGATATGCATTAGTTATATAACACCTAATCATGTTATTATTTTGTTGTTACTTTGTTTTTGCCAGGTTAATTATTGGAAGTACGCTAAAATACGCAGTCGACCACCCCAATAAATAATTTCAATAAGAAATCATAATGACCCAGCGCTGGTTAGCTATTTTCAGAACTGGTCTGCGGGTACCTCGGCTTTCCTTTGGGGCACTACATTGGAAACCCCTGATATTGATTGATACAACTGTGGCATTTTTGCCGTGGGGACAGAAAATAAAATGCATATGTCCCGGAGAAGTGCATGGATCTTTTGTCTTTATCTGTGTATTATTTACCCTCATGTAGGTTTTAAATCAGGTGATGATGTAATGATAGTCCGTGGTTTGCAATAATCTGTGGTCTGTGCAGCCATTTGAGACTCTTTGTGATTAAGGGCTATACAAATAAAGATAACTTGACTTGTACTACAAGTCCCACACTGCCTTGTTGCATGAAAATATTCCAGATGAAAGAAACGAGAAATTGGAATACTTGAATGCATATTCATGTACAAGTAATAGGAAAATGAAAATATTAACCCAACCATTGCAATCAGAATACTAGCAGTCAGACTAAGAATTTAATTGAATTTACATGACCTTACGTAATCGGAATAATGGTAATAGTTTGTTTCCAATCAGATTATTGCCTGCATGTAAACCCACCCAAGGACATTTTTCATTTCTTATTCAATTCTAATATTGTAAAGTATAATATTTCAAATCAATGCTCAGTTGTTTTTTTTTAGATTCAAACTACTTTCCCTTTAAATCTTTATGAAGTTCAGTATTTAACAAGTGGAAATCAAATTTCGGTTTAAGAACAGCTTTGTTTACTTCTTCTATATTGGTTGCAGTGTAAGCCTCACTCCAATTCTTTTGCTATACCTTTGCAATGTGCTGTTCAGGAACGAAACTTGTCACAACACGTTTTCCGCCCTTTAACACTTACCTATCCAACCAGCTTGGGAAGTTTAAACCCAGAGACAGCGGAATAGCTTTTAGAAAGTTGAGCGGTTTGTGGTTGACCTTAATTGTAGCTGACTTTCTTCATTGTTGATATAAGCAATCAGCTGTCATGTTGATGCATGCTGCAGAAGAAACAACCTTTCGCCACCCTCTTTCTTTTCACCTCACCATGTGGAGCTAATCTCGTGGGCTTGGTCAGGCAATGAGAAGTTTGAACCGGGGTTGGCAAACGACGGCTTTTTGATCCGGCTCGCCAACGAAAATGTTAAAAATATAATGATAGAATATATAAAGACAAAGTATGACAGATAAAAACATGATGATTTGAAGCCACCCTTGTTTTCAGTGTCCTTTTTTGTGTCAACTTAAAATATAGTTTTCATGAAGCATTAATGTGTACCGCACTCAATACCAACATTCATATAGCTAGCTACATTTTTCTTACATGTATTTATTTACACCCAGCCGTCCCTTGAAGTACATATACAACACAGAATATATGCTTAATTCTTTTGAATTCGTTTTTACTGTACATATTTGATTATATTTTTTATTTTATTCTTGTTTAATTTTTTTTGTCAAAATTGTACGCTGGGGTTGCAAATGGAATATAATTGGCATTTTTATGTTGATGACAATAAGGAGAATATTTTGAATTTAAATCTTCACATGATCATTGTCTTTAAATCCACGATTAATTCATTTTAGAATTAGCTAATAATTTATATATGTTAATCACTCAGTCCCTTTATACAAGGCACAGCCCCTTAAGAACACCCAAGTAGCCTTGTTGGACTGGTTATTATTATAGGTTATTAAGGAAATTTGATACCTTAGTGGCATGAGAAATACATATATATATATATATATATATATATATATATATATATATATATATATATATATATATATATATATATATATATATGAGTATACATGGCAGATGTTTGAGTGGTTGACTCAGCGTATTTGAACCCTACTTATAATAATCACACCCTGGTAATGTAAGTTAATATTTTTTAAATGCGCGTCAAACTGGTAGCCGTTTGTGATAATCAGTAACAAAAAAGATCACAAAGGTTGATGACCCCTGGTCGGTGGAATAGCACAGATAATTGAGTTGCAAAAAATTGGCATCTCTTATTCTCATACTGCATAATCGGAAAACCATTTTTCTATTGTCTTTTTTGTGAGATGCAAAGAAAAATGTGTCGGTTGTCCTTCCTTTTGGTTCAGACTGATCACTGGTGTTTGACAAAAGCCCGAAGAGTCCTTTGCATTTTCTTGTCCATTCAAGGATCCTCATGGTTTTATGTATATTTTTTAAGGACTGTCAGTCTGATCGCAACAGGATAAGAACAGCAGGGAGGTAATGCAGAAAAATGTGAGTGCATGACCGGAAGAGGATATATGAGGATAACAGAATCCAATGAAGTGAGGGCCAGAGGGGATAGAAGTCCATATAAAGATGGAGATGAAATAGATGGAGATGAAAACATTCCATCTCCTCGCCATGTGTTGTTGTAACCACAACGGTTTTATGCCTGGGAGATATTGAACTCTGTTCGCCAGCCAAATCTGGCACGGGCTATTCAAACAAAGTGCCTCGGAGACAACAGGACGGTTTCTTTGCAAACATTTGAAGTTGATGTGAATCATCATAAAGATTGACACGTAGTCACAAGAAACATTCGTCTTTATATCTTGACTTTGTGGGTATCTGATAGAGGTGATGAATTCCACATCGAGGTGTGTCTGCAATGCATTCCTTCTGCATTCTTGGTAGGAGCTGACTCCAGGTCACTGGTCATTGCTAACGGAGCCAACGTTTGAGTGCTACCAGGATTTTAAATGTATGTGTGTCCTGGACAAACAACTGCAAAGAAAACCTAGAGTTTTGTTAATCGTATGTGAAAGTGCACGTTAGAGCATTTAATTTGCATTTGAATGTCTGCTAAAACTATTGTGACTCTGTATGTTTCAAAATGTTTTACAGTAGACCCTCATGATACAATACTGATTTGTTCAGAGATGGGGATTGCAAAGTTAAATGATTGTGTACGTTTAAAAACATATGCTAAGCAAATGCAATTTGGTACGACTGGTAAAGACGTAAACATTCTTAGTACATATTAGACATTATTAACAAAATAATATATATAAAATTTCACAAATATGTGTAAATGATTAAATATCATTATAAATAAATGTATATGCAAAGGAAACATTCATTTACCTATGGTGTGACTTGAATTAGGCTGGCTCAGTGGACAAGCGGGGGGATGGAGAGGGAGAAGGAGACTGCGAAGGCAGATTAAAAATGAACTGATTTCTGATTCTAAATCTACTTGAAAGAATCGTAATGCTCTAGAACACATGGCTGTTTTTATATTAACTTTCCCAGTTGTTGATTGGTTAACCATATTCTCGCCAAATGTCTTTCTTATCTCTTGCGTCATTTCCATTAGTACCCTCTTCTTGCTTCTCCTTTTAGCATCACTGCAAGTTTCAGGACCTGCTGTTATTCTAATTACAGTTTTTACACAGAAATCTGAACTGAACAAGAGAGGGAAAGGCAATTTGAGAGATAGTTCAGCCAATCCTATCGGCATCTTCATGATGACGTAACAAAAACCAATAGCAGACCAGCATTTGATTTAATATGGACCATTAGCTGACAGGCATCTTAGGCTAAGTTCACACTGCAGAGTTTAATGCTCAATTGCATTTTTTGGGGTGAAATTCAATTTTTTTGTAAGATAGTTCATATTTCCATCTGAATGTGACTTGTATGGAGCTAACTCCTATGACATTTTTGCGTCTATGTGAACGCCACAAGTCCCCTGCATGTGCAGAGGAGAGCTTGTGATGTCAATCTCAATGCACAATTGTGTACGGAAGTAGACATGGATGCAAAGGGCTGAGCATATCAATCAACTTTTAGTTATTGTGCTACCGTAGGCTCAACAGAGCTGTCCCCGCAAATATTAATTGAATCCTTGCTTTCCTTCCATTGAATGCTCTCCATGTTTTCGTCTACCACGGTGTGTTGATTTCTACGCTTCCTCCTGCATTTCGAAGACGTGCAGGTCACATGAATGTGCCTTGACCGTTCACACAGATGTCACATTCCAAAAGATCAGATATGTATGGGATTTAGGACCACATATAAAGGGGCCTGGGTCTGGTGTGAAAATGCGGATTTGTGCGATACAGACAGACTTTAACAGATTGGATACATGTCGCACGAAAAATAAATTCTGTTTTCCCTTTTAGGTGAACTTACTCTGAGAGAGGAATGAGGCATGTAACTCACACTGCTAGTCACACAAAAATGGCAAAATTAAAATTTTGTACATTTTTGCGCATGCAAAATAATCTGTTGATTATGTCGTATGGTGGGGGAAATGCTGTAATGGGGAACAATTTGTATTCCACGTTGTAATGTAAAAATATCATAAGCAAGGTACGTCGTGGACCAGGGCTTTTCTGTATTTGATGTATTGCCAACAACTGGATGTCCTTTGCTAAAATCCTTCCCCAGAGCCTTTAAGAGTCATAAATCATTACATGCTAAGTAAATTCTTCAATCATGCTGGTTTTTATTGCTTTGAGTGTGTTTCAGATTAATATTCCATATTTGGTCTTCATCATCTTTACAAACATCTTGCCCAGAAACAATATGTCAAAATATGACATTTTTGCTGTCTATTGCATGGAGACACTAAAACCATCTCCCCCCTGTTTTTAATACACATGATGCAGTTGTTTAGCGCCGATCAAAGTGGGCAAAAAATCGCACAATGACAGATGGGCCTGTATGATTTTTTGGTCGTATTCCAGTGATCTTTTGCAATTATGCTGACATTTTTCTGATAATCCCACGCAGGCAGAGTAATGGCTTTGTCGCCGTTTTCAGATATGAGTTTATTGCGTGCGAACAGTTTTAGAACCCCCCGCCTGCTCTGAGCCTTCTTTCTATGAAACTGATTTCTTTATAGGCCATATGCTGCATTGATCCAAACTGCACAGTTGTAAATTTGGCAATGGAAGTGTTTAGGGGAGACTTGCAGAAGGAAAACAAAATCCTCTTTTTACGGATTCTTTTTGATATTTATTTTTTTCATTTTTTATCCGATTGTTTTTCTTTCTAGGGTTTGTTTCTTCTGTCATCCAACCATTAGTATTATGGGGGATGGTAATCCATTCTTTCCATATGCAGATAGATTAGGCAGACCCTGGGTGAGGATTATGGCTTGAGGACTTGTCCCCCCTACTATTTTTCACCTCCTCACTCACCAGGCAACCGGGACCTCCTATCTCCGCTTCTCTCCCGCTCCTATTCTGGATAAATCTGAAGTCTTTTAGGCCATATTTTTTGCAGTCGCTTATCCAAATATGCATAATTGACTTGGAGCGTGAAATATGAGTGTGTTTAGAATTTGCATTTATTTGAAAGTTTTTATTTTCTATACCATTCACAGTAAAATGCTGATTTGATTTTAGTGCGATCGTTTGTGCCAGGATAAAAACCGATAGATCTATATTAAATTAGTTTTCCTTTTCATAATATGGATCCATACAATAGCGTCCATAAATTCATTTTAAGAGATGAATTCATACTTTTGGGAAACAGCGACTCTGCCCCACAAATATTTCACTTGTTTTGTTTTGCCCCTCTTTTCAGCATTACAAATTTTTTCATGCACCAAAAAAATAAAAAACATTTTGCTGTGTTCGAACTTATTTAGAGTTACATCTGCTATTGGCCAACATCATATAAAATGCTGGTACGCCATTGGTTTTTGTCTCACCGTCTCATGACTATGTTAATATTCTGTTGTCTGAATTACCTCCTATGATTCTTTACTCTCCATTTAGCTGAGAGAGTTGACGATACAATACTGTATTTTCTGTATTCTATTTGCTACGAGTCCCTGGTTTCAGTGATGCTGAAGGGGAGAAACAAAAAACATGACAAACAAAAGTTGATGATCCAAAAATATGAAAAAGTCACACATATTGCGGTCGACTGTATTGTTATGGATAAGATAAATTCAGAATATTTTTCATTCATATTTACTATTATGGAATCACATAAATGAAAAATAGCACACATTTTGCACTATATTTAAGTGGTTACATGTACATGTTTTTTTTTTATAATAAAAATATCATAGATTGTAATGTTGTTTGCTTCATCATAATTGAAATTTGCACTTTTTTACATTGTTAATAAAAATAAATTTTCCATAAAGATAATATCCATATTACTGTAATCCCTCGCTATAACACGGTCCTCTTGCTTTACTGATCATACATTGTGTTCTGCATTTTTATTGGCTAAACAGTCTCTAAGAGAGTAGTGATTGGTAAGAAAAAACAGTACCTTTATTTGTTGAATATAAATGTTTCACGGGTTCCGTCTCGCACACGTCCTTTTTGGAACATGACCCCCGAGATATATGAAGGTTCATTGTACGTGATATTTTTTCAATCAATCCAATCAAATTGAAATAAATCAATA
This sequence comes from Urocampus carinirostris, assembly GCF_059441175.1. Lineage (NCBI taxonomy): Eukaryota > Metazoa > Chordata > Actinopteri > Syngnathiformes > Syngnathidae > Urocampus > Urocampus carinirostris. Next base: position 12,300,291 of record NC_142354.1, read on the forward strand.
TGCATTTAAATGCATCTGTTGTATGTCAGAACCGAATCATTACCGATTCCCTACTATCCCTTCAGCTACATCTAGCTCGAGGTCATTTAACGTCTTTTGTAATAAATTTTCATTCATGCAGTCGATGTACTGTGTGGTCGATTTTATGCCCAGACCGGAGATCGTGTCTTTGGAGAGCAATCGCATTTCTTAACTGATGAAACGGACAAGGAAACATTTGCAAAGCTCTAACTAAGACGAATACCGTCTGTATTTCTGGCTTGTACCTCTTCCATGTTAGTGTGCAAGTGGACTTACTTAATCTTGGCACTTAATGTTCTACTCCACTTGACGTGATCCACATGGGCCTGAGAATTTCTCAGACTGGCCCACCAACCCCCCCACCTCATCATCCCTCCAGAGCAACCTTCCCTTCTTCTTTCTCCCCTGCAGTCGCCAATGCTGTAATTGATATGCCACTGGCAATAAATCAGCACTGCACCGGGGTGAGCAAGGAGCATTATCTGAGCGGACAGGTTGGAGGAAACGGGGAAAGAGGGTGCACGACCCTCCTTCCCCCCCACTCTTGCTACTCACAAGAGGCACTGGAGCTTCATCACTTGACCTAAAACACCATCGCCTCCTTCTTGCTGGGTTCCCACTACTGCCAAGCCAAACAAAATTATCTAGGGTCAAGGCAGTGGCCATTCATGCTTTTTCCTCCTTTTTCCTCACCTCTCTTGTCTTCCCTTATTACTTAAGTCAACCCCTTGTTAATCGCACGGGTTACGTTCCTCCAAAAATCCAACAACGGCCAAGTATGTGAAGTAGAAACTTTTATTTTCTTACAGTTCATGTATGATATTAATCCCTTCTGAGGTTGGGATCGCCAATAACTCATTCATTCCCAGACATTTCACTCCCAGGTCGGATAAATGCAGTACAAAGAATACAGTATAGTATCACCTACTTGCATAGTCCTTACGAAGCATTCGAGCTTCTAAACAGAATGAAGAGTAAGGCATTGTAGGAACTAGTTTAGCCAATAGCACATCATCATTTTCATTGTGCGGTGACACAACCCAATTGCAGACCAGCATTTTATTTGATGTCAACCAATAGGAGACATACCTCTTGGGAATGTAACTCGATATATGCACAAACACTGCAAAGTTTGTACTTTATTTACTTAAAGTACTATTATTTACTTTATTAGTTTATGAGAATGCAAAATTATTTGTTGTTTATGTCGTATCATGTAAGAAGGGCCTGAACAAAGTCGTATTCAATACTGTAAAGTAAAAATGTCAGAAGGCAGGATAATGTATCCCAGGGGTCTATTTATTGTACTAAACAATTAAATAGTTAAGCTGGTGCAGAATGTTTTGTCGACATTATGGGTCTTAAAAAAACTTGATATTGCGAGAGAATGTGTGCGAACGTAACTTAAATCTGGCAGGCTGTTTGACATATACTTACATATTAAACTTTAACGTTATTGACACACAAGTAGAAAATAATCGGAATGACAGTGTAGCCGATCATAATGCAGAACACAATGCACAATCCCAAACTGTGAAATATTGAAAAGTCAACCACATTATAGCGAGGCTTCTCCATATTGTACCAAAAAACACTACACAGCTGAAACTAAACATAATTTCTTATTTTAAACACATTTTTTATTTTATTTGTACAATAAGAACCTTCTTGCTACTGACATTTAGAGCTTATGGCATATGTGTGTGTGCTGCTTCTTTGACAGACCGAGTCTTCTCTGGCCAAATGGAGTTTTTTCTAAAAGCTGATTATGCTAAACTGAAGGCCAGAGTCCCATGGAAGCCTTGCTTCAATTTCACCTTCACAATCAAAATGTCGACACAAACGGTGTTTTATGACTACCTCGAATCGGAAAAGATGAGAATCATTATCGACCCCAGGAGGATAAGATAAGGGGGAGAGGAAAAGCCGTGACACGGGGAATAATCAAACGTAACCTGCGTTTCTGCCTACCACTTCAAGTGTAATGTAGCGGGAAGCTAAGGAGCAAGGCCACCCATCTATCAATCAATCCTGGAGAAGGTCAAGCTGTCAGCTCAGCAAGATCACAGAAATGTATTGTGGGTTTCAAACCTATATACATTTCTTTTATTGCATGGATATAGAGCAAGTGTCAATACCACCCAGGTTCATATAAGTTTAAGGTTAGAGGTTCATCAATTTGCTACTTTGGCTGCTGCTTTCAGCAATAGTCGACTGGGGATAACGTATCGCGGCCAGAACTGCTGTTCATTTAAAAAAAAAAAAAAAAAAGCTCTTGCTGGTCTCTCAGCAATAGTCAACTGGGGATAAAAGATGGCCTCAACAGTGCATTTTGACTGCACTAAGAGCTGCCAGGACCGACAAAAGAGCGCTGTGCTAGTCCCCCGCGCAGCAATATGTGATCAGAAGGAATGGGTCGGGAAATATTTTTCGATCCACACAGACGTATGAAGTGCCAAGAATAAAGTATTAGAATATTTTTCTTTCTGGGCAGTATTGTTTCTAACTTTACAAATTATTTATAAACTATTGACCATTGTAGGAAGACTTATTTACAGTCATCATATTGGAGGTAGATACATTTATCCTTCCATCTATCCATTATCTGCACCGCTTATCCTCAGTAGGGTCGGGGGGGGTGCTGGAGCCCATCCCAGCCATCTTCAGGCAGTGGGCAAGGGACACCCTGAACTGGTTGCTAGCCAGTCGCAGAGCACACAGGGACAGACAATTTGCTCGCCCATTCACACCTAGGGACAATTTTGACCGGCCATGCATGACATGCATGTTTTTGGAATGTGGGAGGAAACCGAAGTGCCCGGAGGAAACCCACGCAAGCACGGGGAGAACATGCAAACTCCGCACAGGAAGGTTGGTAGCTGGATTTGAACCCATGACCTCAGAACTGTGCCGCGCACGCGCTAACCACTGCGCCGCTGTGCTGCCTTAAATACATTTAAACACTATTTATTTCCTTTGTTTTAGAAAATAATAATAATAATTTTGATTTTCTTTTTTTTTTTAAATTGTACAAGACAAGCCAATGCTAAACTGAGATTTTATTCAAGGTTTTCCATTATGGTAATACTGAATAGGGTTAAGAGGATTAAAAGGAAAAATTGCTAACATATATTCACCAGTTAACCATCACAAATATAATCAGATAAATCAATAATAAAAGTACAGTTTGCTGCCAAAACAAATGCATACAACAAATAATGCATTGTAATTTATAAATGATCAGGATCAACCAAAATAAAATCATTCAACCTCCAAATAACACTTAAGAAATTCAACCATAACTACAAAGGCTGTAGAATAAGGGCAGGTGATACATGAAAAGACTTTGTAAAAGGGAAAGGCGGTGATTTTTGTTTTGTTTCTCTTTTTTGAGTGAAGACGAGCAGGAGCCAAACAAAAGGCCTCTCCTGCATTTTAATTAGCACTACAGATGCACTCGAGTAGGAGACCAAGGATGAAGCACTTGAAAACAAGGTTCTGAAAGAAGTTAGCAATTATTCAACATTCTGTCTCTACTTGGACTTGAACCACTTCTTCCCTAAAATGAACAAGCTACAAAAAAGCGATTTCAAAAGAGTGCAGATGGCTATTTTGTACTAAGAACAGCTGCTATTTTTTTTAGGATAGAATGCATAAAAATGTTTTTGAGATGACTGGCTTTTTGACTCTCTCACTTTCAGTCTTTTCTTCATATAAATTGAAACAGAGAACAGCACCAGGGCAGACTTGGAGCCACATCTGGCACCATCCAGGGAACAACATGTCAATCATTTCAAAGCAGGGAAGCAAATCAGGAATGTGCAGCCGCAGTGTCAAAGGAACTGAGGATGTTATCGGATTATGGAGAAACGGGGCGGACTGGCACTGAACTGGTGCCCTTTTGCATCGGTAGAGACTGCTTAGTACCTCACTACGGACTGTGAATACACTTTTCACGGTCTGGCTTCTAATCTCGTTGTAAGCAAGGTGCACTGCATATGTACTGCACAATTTTAGAAGGAAAAAAAAAAACTAATTGTGATTTTTTTTCATACTACAGTAGTATTGTAATTTCAATGGGATTTTCGATTTTAAAATTAAAGTGTTTTTTTTTGTCCTTGTGATGTTTTTTGTGAGTACTCAATCATAGTAACATGCTTTGGCCTGACAGAAAACAGTGCCCTCTTCTGCAGAACTTAGTTAAGGTTGCTGTCTGCTGACTATTATTTATTTTTTGATTCCTCAATAGTGTAAGTATGTATTAACTTATAAAATGCAATACATAGCACTAAGAGCTGATCAAAATTGTTGTCTTCACAATTTTCCAAAGATTAAACATTTTTTGGGGGAATTCCGCCATAACAACCCGGTGGATGGCATAGCGTGCTGCTTTCAAACATTGCCTTGCCTTTAGTAGTGTAGTTAAAAATTGCCTTTGATTGGGAGGCACCGTTAAAACCAGAACTGTGAAAATTATGCAAGGCCAGACACTACATCAATCAAATAACAAAGGGGGGAAACCCAAACATGGTACCATAAATCATTTAAAAAAAGAGCAGTGCCTTGCAATTACAAAATCGCGCTACGTCACATCTCACTATCGATTAGACTTTGGTTAATCGTGTGGCACTACACTACTTTGTTATTCATAACAATAAAGAGTATTCTATTCTATTCACTGATTTGCATTGTGTTCTTTATTCTTTTAGGTGTAACAATTTCTGCTTCTTCTCTACTTGCGCGTCAAGAACATTGCGGTTTAATATGCACATGTTTGTAGAAAAACCTTGCAAAAAAGTGAAAAATTATTTGTTCTTTGGTTTCTGTGGATTAAAGTGTAAAGTAGACCCCGGGATACATCTGTTCTGAATCGCAAATTTACATTGCTGTATAGCGGGGCATTGAAACCTATAGTGGTGTGTAGCTAATGTGTTCGGAACCTCCATTTTCCCAGATAAAAACAATGAAGATAACGATATAATGTATTGAAAATACTTCTTATCTGTAATATCCGTGCACATGACGTTAAATAAATGTAAGGGAAAGATGATATTTGATTTAAATTTGGTTTGAGTTGATGGATGGATGCAGTTGGGGGGAGTAGAAGGTGACTGCGCAAAGTTTGAATTTGGTAGGTTTTTGGGTGTGCAAAATAAGTTGTTGTTAATGTTGTATAGTGGGGAAAATGTTGCAAAGAGGTGCCAAAACATCACAAGTCGGAGTGTATACATATTTGTTTTGCAACTAGTCCGTACGACTCCATCTCAATGCGAATTATCCGATTCTCCCGTGATAGTTTGTTAACCCCAAACGCAACGACAAAAGCTAGCCACCGATTGTTTTCCGATGCCCACTGGCACCTGATCAAACATTTGCCCCTTCTGATTAAGGTTATAAAATATTACTGATTTTCACGTCGCGTCCTCATTCCAGCAAGTCTTATTTTATATGTAGAAAGCCTTCAATAATTGGCTCATGCCCCCCCGCCCTGCTATCTTCCCTCATAATTAAATGCCAACACACATTTGCCTCCCAGACTTGATTTGATATCATTAATTCATCACGTTGGCAAATGTCACCTTTTTTGCGTCTCCTCATTTTGTCTGTTTAATTTGTGAGCCTTTAAGGCCCCATCCATGCTTGATGCATAATCAATAGAAAATGTTCCTCAGTCACTAACTGTGTTATTTTTGTCTGCCTTCTAGGGCTTGCATCACGTTCCTCAGTGGATGATGATGGTGTGCAACAGGACACTGGATCAATAGAAGTGTTTGTTTCCCCACTTCATCTTCCCCTGTCTTCTTTACATAGTTCTCATTTGTACCTTGGCAGTGGACTACAATTCCAAATCCTGACTCGGCCCTCAAGCAACAGAGTTTGTCAGAGTCTTTCTCCTCCCGCGAGTTCCCACTCGGCACAGACCAAACATGTGCTGGAAATCCCGGTCGCCAGTTGCCCCTGTTCTCAGGAAACTGCTCCCTTTCTTTGGGATTTTACTCGTGCTGTCCTCTTCATTCTGTGGTGGCCAGCCGCTGAGTTTCAAACGATTCGCCCCATCGGAATGGGGGCTCACGCATTTGGCCATTCACAACAAAACCGGAGAAGTCTACGTTGGAGCGGTCAACTGGATTTTCAAATTATCTAGTAACCTCACTAAGATGCGGAGCCACATGACCGGACCGGTAGTGGACAACGAAAAGTGTTACCCTCCACCCAGTGTCCAGTCGTGCCCTCACGACCTAGCGCAGACGCCTAACGTCAACAAGCTTCTCCTTATTGACTACGCACAGAATCGCCTCATTGCTTGCGGTAGTACGTCGCAGGGAATCTGTCAGTTTCTTCGTCTGGATGACCTCTTCAAACTTGGTGAGCCCCACCATCGCAAGGAACACTACCTGTCCAGTGTTGCCGAGTCAGGTACCATGTCAGGAGTTATTATAAGCTCCCCTCACAGTCCCACTAGCAAGCTGTTCATTGGAACCCCCATCGACGGCAAGTCCGAGTACTTCCCGACCCTCTCCAGCCGGAAGTTGATGGAGAATGAGGAAAACGCTGACATGTTCAGCTTCGTGTACCAAGACGAGTTTGTCTCCTCTCAGCTTAAGATTCCATCTGACACTTTGTCTAAGTTCCCTGCTTTTGACATCTACTATGTTTACAGCTTCAGCAGTGAACAGTTTGTCTATTATCTCACAATGCAGTTGGATACTCAACTCACTTCTCCTGATGCGAGTGGCGAGCAGTTCTTCACCTCTAAAATTGTACGCCTTTGCGTTGACGACCCAAAGTTTTACTCCTACGTGGAGTTCCCCATCGGCTGTACCAAAGATGGCGTGGAGTATCGCCTGGTGCAGGATGCGTATTTGGCCAGACCAGGCCGCCAACTGGCCAATTCTCTGGGCATCTCTGAGAATGAAGACATCCTCTTTACAGTCTTCTCTCAGGGTCAGAAGAATCGCGCCAAGCCGCCTAAAGAGTCGGCCTTGTGCCTATTCACCCTGAGGAGGATAAAGGAGAAAATCAAAGAAAGGATCCAGTCCTGTTACAAAGGAGATGGAAAGCTCTCTTTGCCATGGCTTCTCAACAAGGAACTGGCGTGCATCAACTCTGTAAGTATTTCTGCCTCACTTTAAAAGGGTCAGTACATTCAGGCTGGTTGGAGATCTTCCTTGTGTATCTTGGGCGCTGATTGAAGCAATATGAATTAATGTTTTACATGAGTCGTGAAATATGATAACCTTTACACATGTCAATTGTAAGTGATCTGATTAAGGAGGCACAAGCAAAGTCATTAAAAACATAGACATAGTTTCCACATATAATTTTGACATTAATTAAAGGATGATTAAATTCATGACACTTAGCAAAATCAACTAAGTGCCATGTGCGTTTGCCTTAAAGGTGTGCTACATCCCTGCGTTACGTTCGTACATGGTCTGCCAGAAGCATGGACTATATTTGGATGCATGCAACTATTGCATACACTGTAAAACTTTCACAACAGAAGCAAAAAATGAAATGGAAATGTCTTGAAAAAAATCTACCAATAAATTTGAGGTTTTTTAGCGAGTAGCTAGCAGTTTGTGTGTATCACTGTACTGCTTTACAGTTCTTTGTGGGGTAGGAATATCTTGACTGAGGCAAACTGATATATATACAGCATTAGCTCAGCAGGTAGAGCGCTCGTCTTGGGATTAAGAGGTTGCAGGTTCGATTCTCCTCTGTGTTATATGTCAAAGGGTCCATGGGCGAGACACTGAATCCTTAATGCCCCCGATAGCAGGTAGTTGCCTTGCATGGCTGACGTTGCTATTGGTTAGTTAGTGTGTAAAAGGGGAACGTGTGCAGCACATTGTAAAGCGCTTTGGAAGGTCTTCATTGACTTGAAAAGCGCTATAAATGCAGACCATTTACAAATATGGTTCCTACTTTGCAGAAATTTACTTCTTATGGGTGATTGTGGAAGGGATTATTTGCAAAAATCGAGGGGAAATTGTTTTCTCTGAACAAAAATTCACGTCACCCCTTCTTTGTCATGCTAATGGAAAGGTACTTGAAATATTTGGTTTGGAAAAATCCGTATTATCTTTCGCTAAGAGATAGCTTCTGTTCCTGGGACACTCAAAAAGAGTCATAAAGATCCAGTTAGATAAAAAAAAATCAGACAACAGATGATGTAAGATGAGTCAGACAAATAACCATACAAAATATGGCAAAGAAGACACAGGAACAATAAACCACAGTCACATAAATTACTGATTTATTTGTATTTAAAGTATCTTTTTGATGGCGTTTCAAGCATTTAACATGATAATCGAAGGCAAATGCTGTAAGAAACAACTTTAATTCTAAAATGTGCCCATATTAAAACTTCTTCTTTTAGATTGTCATTAGACTTGAGCTAATATTTCTCTTCATCCCAACAACATCTTTCCCTTCTCTTCATTTTAATTAACATATTTGAAAAGCTTTTTCTCACTTGCAAGGGTCCTTCATTTTGATTACAAGGCCCTTTTTGCACAAAAGACAGTCTGTGTTCTCTTTACAGTTGTTCATTTGCCCGAGTTCAGGTGTGTCTTTTTTTATTTAGTGTGTGTGATGTGAATGACCCTAGTCTGGTGAATAGGGTCTCTTTTCTCCCTCTCTGTCATTAAACCCTTTATCTTTCCAGGTTGGCCGTTGCCTCCTTTATTTTGTGATTTTTTTTTCCTGGCCTGTCACACAGACAATAGTTCTGATTCAGAAAACAGGATCTCATTTATTTTTTGTTGGACCCTTGCCCTTTTGCAAAAGAAACATATAGAGCGTGTCTGTCTAAGAAGAATAGGGGCTTAAATGTAGCAGTCGGAATATAGAAGTTGAATATAAGCTCACAAGTGACTATTTGGATGTTCAGGTCTACTGCTCTCATTAAAAGTGGGAGAAAACTGTGTTCACTGTGCCGAACGCTCGGCTGTCTTGTTCCAGACTGATTACTCTGACCTCATATTTTATTCATGTGCGGTGAGTTTTCCTCATACATAGCATGAGAATTAAGTCATTTAAAAAAAGGAGAGATTTGTTGACCCTCGCGTTTGCGATTGAGGTTTCATGTTAAATCATAAGCGCATTAAACTATTATCTCTATTAATCTATCAAATCTGCTTCAATTGAGGTGTTTTACAATCATGTGGGCTTAAATTCATTTCATACCTCATCTTCTCAGTAAGATTTTGGTCACGGCTTGAGTAGACGCTCCTTGTTATCAATACCGCATTTAATTAATATTCTATTGTATCGTAATGACTTAAGATGAGGACAATGGACTGGATGGACGACAGCAGTGAGGCTTGAGGGTCAGCTTTGGGTTAATGAAGCTTGCTCCACTGCCCTGTAGGAGTGGCTTCATGTCAGCTGCCCAACACTGACTGGTGACCATAAATCTGACCTCACACTATGGAAAATACCACTATATATTTTTCTCTGCCTGCGGGAGCTGCGGTCATTCAAACGACTAGTTAAACGACACAGTAGTTTTTCTGCTGCTTTATTACCCATTCACACAGATATACTGTAGACCCCAAGGATACCACACATATCTGTTCTGAGGTAGGGATTTTAAAGTGAACTTCCCATATAGCGGGGGATGGAAACCTATGTTAATTGGCTTCGTACCCCAGATACAAACATTACGAGAACAAAATACCGTATAAAGTACTACTTGTGTGCATTTGCACGATGCCGTTCCTCAAACCAAAAGCATATGTTCATATCTTAAATGAAGTTACGCAAACCAATCGCAGACAGGCATGTTGGAGATGTAACCCGTCATACGCTATAATAAGGCCAGAGTCTATGTCCCATATCAACAAATATACTTCTTTAAACTTGACTTCCTCCCACAGTTACTTAAGATTCTTGCAGAATGACCAGCGTACAGCCACAAGGCGGTGTTATTTAAAACTAACAACTCAACGGCCCATCTTGTCACCATTGTTCTGTAAATGCGGCATGGTGGGTTTGTTTACATGGAATGTGGTGGGTGTAAATATACTACAAAATACCACAAAAACAACCATAGTAATTCTGAAAAAAATATGGGCTAGTTAAAACATTATTTTCTTCACCTTATCATCCAGGGGCCATTACTGAGTTGTCCATACCAGAGGTGGCCTCATTTGCAGATCAACAGTGAAACGAATCCAGTCAGTTGGTTATCCATTCGGCATTCTATGTAGGGAAGCCAAATGGCTTCACTGTGGTACTTTTAGTGTTAATGACCTTGCATATTAAGGATTCTTTAGCAAAACGGGGTCTGTTGGTTTGGCACCTTGACTGTAAACTGTAGGAACAACTGAGCTGTTTATATACTAGATCGAACAGTTCACGTTGTTAAGGTAACTTCGACGATGCACGCACACAACACGACATTGAGTTTATCGTAACTGAAACGCTACGCAGGAATTTGCACAAGTAACATTTAATCACAGAGCCGTATAGACTCATGAAAAGATCCATATATGGTGAGCCATGGGTTCCCGACTCTTGCCATAAAGTGTGAACATCGTAAGGCGAGGGACACAATAACCTGTGGCACTCTAGCAACCTAGATTTCTTTTCTTCCTTTCCTGGCAACACTTGAACCTTTAAGCTAGCAGTGTTTAAATCTCAGCCCTTGTTTCCAAGCCACCCCACAACTTCAAACGCGCTTTATAACTCCTCGCTCACAACTGCGTTTGACCGAGTGGTGAGGGGAAGCCGTTCGGGTCGACCCAGCCTTACGGCGAGGCATAGGGCAGCCCGGGGAGGGGAGCCCGATGCAAGCACAGCTGCGAGACGCTCGCTCATGATTTATGACCCCCCTTGACAGCCCGGTCCTTTCGAGTCCCCAAGTGGACTACCTATTTGTGCCGCATCATAATTTTTGTCCGATGGCAATTATCAGCGTGATATGTTTATGGGCACAGCGAGATGGTTGATGGTTCTTGTTACCTGAGTTTTTCCGTCTTTACATAGACAAACACACACATATATACCCACGCCACTGCATGCTGGGAGCCAGCTCTATTTTTCTTCATATAGTCGTGTGTTTGTTTTTGTCCCTGAGCTTTATTACCAACCACTGACCTTTCTTCGGTTCGAAAGTCGATCAATACAAACCAGTTCCACCGAGAACCCGCACGCAACAGCAAGGCTGTTGCAAAGTTAGTGTGGGACGAAGAAGGTATCACCAAAAAGAAGGAAATAAAGTACAATTCTTGCATTTTGTCAAGAAGAAAGAATCGTCGTGGGTAGAAAAGTAGAACAACGCGCTCAATGTGGGCGTCAGGTACTGGGAGAAAACCTTCAACTGTCATAGATCAGTGGAAAAGAACTACAGGGCAAACACAAAGGATATTTAGAACATGGAATAGTGTGCTATTAGAATATTGTAAAGTTGGAAGAAAAATAATAAAATTTACTTTGAAGTGTTTTATCATAATGGTAGTTAAGTTATCAGAAATAAAATAGTCTCTTTTGCCATTGATAACAACATAATGTTTATTGGCTCTCCAGGATAAACATTTAAAAAAGACTTGAAAGACGACAATGAGATAAAAAGACCTGTAAAATTATCTGAAAAAACTGATGTATCATCCTTAGCAACCATGCCGAAAGATTTTTTAAAAATCTAAATCATTGTCTACAACATTATTTTTGTTCAAAAACTGACAATGTGTACAATGAAATGAAATGATCTGCATTTATATAGCGCTTTTCAAGTCAAGACTTCCCAAAGCGCTTTACACTCCGGTTTCCTCCCGCATTCCAAAAATATGCATTTCAGGAGAATTGGCCGGTCCAAATTGTCCCAACATGTGAATAAGCGAGTGAGTTGTCTGTCTCTGTGCCCTGGCAACCAGTTCAGGGTATTCCCCTGCCCAGGCTCCAGCACCCCCAGTGACCCTACTGAGGATAAGCGGTGCAGATGATGGATGGATGGATGGAATAAAAAAGAATAGAATAGAATATACCTTTATTGTCATTGTTACAACATAGGTTTTGTATATTGTGACAAATTGGACGTGGCACTCCAGGACCACATTTTACAGTGAGGATAAAGATAAAGCGCTTACATTGTGCTTCACATTTCCCAATAGCGGCCGTGCAGCCATGTGAGGCGCTAACCTGCTTATTGGGGGCATTGAGGGTTCAATGTCTTACCCAAGGACACTTCGACATGTAACACGGAGGAGCCGGGATTCGAACTGCGATCTCTTGATCCCAAGACGGGCACTCTACCTCCTGAGCCACTGCCGCCCCTACAACTCTATGAAAATATTCAAAATATTATTTGCCATTTAAAGTTTGAGTTAAAAATTGTCAAGACATTTTATAATGTAACCTAAAGAGATTCTGGATAAAAAAGATCTAGTCGTAATAATTATTTGTTGCTCAAGTGAAAGTACAAGTTAAACATTTGTGTTTTGCAATATATTTAACTTGTTCAATTCCTATTATTTATTTAACCTTTTAAATCCAGCCCCAAAAAACTTTTTGCTCATTTTAAGTTTAATTCTGTCTGTCAGTGTAACATAAAGATGGGTTTGCTACATCTTAATTATTTTTAATAACAGGAAAAATAATTCCAAGCTCTCAGTGGAATACGATTTTGTTTTGCTTTGTTTTTTTGGCCTAGGCTCAAAAGTCTTCGTTAAAGAATAAATAACAAAACAAACAGATCGTTGCCAAAACAATCTCCCTCTACAACCTCCTGAGTAGATAATTAAAAAAACAAAAGTAATGCACTGCCAGCTAGAGATAAGAATAACTGTTGCAGTTACTATGTTGCTTAACACTTTTTTGCCAATAATATTTAATTTGTTGTGACTAATTCTTTGAAATTGGACAATTTCCTGCAACATATCACACAGTCTAATGATACACTAGTACCGCCTTTTATGGGCTATAAGGCACGTCAGGGGTCTTATTGAAGCTTTAATTCCCCCATCTGGATGGTGAAAACTGCTACAGTACAATTCAATTCATTGAGACCATGTGCCAATAAGTTCATAAAAATAAAGTCCATAAACGTTACATCTGTCTGAACTATTACAAGATATAGTCAGTTATAAACACTTGGCAACTTGCGGCATTGTCTTGGTAATCATTCAACATGGATGGAGATAGATTGGACATGTAACAGTTTGGTCAGCGGAACTAGAAGTGACGCGGGGGGCCTGGAATAAGTGTTATTTCGATACACTTTTCAACCATAAGCTAAAAAGAAAAACCCAAAATATTTATGTGGACCACTTTTTAATGAACATGCTTTTGTCTTTAGCCTTGTATTATATTTTAAACACCGTAACATGTATTAAAAAGAAGTTGCCGTGAGGGCTAGACAACATCATTCGAAAATAATTCATTGAACATAAACTAACTGTCATGTGACTCGGCTGTGCCCGCTTTTTTGGCGCCAACTGCCGCGGGTTCTGATTGGCTCCCGAACACCAGGCAAGCCTTTTTCGACCTTGACTCCCACCTGTCCCGTTTTTTTGCTCCCCTCTGTCCCCGGCTTCGACCCGTTTTTGATCCTGACCACGTTTTCTCTCCCGTCCCGGCTTCCAACCTTTTTTTTTTTCCCCGACTACGTCTTCTCTCCTTTTCTGGCTTACGACTCGCTTCCGACCCCAACCACGTTTTTGCTCTCCAGTCTCTGCTACCGATCTGCTTTTTCCGTCCCTGATACCGCCACCGCTCGCCACAGAAGATCCACTTCGGTGCACAATCCAAGTACCAGAGCAACTTGCTTCTCGCGTCTAGCGAACACCGGATCGTGGGCGCAGCCCTTTCTCTTCCTTCCAATAAAAACTTGTGAGAAACACAACGCAAGTGGGTTCTGTCTCCGTTCTGGTCCTGACACTAACATTATGATATCTGTTTTTTCTACCAAAACCAATATATTTATTCGTAAAGGGTTGCATTATGCATTTCCAATTTTAATCACCACATTATCCTGTTTTTAAGGTGCACTAGATTATGAGATTCACTACCAAATTTTTTTTTGCAATTATAACATTTTTAAGTGGGCCTTGTAGTCCAGAAAATACGGGATGCCGCGGTACACTGGTCGAAAAACACTTTCTTTTGATCACGATTTAATATCATGAGTCAGCAACAAACACTGTCATAATGTCGTCCTCGACTAAGCAAAGCAGAATCGACTCTGTGACACCCGCACTTAACCTGACGAAATCCATCATGATAAATATCATTTAATAGCAGGACCATGTAATACACAACCCGTTTCTAGTAGAATACCCCGACTAAGTGTGTGTGGGCTCAAGTGTTTGGGTAATTTGCCCTGATTAATTGAGCCCGAGTTGATGAGCAGAGTTAATTGGCAATCGAAATGAGGTGAGCTCAGAGAACACTGATTGCGCAGGTGGCGGTTTATGTTACTGATGCTATTAGGTCACCTTCCAAACGGATATTTGCTGATTTTTTTTCTCCCCCGGCGAGAGCCACCATTTTACATTTGCAAATAGGAAATGAGTGAGGAAGGTAGGGCTGCAACTAACCATTATTCTAAAGGTCGACTAGTCAACTACTATTGGAACGGTCGAATAATCGCATCATCATTATTTTTCTCATATTTAGCATGAAGTTGATTTCATTATGTGGAAAACGATAGTAAACAAAATAAACATAGGAGGTATGAAACATATTTATTTTATTGAACAAAATGCAGATTTGTACAAAGATCATATACAATTCTAAAACCAATTTGTCTCAGTGTTCCTTCAGTAGACCTAAGTCCGTAAAAAAAAACAACTTAATATTTTAAGTTCGAGCAAAATAAATAACACTATCTTTTTACCCCTGTAAACTAAGAACGGGCGTATTAGCAGCAGTAGAACAGTGAATAAAATAAATATTCTGTGCATCTTGTGATTGTATATTCGGTGGTCACCTGCAAAGTATGTCACAAAAGTCAAGTCATGTTTATTTGTATACCCCTCAAAGGGCTGCACAGATGAATCACTATTGCAAACTATTGTTACAGACTATTATGACACCATCCCCTGATATTGTCAACATAAAATGTAGGTTATTCATATGCTATAGACTAGAAGTGTGTTTCAAGCTTAGATTTAAACATTTCCACTGAGGTTGTAGATCGAATCTTATGGGGAAGAGCATTCCACAGCACCGGGGCCCGAATGGAGAACACTTTTGAGCCTGCCGATCTCTTCTTGGCTCTTGGGATCACTAGTAGACCAGCGTTTTCAGAGCGAAGGCCCTGGACCGGAACATAGGGGGAAATTATATCTAAAAGATATGAGGCAGCAAGTCCATGCATGATTTTGTATAATACCAACATAACCTTAAAATCACATCTTAAGCTAACAAGGAGCCAATGCAGGTTAGCTCAAATCGGGGTCATGTGAGCAAACTTTCTTGTCTTAGTTAAAAGCCTCGCTGCAGCATTTTGTACCAGCTGAAGGCTCATGATTTTGGAGGTAACAAACGTATGAATTATAATCTCCGCATCCGACTGAGACAGCAGAGGGCCAATTTTAGCAATGTTGCGAAGATGGCAAAAAAACTATTCTAGTAATATTCCTATCGTGTGTTTGAAAGGACAGATCCGAGTCAAATATGACACCTAGATTTTTGACTGAGTCACTCTGGGTGATATTACATTTGTCAATGTTCAGAGCTATTTTTGAGAACAAGCCACGGCATTTAGATGGACCAATAACTAGCATTTCGGTATTTTCAGAGTTAAGGCGTAGTGTCTTTGGGCAAGACACTGAACCCCTAATGCATCTGATAAGCAGGTTTGTCGGCGTGTCTGAATGGGTAAATGTGAAGCACATTGTAAAGCGCTTTGGGACGTCTTCAGTGACTTGAAAAGCGCTATACAAATGCAGTCTGTTTACCATTTATGTTAGAGTTGAGACAAGTGACACTATTGCGCATGTGCGACTCTCAGCAAAGATTATATTCCTGTAGAGCTGCCTGACTCTGCTGGGAAAACATGTCTGGCGACAATTGTTGACAATGAAATACATTTTTGATGCTTTCTATCATGAATTTTTGCAGACTATATGATTTAATATGATTCAATTTTCGAAAAATTCGACTAATTGTTACGGCCCTAGAGGAAGGGCATGAGGGGGAGGCAACAATGTCAAAGTTGCTCTGCGCTCCAGCTTTGTTCTCATCTGGCTATTAGGAAAGCCTTTGGAAGAGACATCATGTGTGCTCAGCTGGGTTCTTCATGTTGTCTGACCTTTCGGTCCGTCTCTCGGAGGAGAATTTAGCTCAACAAATCCCCTTCCCTCGTCGCACTCTAATGATACTAATTGTCAATGTAATTGTGTATTGATCTGCGGTGAGTGTGTGTGGGTGGCGCTGTGTTGCTTACATCGTTATCAGGAGTAATTAGAAAATGTGGGGCAGACCATGCGCCTGCAGTGCTGACATGTTCAAATGGTTTTAATATGGTCGGTCCGTATTTTAGCTTTCAAGCGCGTGAGGGATTTTTTCTAATATTTCGTTTCTCGAGTAGTCCCTGGGATACGACATTATTCTACTCTGAGGTGGGAAGTGCAGGGGAAATTGAAATAGTGCGGGATAGAATCCTGTTGTTATTGGTTAATTTGTTCCAAACTCCAGGTACTTCAGATAAAAAAGGATAATAATGCATAAACATATTAAATATAAGTAATAAATTGCTAAATTGTTAGTACTACTTACATATAATGTGCGTGCAATTTATGATTAACGTTACAAATACATATACAAGTCAAAGACAGTGAAATTTAATTTACCTTTTGTGTTATGTGACTTGAGCTGGTACAGTGAAGTAATGGGTGGATGCAAATGGGGGAAGGGGTGACGGACTGAAATTTGAACTGTAACAAGTTTAAAACTTCCACCTGTAAGGATTGTTATGCCCCTTGAAGATTTCCTTGCTTTAATCGACTCCCAATTTTTTAAAAACTGCCCCTCATACTCTTTAGCAAGAGTAACAATGAATGTGCCTTCTTTGTTTTTCTTAATTATCTCAAGCTTTGTTTCCATTGTTATCATCTTCTTGCTTTTTTCCTTTTGTATTAGTGCCATTTTAGGACCCATAACTAACTAACAAAAGTTTGTTATATGAAATTTTTAACTGAACAAAGTCAAAGAAAAGTATTGTGGAAGGCACTTCTGTCAAAAACATATAGGCATTTTCATGATGCTGTGACGCAAACCAATAGCAGACCAGCATCTTGTAGTGTCGACCAATAGCAGACAGGCTCTTTAGAAAACATACGAGGCTCGTGATTTTGACAGTAATGCACGTGTACAACATAACGTTTGAATTTGGTACATTCTTGGGGTACGAGAAAGAGTTTATTGTTTTAGGGGAGAAATTACGTAATGATGGGCTGAAAAAACTTATTACACACGGTAACAGCGCACCCTGTGGATGTACTGAATTCTGAGACCAAAACTCTTGAAGTAAAAAAAAATATTGTTTTATAAAACGAAATGGCAAAAATACCCAATCACGATAGTTCTTTAAAGAGCAATTTCATTACGATTCTACAAAAATGAATTATGACTAATTAGAAAATTTAAAAAAAAAATCTGACTTTTCTCTTAATTGCAACTACTTTCTGAAACGGCTTTAATTGAAATGGTCGCATTAGGGATAAATGCAAAGGCATTAGTATTAGCAACTACCGGCCACAGTGTCCACAATATTTGTCAGGACCAGAACGGAGATAGGACCCACTAGCGTTACGTTTCTCTCAGTTTTATTGGGAAGAAAGGAAAGGATTGCACACACGATCTGGTGATCGCTGGTCGCAGGAAGCAGGTTGCTTCGAACGCGGAAGTGGCACTTCCGTGGCGAGTGATGGCGGTGTCGGGAACGGAAAAAATGGGTCAGTAGCCAGTACAGAGGGCAAAAACGTGGCCGGGATCAGTAACGAGTAGAAAGCCAGGAGAGGAGAGTAGACGTGGTCAAGATCAAACAATGGGTTGAAGCCGGCAAACAGACGAGAGCAAAAACAGGAGAATGAGTTGGGGTCAAAAAGCTTGCCTAGAGTAAACTGAGGTTCGCAGACAGACTGACAACAGGGTACAGATAGGAGTGGGTTTAAATAGAGACAGAGAGCCAATCGGAGAACGAGGCAGTTGGCGCCAAAGGAGTGGGCACAGGTGAAGCATATTGGTAATCATGACAATACTAGCATTACTTGCTAAGCCACCAAAGTCCATTCTAGTTATCCATGCAGATTGCTCTTGCAAAAAATGTGAAAAAAAGGCCAGGAACACAATAGAAACCCTAGAGATAATGTAGCTATTTGTGATTTTTTTTTTTTTTTAGGTTATGATTTTGTTTCTGATAGCAACCTTATAAATTGGATATAAACATATTGCCTTTTCTTATGGTATTTTAGGGTAGTACAGACAAATGAGAGAGCAACAAGTTAGTGTTTGTTTTTTTCCAGAGAGGATGAAGAATATATCTTAAGCAATGACGATTATCATCAATCTCTATTTCTTAAAAGAATAACAGCACAGCTCTGCTATTTGTTTTTAAATTTTAAGTCTTATATGTGCAAAAAGGCAATACTGAAACAAACATGGGCAACAAAAATTAATTTTATGTGTAATTAGACCCAACGTGGGCAGCACACACCGGTGTAGTGGTTAGCACGTGTGCGGCACAGAGGTTGTGAGATCGAACCTCCTGTGTGGAGTTTGCATGTTCTCCCCGTGCTTGCGTGGGTTTCCTCTGGGCACTCCGGTTTCCTCCCACATTCCAAAAACATGCATTTCTGGCGAATTGGCCGGTCCAAATTGTCCCTACGTGTGAATAAGCGAGTGAGTTGTCTGTCTCTGTGCCCTGGCAACCAGTTCAGGGTGTTCCCCTGCCCACTGCCTGAAAATAGCTGGAATGGGCTCCAGCACCCCCCGCGACCCTACTGAGGATAAGCGATGCAGATGATGGATGGATGGATGGAATACAATAGAATAGAAAATAATATACCTTTATTGTCATTGTTACAACATAGATTTTATATATTGTGACAAATTGGACGTGGCACTCCAGGACCACATTTTACAGTGAGGATAAAGAAAGCAAAGAGATAAAGGAACAAAGATGATGTTTGTACTGTCCTTGTTGCATGGGCTTTGTTTTCCTTCGGAGGGGAGTGCATGAGGGGGTGAGGGACAGATAGAGATGGTCGGATCCAACTAGATGTTTAATGAATTTGGGAAGTACAGTCCTAAAGCATGGCTGATTAAAGTTGCCAGCGACGATAAAAGCTCCGCCGGGGTGTGCAAGCTGCTGTTTATTGATAGTAGCGGGCAGGAGATTTAGCACTAGCTAACAATAGCATCCGGCGGAACGTAAACAGCAACCACAATGACCACAGTTAGCTCTCTCGGTAGATAGAAAGGTCTACACGATACTGCTAGAAACTCTACATCGAGTGAGCAGTGTGTGTCAATGATTCGGCTGTTATTGTAGTGCATAGTCCCCCACCCCTGTTTTTACCGGGGTCTCCGGTGAAGCGTGCTAGTTGGAGTGAGGCGTCGGGGAAGCCAAGACTCCGTTAGTTGTGAAAGGAGTCGAAGGGAAAATATGAGGGATAAAAGAACACTGAAAAACAAAAGACGAACTGAAGCCCCTGATGGATGGATAGACCCAATGTGCTTGTCACTCAATTAGGTGGCTTTTTGCTGATTTACTCAGACAATCGGAACTTTTGTTACCTACAAACATTTTTGTCCCTTTCAAACTTTTGTTGTCAAAAAAAATGATTGATGTCCGGACAAAGGTCTTGGCAATGTTCACACCACCACAATGCAACCCCTTTTGGGAGTTCAGAATAGCGCTGATTGACGGATGAATGAAACGAGACTTTTGGATCGGTGTCACCTCGGTGACCACAACTTGGAATGTTTGAGGTCAAGCAGATTTTTCAATGTCGTCATTATTTCCGACACAATGGAAAGTGATTTTTAAACGCCAGCTTGCACACGTTGAATTGAACGCCGCATTATGAATATGTAGCCCTGAAGTCCCTAGCGCGATACGTTGTGTTTTGTTTCGCTGCCATAAATCACCGGCAGCGCTTTTTGTAGTGCAGCAAAAACTATTGCAACTTCTCTCCAAGTTCAAAGGCCTCAGCTGAGACTTGTGGGTAATTTATGAGCCGGCCTCACCCACAATTCTTCACCCGACTGTGCACGCTCAGGTGAAGGCACCTGCGTCACTTTCGTTTCGGGCTTGTGTGTGCGTTTGTGTGTCTTACTGTGCAAACCTTTAGCATCTGATAGGAAAACAATGCGATAGGCTGAGGAAGCATTGCACCCGAGTTTGTCGGCAGATAATTCATTTTCTTTCAAATTTATGGCTTGCTCAGATGTGCACTCACGACACATATACAGACTCACAGAGAAGGAAAGTGTACTTACTGGTGTAACTAGTGTTGGGACCAAAACCTGAAAATGTGAAAAACTTGACACAAACCCGAAAATAAAACATGGACAATAAAAAAAGTAATAAAATACAGTATTTTCCATACGACAAGCTGGAAAAGATTATAAGACGACCTCCATATCCTTCTTTACTTGAGAAATGAAAAATAATCTGTTGCGTTGTGTATTAATTTGCCCCCAAGTAGAAGCCAGCTTGGCATGGCCCGCCTCACCTTTGAACAACATCGTCCTATCGGCAGCATTCTTTCTGAGGAATAGCTATGTTCTGATTCTCATGAGTCTTTTTGTATTTTTTTTACCTGCAATTTTACCTGTTTTAAGTTGGACTCTGTGATTACTCTCCACAAAACCTTTCTTGAGATAGAATCAAATGCATCACTCACACAATTCCTTTGTTGTTCTTTTTAAAGCTAATATATTCCACCCAAGGCAGAAGTAATACTGGCACACATAAATTTGACCAAATGTTAGAGAAATAGCAATCAGCTTTTCTTGGCCACAGAGCATCGGTAATAAGCGAGTGTAATTGCGGGTGGATTTACATTTACATGCTTGCCTGGCGCCTGCTGAATGACTCCGTTTCAAGTAGCGAGTACAAACAAGCCTTTGCGAGAAAAACCACGGTCGTGACTATTTGTCAGACACATGTCAAGCCAAAGATCACAAATAAGTCAAGTTTATATTTAACTCTGTTTTGATGACATTGAAAATGACGCATGCATTCCTCACTTGTGGTGGAGTGAACTTCCTCAATTGGTGGTCAGGTAGCTGTCAAAATGAAGGTTCTGTTTTAATAAAAACAATGAAAAGACTCAATTGTGAATGCTTGTGAATGCATTTTAATTGAATAATCTAATTATATAAGTACATTTTTGAATAAAGATGTTTTATTGCGCAACATTTCAAACATTTTTAGCGGTTGGACCTTGTTTTTCTAAAGTAAAAAGAATTTTGTTAATGTCCCGTTTTGACAAATATATGTGATAAGTCTGCTTACATGAAGGATTGCAGAATAATTGTTTTGAAAGTTTACATATACAGTTTTGCTTCTGGTGGAAATGTGCAAATATTTTAATAGCGTAATTTAAATAGGCATTATTTAAGGCTAGTTGTTAGCTCCAATGGGAAGCACGACGGCGCAGTGGTTAGCGCGTGTGTGGCACAGTTCGTAGGTCATGAGATCGAACCTTCCTGTGTAGTTTGCATGTTCTCCCCTTGGTTGTGTGGGTTTCCTCCAGGCATTCTGGTTTCCTCCAGGCATTCTGGTTTCCTCCCACATTCCAAAAACATGCATGTCATGTTAATTGGCCGGTCCAAATTCTCCCTAGGTGTGAATGAGCGAGTGAATTGTCTGTCCCTGTGTGCCCTGCGACTGGCTGGCAACCAGTTCAGGGTGTCCCCTGCCCACTGCCCAAAGATAGCTGGGATGGGCTCCAGCGCCCTCGCGACCCTACAGATGGTAAGCGGTGCAGATAATGGATGGATGGATGTTAGCTTTAATTAGCTCTATATTGGAGTCAAGTGGAATTTAGTTTGGGATAAGAAAAGGCATAGAACAATAAATCAATTGATTCGTAAGTTTCAATAAAATAAAGAAACTAAGGGACTTTGCCAGGAGGAAAATAAATATATTCATTGGAATTTTTGTACCTGCGAATACAGTCTTGAATCTGATACTTTATTAATACTTGAGGAAAATCGATAACGGGGGCCAACTAATTTTTCTCCTATGCATTTATGATTAAATATAAATGCAGACTTTTACATGGTATATTTCATCTTGTACCTTTTTATAAAGAGACCATTTTATCATAAAGAATCAAACAAAAGTAAAATAATAGGTTATTTTTTAAGCACACAATTTGATAATTAGTATTAAAAAACAAAATGCAACAAGGTTAATTATTTAGTGTTTTTTCTCCTATACAATTTGATTAATATCTTGATAAAGAAAAGAAATAAATAAAAAATTATCAAGGAGAAAAAAATGTTGCCAGATATTTGCACCCTTCGAGCACATCACACAAGGGACACTTGGGACAAGCGTAGTACCAAATAAACAACAATTTTTTACTATTTAATTTGATATTTAATATGATATTTTACTATTTACCAAATTAAGCTTCGTATGTTGTCTACAGGCGTTGCAGGGTTCGTTCGGGTGCATGCAATCAGTGAAAATGCTTGAATTTTAGTGTTGTGTTTTCCAGGATTAAAAAATGCATGGATTTTGGGTGACATGCAAGTAAATGCTTGAAATTCTTGCCATGTTTTACATTAAGTCTGCCTAAAATGACTCTGAGACTGCTCTCTGGTTGATCGGCTTTGCCATTGCATTTCTTCCCTTGTATTTTTCGGCGGCTGGCATTAGTTTGAATGGAATTGCCCCCTGCTGGTCAAGTGCTTGCTATACCGAACAGGGCACTATGAAGTGTGTATTAGTGGAAGGTTTATGTACCATTTCGGTACAGTTTCCTAGGGGTAAATTGTAATGGGAAGAACTTTCTGCAACTGAAAATGTAAGCTACATATTATGATATTCCTCTCAAACATATTTACACACGTTTTGTTCAGATCTAAAAATATATTACAGAGATCTAAGAATCACATGTCTTGATAAAGGCATGTAACAAGATTACAAATTGCATATGTGAATCACAGATATTTTCTTGGATCTGCAAAATATCTAGTTCACTCCAGATTTCCTTCATTATTGGTACTGGATAAATTGAAAAATTGTCTATGAAGGTCCTTAAAGTGCTTGATTTTGGTCATGAAAAAGGCGTATGAACCCTGGCCTTTGGTTTCCCACCCCTGATCTAGGTTTTAGTGTGTCTTGCATCTACAGGACATGCCCCAAAGAAATTCAAGATTAATAATACATGTCCTTTGCTACTATGCTCGGAAAGCCACAGCTACGCAACCCACGGTTCACTTCAACGTAGACTCCAATGCACACACGGAATATTCCTTCCCCATGTTTGTTAAATCCCACTGTTCTGTGGCAGGTTGTTGGCTGAACTCTTTCATCCCTGCTGGGTTGTTGCACACCCTATTAAACACAACGGAACCTTAAATATGCTCAACTCTTCCATCCAGAGTGCAAACAAAATCAGCTTGAATTCTTAAGGGAATGTGTCTCGTTCTGCATGGAGTTTTATAGATCTCTAGGAATTTTCTAGGACCTTTAACCTGCAGTTTCACGCAGCACTGTGTTTCTCGCCGTCTGAATGTTTTCCGTGAGTGTTTTGTTTAAGACGGACTCGTGGAGATTCATCTGCGACCAATATTTGACACCGGCTGATATCCAGCGTGGGCGTTTATCGGGTTGACTGTAATAGTTTCTGGCTTGTGAGTGTGTACTCAGTCGCAAAAGTTTGCTCAAGTTTACAAGTTCACATTATAGCTGTCCAGTTTTGTGTGAGGAAACACACTAGCTGACAAGCACAAACTTGTTTTTTGTCAGCGTGTAATTAGCGCTGTTTAAAGAGTTGCCTCATTGCCATTTGCGGCCACAATAGAAAGTTATATGAGGAAGGGGCCACTAGCCGTAAATATCGATGTAAAAGTCTTAAATCTTTCAGATTGCGACAGAGATCAACCTTGTCTTCGACCTCCATGTTTATCACCACCACACATATTCACGTTTTGACCAAAATAGAAGGGATACACCCAAAAGAATGTTTGGTGCAGAAACTGAAAACTAAATGAAACTCTGCGAAAAAATACATATTTTGCCCTCGCTGGCTAAAATGGTGCAATATATAATGATAAATAACTGACAGTCACATTACTTAAAATGTGCATTGTGTAATATTTTACCACTAGATGTAGCTGTATTGTCTAATGTGAATGAAAACCAGCCAAATGAGCACAGCGTAGCAGCAAGATGCCAGACAAACATGGTGGCGACTACTAGGTATGGATTTCACTATGTAAAGAAGTCCGAATTTTTCCACCAGGAATATTTATAAAAATTAACATCGGAATGATAGTTTGTTTTTTTGCCCATTATTCAAATCAAAGTTTTTTTTTTATTGAACTAAGGTTTTTGTAACATAATGAGGCACTAGATATTACACATTTTCCCTTTAATTTATTAAATCCTCATTAAAATAAATTAAAATGTATTAAAGAGCTTCAGAATATCCAGCCTGCGTTGATACAGAAATGAAACTGCAAACAGAAAAAGTACGTTTTCCATTGAGTAAAGTGGTTAGTTCTTACAAAAAAAAAACGTGGACAGGAGAGTGAATAGTGGCAGGAAAACAAGAGTAAGAGAGACTTGAGACTTGATGTAGCTGTCGTGTAATGCAACAAAGAAGTTACCAAAATAAATTAACAGTAGTAAATGAAACTCTCGCCGCACACTAGCCAGTCGTCTTCAAGGACAAACTGACTGTATGTAAGACACAAAGTACGTGTTTATGAATTCAAACGTCTCAACCGTAGTAACTTAGCTCTGCAGCATTAGCATGTTAGCATGAGCCAAAGTCTGACTAGCAGGGAGACACACTAACTTTTGACAAAATATCTTGTTGGTCTAAATGTTGATAATTTTACTTTTTTTTCAGTAACAAACTTGAGATCTGAGTACTTGTACTCATATTTTTGTCTACTAAATGTAGCTTTGTTGATCTTGTACTGTAATCCTTAGTTTAGATCTTTAAATCTGCAAAGTTTTGCCCTTTCCCCCATTTTTAACATGCCTTTCCTTGCAGCAGTGGTCGACCAGGGATAATGGATTTCAGCTGCATGTTCTGTTAATTTTAGGCGTAAAGAACGGAAAAAAAGAGCCACCACATATGACACAAATTACTTCTCTCGGTCCCCACTCTCACCAATGACTGCGGATAATGGATCGGCAGTTTATTGTAGGTGGGCCACAAAGTCCCCCCAAAAAATCATTCCTAGATCGGCCCATGCTCTCAGCAATATGCAACCGGGGAAGATGAACCACGGTCACACAAGTGCAGTTCATTTTAGGCAGAAATTATGGCCAGAAAAGTGCGCACTGCCAGTTGCCGATTGGAATATTTTTCAGGCCGCGATGCACTAAGGCTGCAAAGTACAAAACACGAAGTAGTGAGGGATTCAAATATTTTAATTCCACATTTAAAACAATTTGCCAACCTCAAAGAATCTCTTTATAATGAACAAGTGAGTAAAAGTTAGTTTGTCAACTGGTCATGTTTGATTGATGAGCCAATAAACTGCTGAGTGCGTACGTGTGCATTAACTGAAGTCTCGAGAGGAATAGCGAAGCAACACGCCCTTCTCTCACATACACACACTTGGGGAGTGTGTCAATGACAGTGTAATCCACGGTCTTATCACTACACATCATCTGATTGATCCACGGCGGACAAAAGATAACACGCTCCCACCCTCACCCTCTCAATCTGACTAAATACCCTGCAGCTGAAGTGCAAATCGATATCACGCTTTCTGTTTTTTTTGTTCCCTACTTTCTTTTACTTTCCAGTTGCTGGAGTAACTTGTTCTTCCCGGCATCAGTCTGCAGAAATATTTTCTGCGCTTCTTGTTTTGAATATTGTTATATTTTGTAAATACACGTCACATTTCTGCCACCAATGAAAAGGAACAAAAGTGCATTTTCAGTTCTGACCCCAAAACAAAAAAAAAGGCTTCAAATAATGATGTTCTGATGGCTGCATCTTTTTCATTTTTTTTGCATGTCTTTTGCCCAATTTAATTAAAAAATGTACAGAATTGTCCACACTAAAAGCGCTCCAGATTATTTATAAGCATTCCTAAGCCTATTAGCGTAGCGAACGTAGCATTAGCACTATCTGCTGACGTTGCTAAATTTTTTGACGTCGATGTTTGATGTTGATTGATGTCGTAGAGGGTAAAGGTTTGCTGGAGCAGAGGACAAAAAATGTATACGTACTCAAAGAGCTTTTATAGTATTTGGTTGAAAGACTTTCTCAAACATTCATTGGGGAAGAAGTGGGGAGACAGTTTCAACTATCAAAATGCACCATCCAAATCCTTGTGCCTGGCACCGTGAAAATAATGTGAGGATTAAATAAATGCCTTGTCGTATGTCATCTGTACCACTGGTGGTCGAGTAGGAAAGTGGAGTTGCAATCACCTTGAGTTGGATTCCTGTAGCACACAATTTAGGTTAGTAATCTTTAATGTTTTGATCATTCTTTGCACAATTATTTCTCAACTACAATAAAATACAGTAAAATATTGTATGTTAACGCATACTTATAATTACTGTGTGCATTTTCAATCTTTTCCCCTGTATTTTTTTGTTATATTTTGAGCACCAGTTTATAAGGGGCACTTTCATATTTCCGACCAAATTGGGGTTTTTAGGTGCACCTTATAGTCCCAAAAATCCGGTACATCTTTTCAATTTTTTTGGTGTTATCAGCCGAAAATGAAATTATCAACAAAATGCGAGAATGTGCTTTTTTATGGATTGCAGCCAACATGTGACATGCGAGCCCGCTATCTGATAAGGGCGTCATATGGGTCAGTGGAGTGCCCGGGGTGATGGTCTCTCTATGACGCTGGAATGCTCCAGATATTGTCACATGGTCACCAGCATGTCTGAGCACTTTACAATAAGCTTCTGCACGACATGGCTCTGCCTGGAAAGGGGGGAGGAAAAAAAGTCTCACTTCTGAATGGGCCAGACTTGAATGAGCCACTTAACGTGTAGGTGCATCACCGAAAGTTGATAGTTTAAGTGGATTGATGCAACATTGGCCTATTCTGCGTTGCGGACTTTTGTGTGGAAACAAACGAGGGGTGGGGATTTTAGGACCCTCCTTGCTTCCGAACGGGTCCTGCAGGGGTTATTTGAGACAAATTGTTGATTTGGTAGAATGCAAAGTGTAATAAGATAGCGTAGACCCCGGTCTATGATATTAATTCTACCTCATACGAACATGTCTATGTTTCTTGCACATGTTGACTGCACTATGTTTACTGCTTACCTTGCACAATGTTCGACTATTTTTTTTTGCACTATGATGACTATTTTTGCACCAAATGCTTATGTTGACTATTTTTTTGCACTTTTTTTGCACCAAATGTATAATTGCACAAACCCTTACGATACCAACTGTATGTAACATCCTACATGCCGACATTTCTTGTGTAAATGTTGTGTAAATTATAACTATAACCTTATCCTCCTTGTTTTATAACGTTATCTTCTCTGTCCCTTTATCTTCTTGGCTTTTTCACCTCACTGTGAATTTGTGAAACTGGAGTGTCATGCCCAATTTTGTTGTCACAATATGTTAACCCATTTTGTAACAATGACAATAAAGGTATATTCTATTCTATTCTATTCTATTAATCCCTTCTGAGGTGGGGATCGTATAGTGAAATCGTTGTATGGCAGGGGAATAGAAACCTGTGGTAATTCCTTAATGTGTTCTGAAAATTGGACATGCATATTAAACAAGGAAAACAGAGTATAAATTAAACAGTTAAAACCAAAGCTTCATCCTACTCCCCTTTGGTCACATGGTTATGCATTGTATATTTGTATTGTATCGCAGTTTTTGTGGAGATATTCATTTTCAGGTGTATCGACATTTCGTTCTGTGTACATTGTTACAAAGAATGACAATACAAAGGAAATTATTATTATTATTATTATTTCTTTCCTTTAGGTAATTAGCAGTAGATGTTTTTGTACTGTGCCTAAATCAAAAGCCACAAACAAAAATGAGCAACAAAATTGTATATAGTAAGTACCATAGTACTTCTATGTAATAAATGTGTAGATAATGAAATGATATAGTTAATATGCTTGTAAAGGATGAATGACATTTTGTTTACCTTTGATGTGATGTGACTTGAGCTGGTACGGTGGAGTTAGTGGGTTGATGCAAAGGGACTAGCACTAACCAGGAAAGTATTTGAAGCAAGATATTCTGGGCTGAATAAATAAAGTGAGGGGCATTGTGTGATGTAGGTGAGACAATAAGATATTGACATCTTTCTGATGTTGTGATGCAAAGCAATAGCAGACCAGCATCTTTTGTGACATTGAATGAATGAATGAATGAAAACTTTTATTTCGAACATAAAAATAAAAACAGGACAAAAACAATTAGTCAACAACAGAATAATGTCACATAACATGTTCGAAAAGGGGTAGTCAGAAGCAGATGCTTATTTTTCTTTTCCTACCCCTTTATCTTCCCTATTAAAGACATTTTATAGATAGCTCCTCTTGTGTCCAATACAACAAAATCTCATGGATATACTTATTACATAGGTCAGATATCAATAATTATAATAGTTACAATAATCACATATTTTATACACTAATCTTCGCAATACCCATCCCTCAACGTCATAATGCGCATAATGTCACTGCGGCACCAGTGATAATAAAATAAAAATAAACACAATACTTATAATAACAATAATGCTGTAACAATAGACTAAAAAAAAATCACCTCCCCTCCTCCCATGTTTTCAAAGATAAAATCAATAAATAAGTTAATTGGTTGGGCTGGGGCTTGATCAGGCTTTAATACCCGAGGGCCCTGGTCTGATCAGGCTGGATTTGTTTCGGCCCAAACTTATTCTACCAGATTAAAATGTGAAAACTTTATAAAGCTATATATGTCATACCTGAACGGGGCTTATTTGAACACTTTGGAATACTTTATCAAAAACTGTATTGAAAATTACCAGCTGATATCATTTGTCTTGTTGTCCCGCAGCCATTGCAGATCGATGACAACTTTTGCGGCCAAGACTTCAACCAACCCCTGGGCGGAACCAGCACTATCGAGGGCATCCCCCTCTTCCTGGACAAAGATGACGGCATGACCTCGGTGGCGGCGTACGACTACCGCGGAAACACAGTTGCCTTTGTCGGCACCCGCAACGGCAAACTGAAAAAGGTACCAAAAGTGTTTGTTTTTAAAGCCCTTCCCGTTGCAACGAACACCCTTCCCACTCTCTGCACACACTAGAAAGCCAAGATTTAACGCAGCTAGACTCATTTTCCCTATGACATTTCAGTAGCGATTTGAAACACGTTAGTTTAACGAGGCGTTTGCTGAAAGTCTATGGCTTTGCCCTCATGGATTGTCATGTAAGTCTCGCGTAACAGTAACACATACCTGTCAAGCTCCACGGCTCCATGCCCTTACAAAATGTTGTATTTTCCCTTACAAAATACAAAATAATCTTACACCATATTTTTTTTTCAAACGTGTTTATTTATGTAGTTTAACATGTATATTGCACATGTGTTTCTTTGTCATAGTGTTAATTAACATTTTGTTGTGAGATACTGAGTTGCTCGACATGAATGAGGTTTATTATAAAAAAGTTTAAAAATGTAGATTGGACGTTCACTGTAGAAGGAAAAAATACATGCAAAAACAATTAAGTAGAATAATACATTTTTTAATTCAAATTATGAATTCATTTTCTGCATGAAATTATTGTTGGTAATATACTGATTAAAGGGATAACCACAAACCTGTCTTTTTAATTTTTTTCCTTTTATACTTCCTTTTTTTCTTAACTTCTTAATACAACAATAATGATTCGTAATATAATGCATCAAAGCAAGTGAGTCGTTCGAATGCCAGCTCCCTTTAATGAGTTAAACCGAAAAAGCCGGTTCTCTAAAAAGAGACGGACTTCTTTTAACCACATAACTACCACATGAAATCCGAGGCGGCAGATGCATGCGCACAGTAGCATCAAACCGCTCGCTTCGTTCGCAACGAAAAAAAAACGATACCGAGATAGAGGCTACCGCGGCGAACTCATTTGACTTGATTGATTTGCCGTTTCGTGATAGTCTGTGTATACCGGATGGTACCCATAATTGTCAAATTTGCGTTTTTCCATACAGATTTTCTTGTACGTCGCGTGCGTCTTAAAATGTATAATAAACGTACTTTGTACGGCAAAAACGTACAGGTTGACCGGTATGGTAACAGTTCCCGCATTCCGGCTCGGCGCCAATTTTAAAGGTCCGCTTTCGATCAGTCCATTGGCGGCGACGCTCAAAGGCTCTTTGCCGTGTCATCAATTAAAAGGATGACTGAAAAATGATGGAGGAGACTTGCATGAAAAGCGATGTGTGCTCGTGGGCTCTGCCTATAAATGATCACACTCCCGGGAGCCGCGCTCGCCACGCCATTCTCCTTCTCGTCAACAATTAAATACCATGAATATGTGATGAGAAGATTCGTCAGAGGACTTTCAAACGCATATTTGTGTATGCGCGTAGCGTTTGCCATTCACAAGATGCATCTTGTTATTTGCCATGTGGTGTCCAGGAGGGATTGAAGGAGGAGAACAATGGACGCCGGACTATGATTTAGCGTTGCGCATTTGTCAAGATGACAGCTATTCTCTGTCTTTACTTTGCTATTCTTGTGGCCTTCTTCCGTGTGATTGTGCTCCCGCTTTGATAGATGTGTGTGCGCATCACTCCGGTGAATAAAATGCGTTTATAGATGTACACACACAGCAACTCCTTTATTGATTGCTGGTAAAGTTTAGACTGTGAGAAATGAAAATAATTAAAGTAAAAAGGACAAGAGATGATTGAGCTTGAACTTTGTATACTCTTTATATGAAACTAGGGCTGGACAACAAAATCTATATGGCGTTACTGATCGATGGGAATTTAGTTTTTAGTACAAGCGAGGCTTTACACTGTTGATTCATCATACCTTACACTGACTGGAGCAAAGAATTAAATAGAATGGAATTCGGGTTTGGTCTGTTTTTAGGCCGTTCTTGCTGGCCAACTTTTTTACATACCCAAATGAATAAATAAATAAATAATTAGGGATGGGCAGCATGGCAGCGCAGTGTTAGCAGGTGTGCGGCACAGTTCTGAGGTCATGAGATCGAACATCCTGTGTGGAGTTTGCATGTTATCCCCATGCTTGCGTGGGTTTCTTCCGGGCACTCGGGGTTTCCTCCCACATTCCAAAAACATGCATGTTAGGTTAATTGGCCGTTCCAAATTGTCCCTAGGTGCGAATGAGCGATTGAATTGTCCGTCTCTGTGTGCCCTGCGACTGGCTGGCAACCAGTTGAGGGTGTCCCCTGCCCACTGCCCGAAGACAGCTGGGATGGGCTCCAGCACCCCCGCGACCCTACTGAGGATAAGCGGTGCAGATAATGGCTGAATGGATGGATAATTAGGGATCAACTGATATGGCTTTTTCAGGGTTAATAACGATACCAATTATTAGTATCAAGAGGAGGCCGATATTCATCCATGGTAAAAGCTTGAAAATCTTCAATAATATAAAAGGAAACACAGAATATGTGTTATGAATTCAAATAAAACTGTAATAGCTGTCTGAAACCTTTTACAGTAAATAAATAAGAATTTCAACACAACCAACATGACTTATCTTTCACTTTAACAAAAACGGTACAGGAATGAAAATTAGGGTAACAGGCACTTGTATAAATGTACATAAAACCTGCATAG
Organism: Urocampus carinirostris; assembly: GCF_059441175.1. NCBI lineage: Eukaryota > Metazoa > Chordata > Actinopteri > Syngnathiformes > Syngnathidae > Urocampus > Urocampus carinirostris. The sequence continues at coordinate 12,332,275 of NC_142354.1, forward strand.
CTCCCTGAAACCTTTTAAAATAAATTAAGAATTCAACACAACTAACCAATTCACCTCAACCAGGAACTCACAGTGCAAGAAGTAACATTTTATTTTCTTTTACTTTCCAGTTTCTGGTGTCACTTGTTTTTCCCAGCATCAGTCTGCAGAACTCATTTCTGCACTTCTTGTTTTAAATTTTCTATTTTATAAATATGTACCACATTTCTGCCACAATCTTTTGCCCAATGAAAATAATCAAAAGAGCATTTTCAGTTTCGATCAAAACAAAAAACAAAACAAATAAAAGGCAAAAATTATGTTATAGTAAAAAGTTAGAGTAAAACAAGCCCTGCGAAGATCTCATCTCATCTCATCTCATCAGCCGTACCGCTTATCCTCATCAGGGTCGCGGGGGGGCTGGAGCCCATCCCAGCCATCTCCGGGCAGTGGGCAGGGGACACCCTGAACTGGTTGCCAGCCAATCGCAGGGCACACAGGGACAGACAACTCATTCGCTCATTCACACCTAGGGACAATTTGGACCGGCCAATTCACCTGAAATGCATGTTTTTGGAACGTGGGCGGAAACCGGAGTGCCCGGAGGAAACCCACGCAAGCACGGGGAGAACATACAAACTCCGCACAGGAAGTCTGGAGCTGGATTTGAACCCACAACAGGTTCCCATGACATGAACTGTGCCGCACAAGCGCTAACCACTGCGCCGCCGTGCTGCCCCCTGCGAAGATAGCTTTCAAAAAAACTAGTTTCCTTTTCTGCTGCAATAGAAAATGTGTCCGATCATCTTTAAGTCCTTTATGTACTTTGTCATGACTGGCGAAAAATTGTGAATTATAATCGTATGCACTGTATGTTTCTAGTATTAGTACAACATAGTGTGCATTGTTCACAACAAGATTAAACTTGGCACTCCAGTATAAACATGCAATAAAAGCCTGAAAAGAAAATAAGTAACATCAAAAAGAATATCAGTGTGACTAATTGTTGAGAGAATATCGTACTATCATGTCATCTTGCATCACAGTAAATTAAAACTATTTACTAAGTTGCGTTCACAATGAGTTTACTGTTTGTGTTGCATTCCAATACAGGGTTCTTAGCCGCTGACAGTTTTGTGGGTGGCTCAAGCTGAAAATACAGAGGTTGTCCCTGTTGTTTATGCTTTCCCCTGGAGAACATTCCTGTATAGCCATGTTTATATAGCCATGCCTCAAGGCTTCTTGAAAGGGGGGCAAGAATATCTGTAGAATGGATGAATAGACGACTCGAGGGCATTTTTCTGGTGCTTTGTACAGTCAGTTTTAGAGAAAGGGCAGGAAAAGATTGATGGAAAGCAATTAAACTCACAATACAGGTCGGGGCAAAAAAATCTGACACAGTCGTATCCATCCATATATTTTTCTGTTTCTTATTCGTATCAAAGGAATACACAGGCTGCCTGTGATGAAATGTTCTCTTTTGGCTTGTCGAGAGAGAATGAGATCAACTCAAAAGGGATTAAAGTGATGAAGGTGGCGTGATTAACAAATACCAGCGGTCATCCGGATTTCACTGTGGTCAAGGACACAGCGGTGGGGCGGGCCATACGCCGCATTTAATATTTTGGATTAAAAAGCCCACATTTCATTTGGCTGCTACAATATCTGGAACTGCTCAATTTGGCTTGACATCGGTCAGCGTGTCTGCTCGTCTGTCTGCCTCCTCGCTTACTTTTCGTCTTGGAAAAGATTTGAGCTGCCGTCTGTCTCTTTAGGGAGTTGTAGATTTCAACGTTGTGCTACATTAGAGTCAGTTAAGATCTTAGAGTAACAATAATGATACATTATTCTGGGATTGTCAACGGAAAGAAAGTACTGTATTTTCCGGACTATGGAGCACACGTAAAAACCCCAAATGGGCCAGAAATTTAAAAGTGTGCCTTATAACCTGGTGCCCCTTTTATACCGCTGTATACTGAGGATAATAATAGAAATGCATAGAGTATTTATCGGTGCGTGTTACTAAATGAGGTATTATGATATACTACTGTATTTGATCAATGATTGATTGATCGATAATAGTTGCAGGCTCAAATCGCATGACATTGCATGCACCTGGTTTTAAACTTGGGTCGTGGCGGTGAGGGCACAGACACTTCATCACTGAACCACTAGTGGCACAGATAACACACAAAAAAAGCATCAGAGCTTTTATCATTATCACACTACTCTTATTCACGATGCTGGAAACACTGATTGTCATAGTGCATTTTGTTCTACATTGTGATAGGTTAAGCAATCTCTCCACTCTTTTACCTCCGCATCAATAAAACTTTAAGTACTACTTATGAGTACTACAAATTAGTAAATACAGTGGTGTTAGTGAGTGGAGGAAGATAGGGAGGAGACAAGGAATTAAAATGCAAATAGATTTTAAAACTTCCACTTGCAAGAATTTTCATGCCCTTGGAAAACTTTGTTACATGTATCGCCTCCTTATACTTATTAACTGCCTCGATTATCGAGATCATTGGTTACGACCATATTCTTTAACGATGAGTGTGCCGCTTTTGTATTTCTTGGTAATTGCATGCCTTGTTTCCATGGTTATCATGTTCTTGCTTCTCCCTGTAGCATCACTGCAAGTCTTGGGACCCTTAGCAAATAAACACTACAAACATTATAGTATTGCCGACTTGCAGAATTTTTAGAGACCACATAAAGTTCTGAACTGAATGCGGAGAGTTAAAGGGATTATTAGAGGTAATGCTGCCAATACCGTATCAGAATTTTCACGATATTGTGATGCAATATAAAGCTTGGTTTTTATTTGTTTGTTTTTTTGTCATACAAAACAGGAACTTAATGTCTTACTGTGGGGAAAATACAGTAAAGAAAGGCCAAAAAAAGCACAGTATTCCAAATTATAAAGTGAAAACTGTCTCCTCTACTTGTAGTTCAGTGTTAACCTTGGTGTTATTAAACTGACATAGCTTGTGTATATTGCGGTGTGGAGCAAATTGGTGTATTCCACCGGGTCCACTCTTCATTGTAACACGGTCTAATTGACTGCCTTTGTGCTACCGCTTTTTTCTGCTGACCTGTCAAACTCCCTGGCGTGTGTTTGAGTGTGCTCACCTGTATTGGTGTTGACAGCTTGACGACCATCTGACGCAATCTAAGTAAAGTCTACTTTGCAGAAGTTTTTCCCTTGTGGCATTGTTTGCGAAGAGGCAACGTCAGGTTGTTTGCATTTTTAAAATGCACTTTAAATGACTCCTAAGTAGCGATGCACGACATTTTTGGCACAGAAAGTCTTCTGATGAAAATGACCAAAGGTGCATGATCAATTTCGGGCGAAAGTAAAAATAAAACTTGTAAAAGACGATGCTGTCATGACATCTCTTCTGAAGTGAGGTGAGCCATGTGAAGCTGGCTTTCACTCGGGCGCAAGTTTGTGTAGGGGGCGACTGTTTTTTTTTTGTTCTGTTTCTATGTTTTTTAGTCAGCTGGACTTTGGCTAATGTTTACATGTTAACATTACAGCTGACCCATTTGTCCCTGAAGTGGATTGGCTGGTGCTCGGCTCTGTGCAACGAGTTTATTATTTCTATTACTTTTTATGCAAGCGCAACTAATTTGTCGCATTAGACTGCGCCTACTACTGCACCGTTATCATCAATTCCATCCTACTTTTGTTTTCCTGCCATTATTAACTTACTTGCCCATTAAAAGCAAAAATCCCTCAAAGATATTTAATTCTAACATGCTGTGTAGCAGCTGTAAGCTCTGTATTACTCCGGGGGTCAGCAACATGCGGTTCTGGAGCTGCATGCGGATCTTTGGCGCTTCCTGGTGGCTTTCTGGTGCTTTTTAAAAAAAATTATTGATAATTGGAAGTAATATGGTTTCTGTTTTCTGCTTTTAGTCCAAGATGACTCTTTCAATATTTTGTGTTGCAGACCCCCGTATGACTCTACATTATACTTGCTTGTTTTATTTGTGTTTTCGATGTCTTAATGGATGTACTTCTTCTGATTTACTTTATCTGATTGGAATTTTCAAGCACTGTTTTTTTGTTTTGTTTTATGATAATCAAATAAATGAAACTGGTAAAATTAGCGTTAATAATATACGTGTTGATCATTTTGTTATGTACTTTTTTTAAGAGGCCAGTTAAAAAAAGAGTACCTAATTCATTATATAATATCATTTTCTGGTGTCAGTTTTAGCCCTAATGTTTTATTTCAGTACATCCCTTTTCCAAAGGGCTTTGAATCCCATTCGCATTTGTTGTGCATGTGTCTATTCTTTTTTAGACTGAGCCACGAGTTGTTTGACCCGGGCAGCAAAACAGAGGTTGGCTTTGTGCAAGCGTTAGCCGGCGCTCGGTCATTAGTTCATGCAACTGGATGCGGTCACACACACATGCGAAAACGAGACGGGAAATGCAAAGATCGCTGAAGAGTTCAGATAGAGCTCAAACTAACTGCTCCCGACAAAAATGGTTCATATACGCTCTGCTTAAGTACATCTTTTTCCAGTTAATTGAACTCCTTCCCTAGCGCCATCAGTCATCCAATCTTATCGCCACGCTCCCAAATTAACAGCAAAAAGTGTCATTTTCTCCACTTATTTCTTTTTTCCCCTTGACGGCACAGGGTCTTGATAGCGTTTCCTCATTTGATCGTGGCTTGTTCCGCCATAGCGCCACTGCGACAAGTGAAGCATGTACAGTATGTCTCCCTCTGTCTATCCGTTGCCATCTCTCTTTTTTTTTTCTTCCATCCTCGTTCACTCCCACTCAAACACAAGTTCTCTCTTGGCATGCAATCTGGAATCAAATCAAGTCGGCTCTCTTCTGCATGCACTTTATGAGGGGCAACGAGTAGGTTAGCAAGTGGGTACCGCACCGTCTCGTACCATATATTATTCATAGAAAGACTCTGTAATTTATCTCTCCGTAGCTTTATATTTCTATCTCAAGACTTTGAACTCAACAAGGAGTCATCGTCTTCTTTTTCAAAACAGGGGTCCTAAATTGTACAATGTTCCCTTCCCTTCGACTTTCTTGTCCTTGGTGCATGTCGATTTCTTTTTCTGTTAATTAGTTCTGCAGAGTTTTGAGTACCTCGCAGAATTTTGGTGTCACTTTAAAAGTACCAGTCGGACAAGAGCTTTTGGTTTTCTGGGAAGTGATTGGAGCTATCCGAATGAATCCTGTGAACACTTCTCATGGTTTCTTATTTTTCTTATTCTGATGTTTTTGAGTTTTTCCTCGCCCGCAGGCCAGTTTCAGATCATGGGATGGTGTAATTGTGGCTTGTGCAGTCTTAAAAAAGTCAGTAAGTCATTATGAAAATAGTTGTCATGGAGGTCTGTTTTCTGCATTTAACTTTTGACATTTACTAAAAGATGATTTAATTCATGTCACCAATATCAACCAAATGCCGTGCCTGTCTCTTACATGTTACAAAATTGTGTTTCCATTGCTGCGTCCCATGTACAAAGGTGTGTTAGTATCTGGCTTGCTAGTAGCAAAGACTAGCATTTTGCGAGGCAAGTCAAGTCACATTTTAACCCCTAACAACAAGCCTATAGCCCTTAATAAACAAGATCACACAAGAGGCTGCACAGGCTACAATTACACTATACCCTGATCTTAAACCAACATGCGGGCAAGGAAAAACTCAAAAACCTCAACATGAGGAAACAGAGAAACTTTGAGTGGTAATCCCCCTTCCGGTATGACCATGGTGCTGGCTCATCTCGATATGTCGTTTTCCCTTATTTCACCACCAGCCAGGCAGCCTGGAAAGGACGGGAAAAGAAGTATGGGGTGGGCATCAATCATAAGCTGTATAATAGAAATTTGTGTTAGCTCTAGATTTAAAAAATGCTCTCGGGCCTGCACAATTCATAGGGAGAAATCAATACAGAGTGATGAGAGGGGGAAAGTCCATGCAAACATCTGTATGTTAGTAAGAAAACCTTAAAGTCGCATCTTAAGCGGAATGGGAGTCAGAGCTAGTTAGATAATATAGGAGTGATATGGTTAAACGTTATTGTCTTAGTCAATAGTCCTGCAGCTGCATTTTAAACCAGCTACAGTCCAAAGAGCAATACGTTACAGTACTCAAGCCGAAACTTAATAAACGCAGTGCCGGCAAAAATTAAATCCGAAATTTCCTCGAGAAATCAACCAATACCAGTGAGACTTTTTATAATTCCTTCATTGTCATTAACATCAGCATCCTGAAACATTGCATGCAACAACATTAGACATGGCACTCCAGGGTAAAACATGAAATATAAAGACTTTGAAGAAAATGATCTTTCAGGGTGAATACGCTCTAATAATAACAACATAGTGCTTAAAAATTGGTCCAAGTTAGAATGATAATAATGCAATGAAGAATTGTGCATTGTGAACAGTGAATTTTTGGCAACATTTTTGGAATCATTGCTGCTGAAAGATAATCAAGAAAATATTGAAGTATATAAGTGATGCAAATTTGATTTCAGAACTGGAAATCGAACTTGACGATTTTTCCCCCCTTACAATTGTGTTGGGTGGAAATTAATTGCACCTGATGACCAGGTTTTTTTTTTTGCACATTGCAGAATTGGACAATTTTTTACCTAACATGCATAATTTACATCTAATCACTTTCAGCTAATCAGTTAATTTTAATACAGTTAACCCTAATTTATCGCAGGGGTTATGTTCCCAAAAGAACCGGTGAGTTACAAAATCAGTGAATACTACAATATTATATAGTTGAATGCATTTATCCACATTTATGATTTCAGAAAAACTTGGAATTGAAAGAGAAATTGCACGTACATAGTAAATTTCACAAGCTATCTTACATGCTGGTACATATTATACTACAACGTCATTAACCCACTAGTAGAGAAGACTCAAAAAGACTATTTAGGCAATCAGAATGCAGAGCACAAGGCATGATGCAAATCAGTGAAGTAGCACAACCGTGAGACGTGAACAGCATTATAGTGAGGGTTCACTGTACAATATTTGATTTGCTTGTTGCGCTTAAACAATGTTTAATATTGCAATACTCTTTTTGTCATTGGAATTCAATTTTCCTCTTCATGCTCACTCGGATCAGACATTTTTGCAAATAAAATGAGATAAAGAAACTACCCATTGAAATTTTCCTCTGGTTTGAGTGTAAATATTTATTTGCTATTGAATTTGTCTGCATTTTATTCATACAGTGACTATTAGTAAATGTGGGCCACACAAATAGAGATGCTTTACTACTGTAAGCGCGTTCGCATGACTCAAAGGCAATCTCATTCTTATTTAAATTGCCAATGTATAACCACCGTTATGAATTAATAACGCGGCTTCTTAACATTGTCTTCTCCGTCTGCTCTTTTCCTTTCTGTTTCATCTGCTGCTCACATATTCTCTTTCCACTCTCTGCGCTTGCAATCAATGATTCCAATTCCTCTCTTGATAACAGCCGAGTGTTAGTTACTTATGCGTGGAGGTGTCGTGTGACGCTACACACACACAACTATAATCATTTTCTCCAATTAAAGCAAGAGGCTGGCAGGCTCCATATGCGTTACATGCTTATAGATGTAGAAAGACCCGACATGCTGTACATATCAGATGCCCTCACCTCGAATACGTTTTAAATAATTACTGTTAGACTTTTGCTGCAAGGGTCGAGATTATTAGAGGCTCTTAAAAGATTGAATTCCGCGTCATCTACAATGAAACATGTCCTCCCGCCTCTGCGGTCTTATTAAACTGCTTTCTCCAACCGTACTTTTTTATCTTCAGACTTCTCATCAACGATAATGATCCATATTTCTAAACTGGTTGTTTTATGGGTCGCTATTAATTGCAGAAAGTTATCAAATCTTGCCAATTAACTTCACCCATGCAGTCACTTTAAGATTCGTACGTCCACAAGTCACAGATGAGGACAGTTCATTCCCGGAATCTGTCATCGCTATCGCACTCTTTACTCACTTCTGCTCCGTGTGACTGCACGGCACTCGTTCACGACTTTTCAATGCCAGACATAATTCGCCACTTTCAAGGGTTAATGAGGCACAATGAAGAGACCAAGTGAGAGAGCCTGAGAAAAAATCTTTTAGAATAGAGGAGATGAATAATAAATGTGTCAAGCTAGAATCCAATTTGAAAGGAAGATCAGAGGAGTGGATACAAGTTGGGATACTCGCATGATCCTGATGAGGACCTGGAAAGGGTGTTTCTAGGTCATCTCAAGCACTATGCTTTTATAATATTTGGATGCCAATTATGTTTTGTCCCGAGTAAGTGCCAGTGAAGGATATGGATGTCAAAAATGCATTTAAATGGAGCTAGTAGGAGTTTAATTAACAAGGCAATCTAGGGTCCTTATTCAGCTTTCTAAAAACTGTAAAAGTGTTGTACAGAAGACTACCGAGGATATGATATGAATCCGTTCTACGTTGAGGATCGCAAAGTGAAATTGTAACATTGCGAGGGATATTAACTTATCGTAACTATGAGTTCAGAAACCTCTGGTACAATAGAAGAATAGTTATATAAACCACATCCCATACATTGCATATTACCGTACTTTTATTGCAGTGTGTATTTTATGTAGCACTATTTAAATACTCTATACAACACGCTACAGTGGTTATTAGCACGTCACATTGGGTATTTGTATATTGTACTCCTTTTGCTTTATTATTGTATTGTTCTCAGCGAAGGGATGCTGCTGGAAATGTGAATTTCCCTGCGGGGATGAATAATCTATCTATCTATCTATCTATCTATCTATCTATCTATCTATCTATCTATCTATCTATCTATCTATCTATCTATCTATCTATCTATCTATCTATCTATCTATCTATCTATCTATCTATCTATCTATCTATCTATCTATCTATCTATCTATCTCAAGTACTACATATGTGTGTTATCGGTACCACAAATTAAATAGCATTATAAATAAATATACATGTACAGTCATATTTTCCTCTATCACGATTTCTATCGTCCATTGTCTTCTGCATTCTGATTGGCTATGGAGTTGCCCTACCCCTTTTCTGCTTGTCTGTCTGCACGTCAATGGTGTTGCGGTCCAAGTTGTACTAATACTTAAAACAACCCGACGAACCTACATTATATATGCGCAAATCGTTTTAATTCTCAACTTTCTCTAAAAGCCATAATGTCAAGAAAACGCTCTGGACCCACAAAAGCAGGAAAAGACAGAGGGAGATGCTTTCTATCACCAACAAATTAAAACTTCTTGACCTGCTAAACTTGCTCTGGAGCCATATGTGGGTCTTTGGCGCTGCCTTGTGGCTCCTTGGCAGGAAACGATTGCAAAACACGAAAATGGTGTACATGCATCTGCCATTGAAGCGCAACAGTATATGGTTTAAAAATGTTATAGTTTTAGCTTTTTACCTTTATATTAACCTATATAAACTACATAATTAAATAATTAGCGATTTTTAGGCACACACTTTATCATTATTTGGAATATCTTGTAGCATGTGGCTATTTTAAAGCAGTTTTAGGGGGTCGCATTTATGTGATGTAGTATGCACGGTACTAGAAGTCTTTGTTTTGCTGATCATTTTGTTTTCTGGAAAAAGGGTGACTAGATTCTATCATTGCTTTAAACTACACAATCCTTATATTTGAGAAGTTTAATTTTTTTCTTGATTTTGGTCACAGTTTATCATTAGAGTGGAATAGTGGGTCCTAAAGTCAGACCAGCTGAGAACCAATGCCTTAATGCCGTAATTTGACATCCAAACAAACACAATAAAGTTTTGGGGCATGCCAAATAATTTGTAGTTGGTGTCGTATGGTAGAGAAAATGCTGAGTAGTGGGGAAAAACATTTTACTCTGCTCAGTTAAGTGAAAAATGTATTAAGGCGCGGTCGTGGCATTCCAGGGGTCTACACCATTACCTATTTTCAACTTTAGAAAGATTTTATATGGATCTAGCTTATGCAACATCACTCACAGCCTGAAGATGAGTCTACAAAATATGTTCCCTCAGTGGTGTGCAAATCTTCACAGTGGGAATTTTGGACACTCGCAGTGTCCAGAGGGTCACGCGCAAATAGCACAGTAGGCTAAAATTACCTTTGGCCAGCATTCTTACTACCTCCTCAATGTTCTCGCACTTATTTCCTTGCAATTAAACCCAGCATCTCTCCATGTATGCTTTGGCTTAGCCTACTTTGGCTGCACACCCTTCATCATCTGTTAACTACCTTGTAGTGAAAGTACATAAACCTTAAAGTATCAGCGCAAGATTTTATTGCTACATTAGCATAAAGGTCGGTCATATGGGAATGGAGAAGTTTTCGGCCTCTTGCTCACGCCGCTTTCTCAGTTACACCAAATTTAAAGCGTAAATGACTGTAAATATGTTTCTATCAAATTAGTTAATCTAGTGTGAAGAATGCAAAGAGGCAGGCACTCTCAGGGAAGCTTTTCCGATTATCCGTCGCCAGGCTAATAGATTTACAGTAGATCATTTTGATGAGATCTGCTGAGGTTGAGTTGTCTGGATGATTACGCTCCTTTAGGAATACGTGCTCATTTGTATACAAACTGTACACGCGAGTATTTTATGTGTGAAATGAAGGCACAGAAAAGTCAGCAGATTACACGGTTGAATGTTATTCGGTTTGAATGTTTAACTGCGGCTTAATGTGGATGACATATGTGTTGGGACTACTGTATCTGAGGCCCACAGTGGCTACAGAAGCATATTACCCATGAGGTACGGCTCCTGCACATTCATCATTCCTACATAGCGTAGCGTAGTCTCGTGCTGTTTAACTAATTGCTCGCCTACCCTGTCATTTAAATGCATAGCTACTCTGCTGAATTCCACCACGTCTATACAATCTTGTCTCCACACTTTTTCCGGTAGAACCACCTAGTCCTTACGTCCCATGTGCTAAACGCTTACAATATTTGCTCACACCCAAACCTCTACTCGTCTCCTGTGGAGGCCTCCATGACAACTACACAGTTAACCCTCAAGTTTGCAAGCAAAACACATATTTAGAGGGAACCACTTGCCTATTATCTTAACTTCCTTCTTCCGGAGATGATTGTGTTCGTGCTTAATCTACAGCTTGACTTGGCTTTGGTAACAGTGCTGCTGCCAAATGTTTAACTGTCGCATCACAGAGGGTTTAGTCACACCCTTGTTTAGTGGGGTACAGCATGGCAATGCAGTGATCCCTTGCTGTATCAACGCCTGACTTTTGCTTACTCTGCAAGTCACATTTTTGTCAGTTCAAGACTCAAACCGATCTGAGAACAGACGTCTGTTTCCTGGGAACTGATAGGAGCGTTTATTCAACTAAGAACAAGCAACTAACCCCCTTTAAATGCAGTTTGTGAGCAATGAGGGGCCTAGCACGAGCAACGTTATTACGAAAATAGAATTTGTTTCTGCATTTAACTTTAGACATTAAAAACGGATGATGTTATTCATGTCACTTACCCGAATAGACAAACTACTTTCCTTTTTTGCTCCAAAACTGTGGTCCCTTGTTTTAAATTGTGCTTGTATGTGGTCCGCCATAAACATAGATATACGTAACATAAGGATTGATACAACTGTTATATCCACTACAAATGGACTGTAGTACTTTATTCAAGTAATGTTAAGTCAAGTGAGAAAGCATAGGGCGAATTTATCAATGTTGCAAATATGGAGAAAAGCTGTTCTAGTAATATTCTTAATGTGTGTTTGAAAGGACAGTTTTGGGTCAAATATGTCACTTAAATTTTTGACTGAGTCACTCTGGGTGATATTATATTTGTCAATGTTCAGAGCAGTTTTTGAGAACAAGTCACGGCATTTAGATGGACCAATAACTAACATTTCGGTCGTTTCATAGGCAAGGCGCAATAAGTTGAGTGACATCCATTCTTTTACCTCAGTGAGGCAGGCCTCCAAATTTCCACAGTATAGTGTGGCAGATTCCTCCCTCGGAAGATATAGTTGAGTGTCATCTGCGTAGCAATGGAAACTGATATTATACTTGCGAATAATATTACCTAATGGAAGCATGTAAATGCTGAAAAGAAGGGGGCCAAGTACTGAACCCTGCGGAACACCACAGGTAACACTAAAGGGCTCAGATGTCATTTCACCATATTTAACACAGTGCTTTCTATCTGAGAGGTAGGATCTGAACTATAAGAGGACGGTTCCTGAGAGACTAATACATTTTTCCAACCGTTCTAGTTAGATATTATGGTCCACAGTGTCAAAGGCGGCACTAAGATCTAGCAGCAGCAAGAGTGATGAAGCCCCGGAGTCCACTTCTGGTAGAAGTAGCTGTTGGGGCAGAACATTAAGCAGAAATGTTTCCTGGGGGCGGCAGTGGCTCAGGAGGTAGAGCGCTCGTCTTGGGATCAAGAGATCGCAGTTCGAATCCTGGCTCCTCCGTGTTACATGTCAAAGTGTCCTTGGGTAAGACACTGAACCCCCAATACCCCCAATATGCAGGTTAGCGCCTTACATGGCTGCACGGCCGCTTTTGGGAAATGTGTGAAGCACACTGTAAAGCGCTTTGGGAAGTCTTGACTTGAAAAGCGCTATATAAAATGTAGATCATTTCATTTCATTCTGAAGAAATCACCCAATACAGGCATTTTTATAGCAAGTAAGCCAGAGTGGTGTTTATCGAACGGATTAATCGTGAAAATCAAGAGAATACTGTATTAGCATACCACCATTTGAAATTATATACAGATGTTTCCCCAACTCAAACACATACTAGTGCAACGTGACCTTATTTCCAGCTTACACGATGAATTTGCTCACCTATGAAAGTAAATTGGTCACAGTACGTAGCCAAGGCATACATTACCACTGAGCTATAACGTACGATTTAAGGTACTTCATCTACAATAAGGGGACCCTGTTAAATTTCCGCCAAGCCATTTTCTGCTCTTAACTAAGCTATATTTCCAGTCAATGTTAAATCTTCACAAAAGAGCAACTATAAGGTACAATTCAAGTCAACCTTGTGTCGTGGATGTCGCCTGGATTTTGGGTCTTGGAACTAAGAGTGGACTAATTATTTCCACCAGCTTAAGGCTTTATTAAAGCATTAACGGATAGAAAGAGAAAAAAAAAAGATCATGGCATTGTTTGTGCATTAGCTGACTTTGTATCGATGCGATTTTTGGCCATTAAGCCGTAAGTAATTAAAAATGGCTCAGGAATGTCATGCAGAGGACGTGTTTTCTTTCTCTTTCTGTTTTCAATGTTTTTGGGGGGAGGTCCTTATTGCCAGACTAAATTTACACAATTGCTTCGATTTATTGACTTTAAACCAGCCATCATTCATTTGCCATCTTTTTTGTCTTAGAAGTCCGACTACCTCATTCTCTCATTTTGACCCAGAGCCCGTTTGTCTCTTTGATTTATTAACACGCATGTGTCTTATTTTTTTACCGCTGCACTCTTTTCCCTGTAGAATTTGTCATTAGCTGATTTACTGAGCTGATTCTTTTAATGTAATCCCCTGACTGTTGTTTTTTTCTTCATCGCTTCTTCACTGGTTTACTTTTTCCCTTTTTCTAACATTCCCAGTTTTGACTCTATAGTCTCCATAGCGTGCACTTGCTATCATAAATTAGCTCCCGCCATTTAAGTCCTCGCTATTATATTTAATTGGTCATTTAGCTTGGCTTCTCCGTAAATGCACAGTCTCTCTGGAAATGCTTTAGCTGGCCTCCTGGAGCACATGTGGTCATTTCAGAAAGCGTTTCCACCTCCCTGCAGGTTTCGCAATAGCTTGGCCAACGAGCGATGCTGCCAAGACCGAGGGGCTCCTTTGTGTGTTCGGGGAGAAACGAATGGAGAAAAAAGAGATATTCTCCTCTCGAGTATCCTCAGCCACCTCGCCTTCCGAGGATGATCAAACCCCACTCATTCCCAGCTTCCCCATCCATGTGTTGCTGGTGGATTAAGCTAATTAAAGCACGGCAAACCGCGTCCCAAGGGAGCCTTCGCACACACATGCACACCCTCATTAATGACGGCAAGTACATAGGCGCGCACAATAGGATAAACAGGAAGGAAACATGACAACGGGCTGGCATGCATAAAGGGGATGTTATACGAGTTCATATCAACTAGCGCCAGTGTTCTTGGTAGGAAATGTTAGAACTTAATACAGTATTTCCTCAATTTTTGCGGTTAATGCATTCCACAACGACCCATATAAAGTGGATTTCCACAGTATATACATATATTAAAGTGAAACACAATGAATATGTTTGCTTGTGTGTGTTTCCTTGATCCAGTATATGTGTATGCTTCAAAGCCTTCTGGGTCTGTAGTACAGAGAACAATGATGCAAATTCCATACTACTCGCTTAAAAACCCTCATGTACTGTATGTGAGATGATTTATCTGGGACCGTTGCATTTTTTTCTGCACCCACAGCAAAATGCCACTTTTTTATCCATCCATATATAGTGCAAGTCCATTCTTATGTAAGTATGATGTACCAGCACACCTTATAAACACGTGGGATCAAGCAAAGAGCACACTTTTGAGGCGAGAATAACCAAGCATGGTACTTTGTTGAATTTAGGGAGGGACATCTGTAAGGGATTATTTATTATTATATATATATTATATATTATTATTATATGCCCAATTTCGTTGTCACAATATGTTAACCCATTTTGTAACAATGACAATAAAGTTATATTCTATTCTATTCTATTTGTTCGTCACTAGTACTGTACCGTATTTTGCGCACTATAAAATGCACAGGATTATAAGGCGCACAACCAGAAAACAGTCTTCTGAAATATATTTTTAATAAAAGAGGCGCATTGACTACAGAGCAAATGCAATTAAAGTGTTGCATGAAAAATAAATATACACTAAATTTAAATCAAAATATATTATTTTATAAAACTTAAACTATAACATCTAGTTTCACCACAAATTAATATGTTAAGCACAATAGGGCACTCGAAAAACCACATTATATGTTGCTCAAAGGCAGACTAGTTACCGTTTGCAGTATCATTCAATTGTACCTTTGGCTGTCTTTTCAATTTTATCCACTGTATCTTCCGGTATATAAGGCGCACTGGATTATAAGTCGCTTTTTCAAATTTATGGCCAATTTTGGGGTTTAAGGTGCACCTTATAGTCCGTAAAATACGATATATTCATTAAGATTGCTCCATCAGCACAGACAAAACAGAAAGCAGTTATCTGATTGGTTTCAGTGGAAAGGCGCTTGCAAGCTCACACTGTGAACTACGCATTTATTTTTGGACCTTATTCATAGGGAAAAAAACTGCAATGTACCGAGGACGCGGAAGAGAAACCGCAAAATGCTAAAGGAATAACTGTATATGCTAATACTACCATCAATTTTTTCTTCTTCCTTTCCAAATCTGCAACCCATCTGCAACATTATGCGTAACTGCGGTTCAAAGCGAATGCTCAGCATGCGATTGCTCTAAGCTTGAGCCCAAGGCCTCTCAACTATGCGTTATCATCCATAACAGCCCGGTGCTGCCAATTTGTGGGTCACTGGCAGTGAACTAGTGGCCTAGAAATAACACAAGACCCACTTTCTTCAAATTTAATACTTGCCTTTGTGGGTCGTGTTGACGGTTTGCAAAAATAAGGAGCTGTGCAGGTATTTGCTTTGGGGTATTTTCGTCAGGTTTTTTGCTGGATGCATTCATCAAATCAATTCTAAATTCATTTGAATAGCGATTTTCTGAGGAATTGCAACTCAAAGGGTTGTATGAAATTAAAATCCACAATGTCACTGTTGCCATGGCACCCAGTTGGTGCAGCCCGTGTGTCACGGTTGCCATGGCGCCCAATTGGCCCTGCTAGTGTTGCGCCAGCTGCAACTTGTTGACGGATTGGCTCCCTGTCAGTAATTAAACTGTCCCCTTTTGTCGGTCTGTCTGCGAATCTGTTTTTACACGGCAAGTCCTTTTTCGCCTGTTTTTGCTCTTGTTTGTCTCCCGTTACGATCTGTTTTGATCTCGACCAGGTCTGCTCTCCCGTCCCGAATTACGACCGGTTTTGATCTCGACCACGTCTGTTCTCCCGTCCCGACTAACGATCTCTTTTTGTTCTCAACCACGTCTACTCTCCTCTCCTGGCTTCTGACTTGTTTCCGATTCCGATCAGGTTTTTGTTTTTCTACCCCGGCTACCGAACCGTTTTTTCCAATCCCGACACCGCCATCGCTCGCCACGGAAGTCCCTTTTCCTGGTCTGAGCAACCTACTCCCCGCGACCAGCCATCTCCGGATTGTTTGTGCACTCCTGTCCCTTCTTCCCAATAAAACTGTAAGAAACGTTACGCGAGTGGGTCCTGTCTCCGTTCTGGTCCTGACACACCCAACTACCCGGAACTTTAAAAACAAAGACACTTATACAGCGGTTAGCATACAATGATTAATAAATAAATAAATAGATAAATAATATGAACCCAAGGCACAAAGTAACCATGTGAGGAAAGGGACACATTTAATGAAGATTTTTATAATTCATCTTTAATTCTCTGCAAAAAGTTCATTTAATGAGTAAAAAAATGTCTTCTTGACAGATATTTTTGAAGATGAATTGAATTTTCTTTAATTTCAATTCTTTTAAAAATATCTCGCGTATAACATTTTGTCTGATTAAAAATGAAACTGATTCTGAAACTTCCACTTGCGAAGATTGTCATTCCCTTAGAATATTTTCTTGCTTCAATTGCCTCCTATTTATGGTTATCTTGCTTTTGTTTCCCCTTTAGCATCTTTGAGGGTCTTGAGACCCTTATACAATATAATAAACTACAAATAATACTGTTTTGTATCACAAACCTTTTTTAACATTTTTACAAAGTGTGGAAGATTTTGGACTGAATTAGGGATAAAAAGGCATTGTGGATGGCAGTTCAGTCAATCAGAATCCTCATGATTACATGACGCAACCCAATAACTGACTCTCATCATACAAACAGGTCTCTTAGAGACGTCACAAAGTTTCAGAGTATGTTTTTGACACGGGGAGAAGGCCGTAAAGAGGGCCAGACAAAACATCTTGTTCCACACTGTAAAAGGAATGTCATAAGGTGGCGTCGCCATATCCCGATGATCCACTGTACTTGAATTCAAATAGCCTAGTCACAAAACTGACTGCATAAAAAAATTGTATTCTCACCGACCATTGTGGGATCCGTTTTCTGTATTTATTCTTATATTTCTACCGCAGTGTACTGAACTAGGTGATATTTTGCTGTTCACACTTATGAATCATCCATTTGCCATCATCGCCAGGAAGAAAGGAGTGGAACAAATGCAAGAAATAACTCGGGATAAGAAAAAAAAACGTTCATCCTGTCACATCGATGGACGGGAAGAGAGGCAAACGCCGTGTCACTTAGACGCGATTCCTTCCGGATGTTTCTGCTTACAGGATATTGGCTGCGTCTCTGGAAACATGCCCGCTTTCAGGGAAACCTATTGGATTACTGATAACCTTGGAATGGCTAGCACGGGCACAGATGGTGTGTACATGTACATTTAATATGGGTTGGAAAGTGATGATGGGGCTGGTTTTTGCTTCTTCGTGTCACATAGTCATTTTAATGAAGTTCAGTTTCCGAGCTAAATCGGGCCGGGCAATTTTTATCTGTCTTTTTGGCGAATTTCAGTTAGTTTGAAACAAAACATAAACACTAATCATCGTAGTACCCATCTATTACCGTTATAATGCTAAAAGTCACTAAATATCATTGTGACACCAATGATAATAACAACAATAGCAATAATGTTAATAATAACAGGTATGATATAATGATAGTAACAATAACAAAAAAATGTAACCATAGTTGTAAACGCAGTTTTTCCAATCTCTCAATTCACCCATACATTTTCTTCATCTCTGTATTCTGCCAGTAATGGTTTTTTTGTATTTAAATTTGAACACGTGAATAGTTGGACATTATTTGATCTCGTCTTGTAAATTGTTCCAAAATTTGACTCCACACACAGACACACACATACTTTTCCTGGTAGTTCTCACCTTTGGGATTTTGAATTTGCTGCAGCCCCTTAAGTTATAATTGCCCTCTTTCTAAATGAATAATTTTTGGAAGTTTTCTGGCACTATGTTTTTGTTGACTTTAAATAGCAGTTGTGAAGTGAAAAAATTTAGTAAATCATCCAATTTAATCATTTGGACTGCCTTCACATGTATATTTACGTATGCGATTTAGTCATATATGTGTTTATTGCTTGTAAATAGTATTTACCATAACCATTTTGTTATTTGAATCTTTAGATCTGGGGTCTGAAAGGCATTAGCTAATAAGCATATATATCTATCCCTGCTATACCTTAGTTTCAATTTGCGATCCCCACCTCTTCACAATTAAAGCCCTCCAATAGAATTTTTTACAAACTGTTACATACCATATTAAAATAAAGGGAGTTCTGAAATGAAAAGTAATCGTATAAACCAAGGGTCACCCCCTAAGAACTCCTGAGTTATGCAAAATTCAATTAAATGTCTTCCTTGTGTTTCAAGACTTATCAAAATGGTGAATTAATCAATTCCTAATCTACAGTATTTTTTTGCCTAATATTATAAATAAGATAACTGCCTTCCCTTATTAGACATCGTCCTTTCGGTGTCAAAATTGTATTTTGCCGTAATGAGGACTGTGCCACTGGCCCCAGCGAGACCCGATTTGCGATCGCGGAGAACACATCAATGCCGACGCGCAGCAAACACAAGTCACGCCCTAGCGCACAACCAGTAATAAGCCTCCAATAACATAGGGATCTTTACTCCAAGTTGCCTCCAAATCCCTCGTGGCAGGCCGGCTCCTCCGTTGCTATGGCAACAGTCGCCAGGGCAGCCACAGATACGGATAGTGAGGATGAGGCATAAGAAAAGGAAAATGCCGTTGATGTTAGTGGTGCGGGAACACCCTAACGTTAAAACCCATTCGCTAGGTTACTGGGTTCCAGTCGTAGAGTTTCACCCTGGTTTTACTTACTTCCAAACCTGGGTGAAACTCTGGTTTGGAAGTAAATGGGCTTGTAGGTCATGTTTACCGTGATGTGCATATGTGTGACAGCAGCGGAGGGACGGCATACTCACTCATTAAGTCCCACGGCATGTATGTTGTGCTCATCCATGCACAACACAGCGCTTGTGAACAGGATTCAGTTCACCCTCCTCACTTGTTTGATCCCGATTATAATTACAGCCACAATATGGAAGTACGTGCAGTGGTACATAACAGCTTAATCCAGTCCAGGATTGTGCCTGTAGCTCGATAGCTCGTGTAATGAGCAATTTTGCCAGGTA
Source organism: Urocampus carinirostris (assembly GCF_059441175.1). Taxonomy (NCBI): domain Eukaryota; kingdom Metazoa; phylum Chordata; class Actinopteri; order Syngnathiformes; family Syngnathidae; genus Urocampus; species Urocampus carinirostris. Next base: position 12,351,654 of record NC_142354.1, read on the forward strand.
GGAAACCATTAAAAATTAAATGGTACGTTCCTGACCTCCTAAAAGCATCTAAGTTTAACCCTGAATAGGTAAAAAAACACATCTTCTTGATCCCCGAAACACATTTAAATTGCAATTAAACATAAAAAATACAGTAATTGGATAAATAAGATGATGTTAACAAAATTAGTTTATTATTAGTTTATTATGAGGGCATCGTTGTTAACAAAGGTTTGCTCGTGGTGCAAAAGAGTGGGAGTGGGGGGGTGTCATGTTTACCGATGTGAATCACCTGTTCACCGTTCTTTTGGCGTCAACCGCTGCGGGCTCTGATTGGCTCCTTGTCCCTATTTAAACCCAGTCCTGTCAATCTAGTGAGTCTCTAAATCCCTCGTGGCAGGCCGGCTCAGTCAGTCTATACAAGGCAATTCTTTTTCGACCCTGACTCCCTCCTGTCCCGTTTTTGCTCCTGTTTGTCTCCGGCTACGACCTGTTCTGATCCCGACCACGTCTGCTCTCCCGTCCCGGCTTACGACCCACTTTGATCCCGACTACGTCTACTCTCCAGTCCTGGCTTACGACTCGTTTCCGACCCCGACCACGTTTTTGTTCTCCCTGTCCTGGCTACCGACCTTTTTTCCGTCTCTGACATGGCTTGCTACGGAAGATCCACTTCCGGACTCTGATCACAATCCGAGTGCGAGAGCCGCATGCTATCTGCGCCCAGCGAACACTGGATTGTGGGCGCAACCTTTCCCTTTTCTTTCAATAAAACTTGTGGTAAACATTACGCAATTGTGTCCTGTTTCCGTTCTGCTCCTGACAGGGGGTGGCTGCAGGTGACGCCGTTTGACTTTTGATGATATGTAAGCACTTACTGTACACTTGTAATTCAAGTTAATATATGTTAAAATAAACATACGCACAAACATTTTTACATCATCCCGTTTTTATTTTCTTTCTTTAAGCTTTTTGCGGCTTTGTAACATACACTCACTGCTCCCTTATGCCTAACCACAGTCAAAGACCCCTGGTCTTTGTGAATTTTCTCAAACCAGCCACGGCAGGCATTGATACATTCCAGTTGTACCAAACACTGCCTCAACTTGTAGATCGATAAAAACTTATGCTCTTCATGTCGCTATCTCCTGCTAGCTTCTGGTAACAACAAGTCTGTCCATCTCGCCATGAATGCCCCTTAGCAATTTTGGTCGGTTTTATAGCATTGATGACATCTTTCTCTTTCAATGGCGTACAAATAGGAGATGTTTACCAATGGTACTCCATAGTGAGTTCACTCAAATGTCTATTATCTCCTGCTTCGTATCAATTGACATAATCCTCTTTGTTTTCTCAGTAAACACCTCACCATTTCCCTTTCCAACGTATGGTTGGGGTCTCAAAAAGGAGATGCAATATGATAAAAACATACTTGCTGCGTATTATAAACAAGTGGGTGGGATCAGGCGCCTGGTGATGGGACGTGTGCGCGGCATCTTGGATGAGCGGACAGTAAGCGGTCTCGAGTGGTCTCTAGTGGTAGCCTCCGGGACTCATAGCTTGGATTTAGCCTTGTACGCAGCGCAAAATATTTGATCCCAAAACTCGTAAATCGTAATCTTTGTGTTTAGAGTTGCTTGTATAAAGTGGTACACATGGATACCTTCCTTGCGAGTTGATAAAACGTAAACGTTCCGCAATGATTCACACACCGCTCAATACCGGTGACTGAGATTTTCTGTTGGGCGTGGATCTTACTGTAAACATTTTTTTCTAAAAAGCTGTCTCCCACCTGACTGCAAATCAATATATAGTATATGGTTATTGCCATCACGCTGACAAACCATCGCCATTGGCTGAATGATGTGAAAGGAATTACTGAAGTCACGTTGAAATCGCCCCGCCGTACACAGTACAGAATAGTGCGGCGGGGACTGGATGCTCGGCAAACAGGCAGTTAGTGTCGGGCTCGTGATGGAAAATCCATAGTTTCATTACCGACTCAGTGGTATGAATGTGCCTGGGAGGAGACCCAAGCTCTATCAAGGGCCCTACGGGAGCCCAAATGACCATGTTTAGTGATGCAGCGAAGGGCAGAAGAGGGCCGGGTCAAGGCTGCTGCTAAGGAAGGAGCTCCGATTTAGAGAGAAAAGCCGCTGCTTAAAGTAGTCATGCACGGATGGGCTACGTTTCCGCTGAACTCGTGTGAACTAGCCAGCTTATAGGTGCCATAAGGTCGCTTAATATTGCAAGAAGTAAAAACAGTATTCCCTCGCCATATTCTTCATGCATGCTATTTTTGTAACCCAGTTCGGGGTATGTGCACCTTCACTCCGAGTTTTAAAAATACAACTGAATAACATCCATCCATTATCTGCACCGCTTTATCCTCAGTAGGGTCGCGGGGTGCTGGAGCCCATCCCAGCTATCTTTGGGTAGTGGGCACCCTGAACTGGTTGCCAGCCAGTCCCAGGGCACTCAGAGACGGACAACTCACTCGCTCAGTCACACCTAGGGTCAACTTGGGCCGGCCAATTAAGCTGACATGCATGTTTTTGGAATTTGGGAGGAAACCGGAGAGCCCGGAGGAAACCCACGCAAGCAAGGGGAGAACATGCAAACTCCACACAGGCGGTTCGATCTCATGACCTCAGAACTGTGCCACACAGGCGTTAACCACTGCGCAGCCGTGCTGTCCCAACTTAGTAACAGCTCTGAAAATTTACGACACACAATATTTCAGTGTTCATTTTACCTCTGAAAAGTGATTGGTCACGGGGACTCGCATGCTCAAAAATTTATGGGTCCCAACAGAGATCTATGGGTCCCCAAAATGTAGTGTGCTCCATGCCCTTACAAACTGTCGTATTTTCCCTTACAAAATACAAAAAATATATATATATATTTTTTTCAAACATGTTTATTTATGTAGTTTAACATGTTATATTGTACATGTGTTTCCTTACATCATATATATTGTTAATGAACATTTTGTTGTGAGACACTGAGTTGCTCGACATGAATGAGGTTTATTATAAAACAAGTTATGAAATCATCTGAAATGATCTGCATTTATATAGCGCTTTTCGAGTCAATGGCTTCCCAAAGCGCTTTACATTGTGCTTCACATTTCCCAATAGCGGCCGTGATCTGTGCAGCCATGTAAGGCGCTAACCTGCTTATTGGGGGTATTGGGGGTTCAGTGTCTTACCCAAGGACACTTCGACATGTAACACGGACAAGCCAGGATTCGAACTGGGATCCCTTAATCCTAAAACGATCGCTCTACCTCCTGAGCTACTGCCGCCCCAAAGTTCAAAAATGAAGTCGCTTGGACGTTCACTGTAGAAGGAAAAAATACATGCAAATATAATTAAGTAGAATAATACATTTTCTTATTCAAATTATTAATTCATTTTCTGCATTAAATTATTGTTGGTAATATACTGATTTAAAGGGATCACCACAAACTTGTCTTTTTTCATTTTCTCCTTTTATACTTCCTTTTTTTCTTAACTTCTTTATACAACATAATCATCTGAATAAAATGCATCAAAGCAAGTGAGCCGTTTGAGAGCCGGGTCTTTAATGACTTGAGCCGAAAAAGCCGGTTCTCTAATAAAGAGCCGGACTTTCACTTCACAACTCTAACTCGAGATCGGCGTGCAGACGAAAACTCGAACCGCGAGACCAAAACAACAATGGCGGATCTGCCTGACGAAAAGTTTGGAGTGCGGTAAATCTTTGTTAGATTCAGATTCAGATTCAGATCTACTTTATTGTCATTCTAGTACACGTGTATACAGAACGAAATGTCGATACATCTGACCCGCACAGTTTCCTTGAATGTACAGATATAAGTAAAAGTTGTATTGTATTATGGCTACGTATAGTATTTTACCATAGTGCCGATAGTGCAAGAGGAGTAGCTAACCAGATGTGCAAAAAAAAAAAAAAATGATAATAATAATAATTTGTCAAAAAAGTTGCGTCCCGGGGACGCACGTTTATTTGACACAATGCGTCCCCAGCAAAAATAATGCGTCTAGGACGCAGGGACGCGAGCAAACGAGAGCACTGATATTTACACAAAAATTTTGGCTCAAAATAAAATAAAAAAAAGATATGGTCCTTTTGTTCAAATTGTTCAAAGACAATTACAGTTTGGGTTTAGTCAAAGTCAGTCAGGAATTTTTATCCAGAAAAAAAAAATCTACCACGATACCGGAGGCTGCAAAGGATAGTAGGGTTCTTCAACGTGGTTGGCTCGCCTTAAAGTTCAAGGATCCAGGGAAGAAGACCATTTACCTTATTGGCAACAAAAGCTGCACAGTTTCCCCGGGTTTCAAAATCCTGACCTTGCAAGTACCATATTTTTACGACCATAAAGCGCACATAACTCCCAGATGTTCTTCAAATTGTGCGGAGTGCCCTGTGCGTAATGTAAAGCAGCAGACCAGCTCGGTGGGCTGAGGGTTGGGCGCCCTCACGGAGTCTGGGAGGTCACAGGTTCGAGCCTAAGACTTGAAACATTTTAGATGAAATCTGATGTTTTAGTGAAGTCTCCTGTGGCGTCCATGCATTTTCTCTGTCAACGCGACACTTGTCACGCATGCGCAGAAGAGCACACGTTACGTCACCCGCTATGCATCTCTTGATTGCGGAATTACTCATGGATGCTGACGCCGTAGCGCATCTATCAATTTAAAAGTTATTGTGCTACCGGTTGCGTAATAGAGTTGTCCCCCCCCAAACATGAATTCAATCAAAAACCTCACTTTCCCTCCATTGAATGCTTTCCGTGTTCTCGTCCGCTATGGTGTGTGGATTTCTACACCCCGCGTAACAACATGGCAACCAAGCAGCTCCCATAAGAGAATTGGAGATTAATGAATGGATTGTTCACAAGTGGAAGAAGCTGAAAAACAAACTCCAACAAGTTTTTATCCGTGTGTTTTACTTGGTAATCAATACTTCAATAAACCACAACCAAACTCAGTTTTGGTCTCGCCATATTTGTAAATACCGACACCTATATGCTTGTGTTATGGCAGGACATGCAAGACATCACCTTGTAAACAGAGAGGATGGAGCAACTGAGCAAACTTCTGTGGAAAAAAAGCATGTTACTTTGGTGATTATATTTAGTGGCATTAATGAAATCAGCCTTTATTTTGAAAAGTTAAATGTGGAAACTGCGTCTATTTTTGTAAATGAATGGGGTTATTCGATCGTTGTTAGACATGTAAACTTTACATTCGGATTGCTCCAATAAGCACCCAGAAAAAAGAAGGCAGTTCTCTGATTGGTTTGAGTGTAAAGGGCGGCATTAGCTCAGGAGGCAGAGCGCGCGCCTTGGGATCAAGAGATCGCAGGTTTGATTCCCGGCTTATATGTCGAAGTGTCCTTGGGCAAGACACTGAATCCCTAATGCCCCTAATAAGCAGGTTGGCGCCTTGCATGGCTGCACGGCCGCTATTGGTGTGTGAGTGTGTGTGAATGGGTAGGTGTGAAGCACATTGTAAAGCACTTTGGGAAATCTTCATTGACTTGAAAAGCGCTATATAAATGCAGACCATTTACCATTTAAAGGCACTTGTAAAGTCATGCTGTTATTCTGTGAAGTACGTTTGTATCCACATAACCCATATAAAAGACGCGAAAGTCAAACCGCGGAATAGCAAGGAAATACTCTCTGGAGACTGTTTCAAGGTTGCAGACAGAATTAACTGGCAAATTTGTAGTGAGCTACAGATGGACGACTTAGTAAATAACTGAACAGGCCAGATTTATTTGGGTGCCGTTATTTGTTGTGGGCCAATAAATGGGCAACGCTGAGAGCCGACCGTAACTATTTAAAAGTGTCTGGCGGTGTGTGGCCCGAAGACAAAAAATAAAGTCCGATTTCAAATCAATCCACATTACTTTGAACAATAAGTCTCATTTGATCTTTACTCTGAAGTCCTCGGGGCCGCTAACGATTACAAGCGTACCTCTTTATCAGGAGGTCCAATCGAAAGCTAATTTCCCTTAAAGCCAGCCTCTAAACTCTAATCACCTAGAGGAACAAACAAAAGCCGGCAGTTCACGGGTGCTACCTTTTCTCAGATAAACTCACCTGAGGCTCATTTCAACATCCCTTAATAGCTCTCTGCCTTTAACGCGCTCATTAAATGTGTGCGTATGTTGTATTGTGTGTAGGAGGTGCTAGGTTATTGTGATATGCAGCGTATCTTTTTTCTTGTCACCTAATGAGAAAGAACCAAAGACCTAAATCAAAGTCACGGTTGTTAATTTCCTACTACAGTGTTCTCTCATAATATTGTGGTTCGACTTTCATGTCCTCGTAGAATTTTTCCAGTCATACTGCGGACTTTTGAGTACTTTCCGTAAAGGGTACAGTCAAACCGATCACACAACTGCCTTCTATTTTATGGCCGCTGATTGGGGCAATTTATACATGCCCTTTCTTAGCAATTTGACGAGGGAGGCAGGCACCAGTGACGTAACTCCGAAAATGGACATTGCTTCGGCATTCAACTTTAGACATTAATCAAATGATGGTTTTATCCATGTGACTCACCAAAATCTAACTAAGTAACATGCTCCATTGCTGAGTCTTTCTGTTTACAAGGTGTGCTCGTCCGTGGCTTGCCAGAAGCATAGATTTACACTATGCAGGGTGTTCCAAAAGTTCTGGGCACATTTTGACATTGAATATATCGAAACTATTGAGGATATAATAAAACATCCTATGAATTCAGAAAACTTGTGAACCCAATTTGTTCTGGGAATATTCAAAGATGTTCAGCACCATTGGTCACACGACACACATTATCTACAGACAATTATTCTTTCAGAGAGCAACAGTCAATGGTGAGAGGTACTTTGACATGCTGGAAAACTGGTTAATGAACAAATTGAGTGAGTCTGGTGACTTCATTTTTCAACAGGATGGGGTACCACCAACCTGGAGCCTCAGGGTTACAGTTTCCTGAACACAACACTGCCAGACAAATAAATTGGACATTCTGGGTAGAACGATGGCCATTTTTTGTGGGGATTTGTGAAATGATTGCTCGATGCGTCCCCTATTTCAAGAGACTTTGATGAGCTAACAGAAGCCGTCGCAACCATAGACAATACAATGCTCGGATGCGTTTGGCTAAAATCGTTCTATTGTCTTAATATGTGGTGCTCAATTTGAACATCTTTCAAATTGGGATTACACGCTTTTTGAATTTACCAGATGTTTTTATATCCTCAATAGTTTTCGAGCTATTCAATTTCAAAATGTGCCAAAGACTTGGAACACTATGTTTATGGATGGTTTCAACTGTCACATCCACTATATATGAATGGATACAACTGCTGCACAGAAATTAAAATTTAAATGTTTTGAAGAAATAATAGAATACACATGTGGCTTTTTTAGCGGGTAAGCCAGAGTTTAAATTATATTTAGATTATATTATAGGATATTTTTGTCCACGTTGTCCTAACTCTGGGATTTCGGTCAAAACTGTCAAATAGCTGAGTGGTAGGTACATTGGATAAATGAAAAGAGGGCACAATAAAAACACACACACGCCCACTTCATCAGCCTGATTACTGTTCCTCTCGTTGCATCATTTCTCTAATGCATCTGCCCTGCGTCACTTTCTCCCACGGGTGCGACAATTCAAAAACATTCGAGTTCTGTTGGGAGGACCGAAACCCTCGGGGAGCAGGTTCTGACGTGTGGAATGCTCACCTGCTCACCCATGAGGTGCTAGTTTAGTCTATATGCATCATTTTCTAGCCTTTAGAGGCACAGCTGTCATCTTTTGCTTGAGATTGTTTATTTGGCGTTATAGCTTACCATGACTAAAAATGGAATAACTTGAACCTTTCACTATTATTGAGTTTATTGTATTTTTTTTTAGAATTGATTCATCATTTAAATCAAGGACCATCAAACTTATGGCCAGCGGGACGGATCCAGCTCATTGGATGATTAAATCCGGCCGGCCATGAATTTTTAAGTATGTCAAAAAAAGAACCTTTAGGTCAATTCTTTCAAAAAAAATATGATTTTTTTTTAAATATATGTTGAGTTTGTATAGCATGTTGAGTTGGTGTAGGTATAAAACTGCATTGACTCAACTGTTAAAAAACATTGAACACATTCAATGCCAAACATTATAAGCATTTTCCCCATTATTTCTGAATAAATGTGTTGTGATTAGAAAAGATCCCTTGTCATCCTTGATTATAATATATAGGGCAGGTTACTCATGTAGGCTGTATGATGAAGCATAATACTGTAAAAATCAATAATTTCTTTAAGCTAAACATTTTAATTTTACATTCTTCTACTAATCCGGCCTGCCTGAGAACAGAAAGTCTGCATCCACCCAGGAGCAAAACTGAGTTTGACACACAATTTGAAATTTTGGGATTTTTGGAAATAAAACTTGTAATTTTTTTTTTTAATAATGGAAGACTGATTCAATTTGAGTTTTAGGTCATGTACTCATTAGAGATGCAACAAATAATGGATTAAAAGTATTGTGCTTGTTTGCGCCAAAAGTGAAGCATAGACTTACACTACATATTGATGGATACAACATCTCCATTCGCTATGATGACTGTTGCCATTTCAGCATGTGAGGCAGAAAATAAAACACAATGTCCTGGAGAAATCAACCAATACAGATGATTTTTTTTTTTTGCGTTGAGGCGGACTTTGCATATATCTCTTGTTTCAAGTCCCAAAGTGCTTTGAGGCATTACGGTATCCCGCATGAGGGCAAGTGCGAGCTCAGTATAATGCAAAAGTAAAATTGATTAGCCTTACACCGTGTGGATGGATTCAACCATGGCATCCAATATATGGATGAATATGACTGTGGAAGAAAATAAATTGGAAACGTCCTGGGGAAATTAACTGATACACATAAGGCTTTTTTTTGCAAATAGGTTGCGTGTCTCATTTGTCTCTGTACTGCGTGTCCACAGGACTGAGCGGCATAAAAATCTCAGATAAGGTAAGCTGTTAAGTAAATGGATTAATTGTGTTATGCTTTAATATTGTATGTATGGTTCCTACTTTGCGCAAATTCGCTTAATACGGGTAGATAGGGAACAGATTAACCGTGAATACCGTACTGTAAAAACGGTATTCATGCAACCGATTTAACAGACAAACCTCGTGTGTTCCCCTTTATGGAGATCTCCGCATGAGGCAAATATGTTCACATACAGCCATACACTGTGACTACTCAGCCCCACCCCGGGGAGAGCAGTGAACCCCGAAGCGATGCAAATTGGGTAAAACGTTCCAGAAAGTGGCTTTTCCCGCCGAGACTCGTCCACTCCAGTTTTGCGTTAGCATTCACTCTTCTGGAAAAAAAAAGAAAAGCAAAGGTAGTAAGGTCAGTGTTTCCCAAAGAATTTTGTAAGACCTTGCTGGTTGGACAGTGTTAGTGGAGTCCAAACACATGTCCCTCCAGATGGGTCTGGCAAGTGAGGCTGTTTTTTGAGCTATCCTGGCCACGATTTCTGGTTCTGAACCCTCTTCTGATATGACAGTTCCAAGATATGTAAATTTAGTTGATTCCCTTGTAAGCTATTGAATCATGAATACACTAGTTATGGAAGGAAAATCCACAGCAAACTAGTCACACCCACGCAGCATGGTAAACAAACAGTGTTTTGATGCATACAAAATCTGCTTACCATCTAATTAGACTAAAAGTAACGAGTATTGTTCCAATGTCGCAGCAGCAGTTTAAAAAACCCAATACAATCTAATACTCATATTGGTTATTTGGCAGTATTAAATATCACTACTTTCGCGTTTATATCTGCTTCTATGACAGGAGTCCGGTTCCTCTTCGATGGTTCACAGAAGGTTATTGCCTACCTGTCAATCTCAGCCAATTGATCCCTTTGTTAATAATTCCAATTTCCTTGTAAAGTGTTAATAAACATTCCAAACACGCAATTGCTCCGGTGCTCACAGCAAGATAAACTATGTACTACAAAAGAATGAGTTTTTTGTTTCACGTACCAAAATTGTTATATGCGAGCACATTTCAAAAGGATCTAAAGACTATTAATTATTTATAAATTGACATTTAGGGTGAAATAACACAGAACCTCTGAGAAGCGCGCAAAAATATGATTTAATACCTGTCAAACACAAATTAAAATATTATCAGTTTCTACTGAATATTAGCATTCTATTTGCTTTAGAGCCATTAATATAATTAGAATTTGTCCGAATTTGGATTATTTTCATGCTTGTTTTTTCCCCTCGACCTGTTCCTCTGTTCAATGTGCTGCTTCCCCCACCCACTTCCTGGTCTGCTCAGCAAACAAATGAGCGCGGCGACAGTGACAAAAACATGCCTACGAAAACAAGCATATTACCAATTAACCAAAAGCGAGTGAAGGGGCAAAAAAAGTGCAGGTGTGCACACCATGGCGTTTGCGATCTTCTTCAAATGAGATATTGTGGTTATTTTCAATTAACTGCACGTTTATATGTATTTAAAAATATCGGTCATTTCTTTTAAGAATACTAGTTTATGAGACCCCGACAGGACCAATTAGACCCTGGTGGCCCGCCAGAGACTATACGGTATGGGAAACACTTAGTGGGGTTAAAGACACATCCATGTAGGTATAGATTCGCCTAGAGTGATTCTACTCTACGTCGAAGCATATTTGTTCCCTTGGTAGATGTCGTTTCAACCTCGTCACGCGATAAATCCTCCCCTTTAATATCCATCTTATCCTTCACCGCCAACTTTAAAAAGGCCTTCATTTATTCCAGCAATCACGGTGGGTCATAAATCACATCTTCTCAAGTAGTGGTCAGAGTTAAACTCACATCCAAACCCTGCGATTCCCGTCATCGTTTAAGTGACGGATGGCATCACATGCTTTTCTTGTGAGCTCCGTTCGGCTTTACCTCCATTTGAACTCTGAGGCGTGCAATGTTCTTTGCCGTAAGCCCTCACTCCCACCACGTCCGTTGCGGGGGTCGTATTGTGCCGGATTCGATTTATTGCCCTCCCTTTACTGTATGTGCGCTCTCCCAGTTAGGGCAGACGCCGAAGCATTTCCAGTCCGGGAGAACGCTACAGGTTGCGGCATCTTTGTTTTGAATGGAGGGGTGTTGTCAGGAGAAGAAGCCAAAAAGCACGGGAAAAAAACGGGGATATTTCGCAGAGCGACTTGGCATAGGCACACCTGGAGGATACAGGAGAGGAAGCCTATACAAATGTTATATTTACTTGAGAGGAAATGAAACAGTCACAGGAAGAGAGTCACTGTAAGAGTGAGTGGATGTGATTTGGATAGGCTTGCTAGTGTATAGTTGAGGCACTGTTGAATTTTGGGAGATTTGAATAAAACAGCCTTTTGTTGCATTTGATAAGATGCAGTCTCTTGGCAAGTTATCAGGGGGATTAAATGCAGAATAAGTGAATAATTTGATGCTGCCTTGATATTAGCAGCTGGCAGTATTCCCCCGACATTTTGCAGTTCGATTTCCGCGTTGCAGATTATGTGAACACATACTTTGCAAAATGACGGTGTCACCCTACAAGCCCCTCTACATGCTAAACAGGTCACTGCTTTCTGTTTCCTGGTCACTGATTGGAGAAATTCAATTTGAATCATTTTCGAGACTAGTGACAATCGAATAACCCCGTGTACATGCTGCGTTTGTGAGCAATCCCATCTGGGGGCAAGGACAGGTGACGTTATAATGTAAATAAACATTTCCATATTTAAGTTTTGACATGGTTTATTTCATGTCACTCGTCTATTTACAAGCTGCGATCGTACGTGGCTTTCGAGAAGCATACACTACATATGGACGGATACAAGGGTAGCATTTTCGCAGAAATGTCCCGGAGACATCACCCAATATACAAAATGTTTTTTTTACTGAGTAAGCCACAGCATTTTGCAAATATCATTAGTGTCTACTACAAATCTCACAGTGGTTTGGGGCTTAAATATATCCTGTGTAAGGGGTAACTCCTCATGAGCAGTAATGCACAGAAGTAAACTGATCGTCTTAAGGGGTTGGCAACCCAAAGCGTTGAAAGAACAAAATTGTACCCAAAAAACTAACATGTTTGAAACAAAAAAGGAAATATTTAATTTTAGCCTTGTAAGGAAGGCGACAAATACTGTGTGATTGCTTTTGTGTACATTACATGTATATCATATATATATGAAAATATTTGTGTCATGTTTTCCTACTACAGAAACCATATCTGCGGCTGCATCGGCTCGCTACAATGGGTCAGGTGCAATCGACATTTCGTTCTGTGTACATTGTTACACAGAATGACAATACAAGGAAATTATTATTATTATTATTATTATTATATGATTTTCCATTATCAAACATGTTTGAAAAAGCTCCAAGGAGCTCCAGAGCTGCCTCTTGCTGACCCCATGCTATGCTAGGGTACATATATAGCTTCCTCTTTGCAGAAATTCACTTAATGCGGCTGGTTATGGAACGGATTAATCGTGAAAATCAAGTAAATGCTGGATTTACATTGCTTCTTTCTCTCATTGTTACGTCCTTGTGCTATGGGCTCTTTGTTTTCAATGCAAACAACAACGTGCGCAGTATGCGACACGCTTTTGGATATAGAAGTCTAATTGAGCTTTTTAATTGTTTCCTAAGTCCTGCTGAGAACTCATGCTGCTGCTGTGTATTGTGCGTTTGTCCAATGTGTTTATCTGTGGGTGGTTCCTGTGTTTGTTTGTCTGTGAGTCAGGAAGAAGGCAAATGGGAAACCCACAAAGAGACATTCATGCACTCGTTGACTAGCTTTTGTTTAATACTAAATTGAGTCATGTTTGTGTGAAAGTTATTGTTTGGTTGCCACAACTATTCACTTATTTATGTACTTCTCTTTCAAATCATTTCCTGTTTTTAACCAAATGCAACATTTCGTTTTTGTATCGACATCACGTTAAGTATTAAATTCTATATTTGGCTTCCATCACGTCAGTATAGTTCAGAAGTGGGTGGTATTACAGTACTACCAAACACTACAACTCGTCCAAAGTTTACTATGCCAGTTCATAGCAAAATACGAAACATGCATTTCTATGAAAACTTTTATGTATGATATGCAATTTCTTCGTTGTTTAAGAACCACTTTTGACCTAAATAAATATTGCATTATATGCTACCAAGAAAAACAATTCAAAAATCTGAAAATTATGATATCGAATTGTGAAAGAGGTCTAGATTTAATGGAAGCTGGAGCTCTTGTTGGTGAAAGGAAGTTGTGGAGAGGTGTTGTAAAAGGATAGTGGGATGTTTGGACTCGTTCTAAGGGATGGGCAGGGCACCTGTATGATACAGCAGGGGTAAACCAGTGAAAGCTGTCGGGCCCTGCTATTAAACAGAAGAGTGTCTTTTGTCACCCTGACCCGAGTGACATGGCCGCTTTCTTGCGTCCCGTCTCATCTGGAGGGACAAAAGCATGACCGACTTGGGTGCCGAGGTGCTTAACTTGTTTGGGTGTTTGGGTGTTTGGGCATTTGGGTTGGCCATGGTCAATTTTTAATGTTTTTTTCTACTTTTTCCTTTTCTTTATTTTGTGTATGTGTTTGTCTTGCTGTCAGTCACCCCTCTCGAGGGATATGACCAGGGTAGGTGGGTAGATAGAATTGTGAAAGACTTAGGCAAGATTGTGACAAAAAATCGAGCGTGTCAAAGAAACACGTAGTTGCACGGGCATCATGAAGGAACACAGGCTGCAATGATGACTCAAGCCAGGAGATGGCAGCAGCGTGTAAAAAAGTTAAAATTTCCATACAGCTCCTTTTAATGACTTGCTACAAAATAGAAATAGTACAATAGATTGTTCCCCTGGACACTATAAAATGAAGAGGCGCAGATTTTGCACATATATACGAATGTGGCGTGCCGTCGATGCTAGTGGTTTTGCAGTAATGCCTTTTGTTTAAGCCCTTAACGTTCCTGTTCTATTCACCTAAAATCCCAATTCAAAACGTAACCAAAGTAAATTGAATGCTGTTCTTGAACCATTTGGAGAAAGTGGATGGTTTTTGGTCTCTTTTGAAAGGTAAGAATCCCCCCAAACTGCAATAATCACTGCAAGTGCTACTTACATACAGTAATCTGAGTTGTAACACACAGAAATAGGTTCTGATTCTCCCCTCGAAAAATTATCGAAAAATTGCATACACGTACGTTGGAAATTTCATTGTCTAACCAATGAGTCAATCATCATCCAAATCTGTTACAACGTTCTGAAGATATTCGGACTATTGGAGACGATATCCGTTTTATCAAACAGCCTCATGCGAGCTGTGGACCATGACAAAAAGCCTGCTGTTGGCTGACTTTTAAAGAATTTGATGACGACCAGCGGACGTATTGGTGAGATGGACCAGCTTTATAGTTTTTGGGTATCTTGTTTCAGACTGATCATGGTTCTGTGATGAGTACATTTCAAATAATTTAAGCTTTCTAATGACATGTAGCATGATGTATTTCAGTGACTGGTGACATTGTACAGAAACATACTTGTTTATCTAAAGTCCGGAGGTTAATCATGTAATATTTAAAGATGCTCTCCGGAATTTGAGAATTGGATACTCTCTGCCGCCATCTCTTGGCTTAAAGTCACGATCACAGCTTAAACATCAAGTAAGTGCATGTATGAGATGAGCTTAAATAAACTTTATGAATTTTATTTATTTTGGGGTTTGGACTGTTTAAAACGGGCCTTTTCGTTTTCTTCCTTTTACCATTTTCATGCTAGACTTACAAAAAACTGCGATGACGAGCATAAAGCAACTCTCCATTTCTTTGCAATATCACTTGCCCCAAGAATATCCATCCATCAATTATCTGCACCGCTTATCCTTCAGTAGGGTCACGAGGGTGCTGGAGCCCATCCCTGCTATCTTGGGGCAGTGGGCAGGGGACACCTTGAACTGGTTGCCAGCCAATCGCAGGGCACACAGGGACAGACAATTCGTCGCTCATTTACACCTGGGACAATTTGAACCGGCCAATTTACCTGACATGCATGTTTTTGGAATGTGGGAGGAAACCGGAGTGCCCGGAGGAAACGCCCCAGGAATAGTTTTACAATAATCAATACCGTAGTGTTTTGGTGTTCTTGTTTAATTGAAAAAATATAATAATCAGGTTTCAGTGCTCTAATCGAGTTTCGGCAGCAGCCGCAGCAGCATGTGAGCGTCCCATGTGCGTGCAAGAAAAAGGTCATCGAGGATAAAGGATTTCCTTTAGCCTTCTATATGGACAACTTCTGGCTCATAGAAACGTCCTGTTGCTTTCCGTGAGTCAATGGGAAAAAGACCATGGGAAGTGACAACAAGGTTAGATAAGATTGTGGTTCAGGGTTAGTACAGGTGCTTAAAATCCTTGAAAAATCTTGAATTTTAATGTTGTTTTTTTTCACTGTCAGGAAAATGCTTGAACTGTGGGTGAATGTTGAAATATAAATATAAATATTACCAGATCTACAAAAACATGTAAAGTACATTTTAGCTTTTTATACATTAAACAGATTTAAATTCAAACAACAGCACAAAATCCCTGAAAATGCAAAACAATAATTACAAGTAAAAATATTGCCTCTTCAGTTCTATAAATAAAGGATAAAATGAAAAAAAGAAAAAAAATGTTAAAATACAATTGTAAATAATCTAGACACAGATCCCCTGAAAAAACATGTATATTTTTGAGCTTATTATAAATACAGTGCTTTTTTTCACTTTTTGTCATCCCTATTGAACTCAATTTTTAAACCTATAGAGCCTCTTTTCGGTTTTTGTGTGA